>NW_022111321.1:13279575-13354681 GCF_000313985.2 Echinops telfairi
ACTAGGAGACTGGCCCACAGGTGCCGAGACCAATTCGATGTTCTTCAATTATACTTTTGTGTTGTGATATTGTACTTTATAAGTAAAGATGGTAAAAATGTTACACAATTATTAAATTCTCTGGCAGCTCGAGAAGGAAAATGTTGGGTGGCATCACAGAAACTCTTTCAGAATCAAAGGCTTCTGAGCAGAAAGGTCTTTGCAATCAAACTAACAATACTCAAGACAAGGCAAGAGCAACAGCACATCTCCACCCATTGCCCATCCAGCTCAGCGATACAGAAAGATACGAGATAAGATAAAGAAAAAAGCCATCTCAAGATATGTCAATAATTAGAATTTTCAACAGAACATGTATTATAGGCAAATCTCTATTCTTCTACATATTATCGAGGATGACTGTGCATTGAATGTATCAACATTAAGCAATGTTTTCTGAAATTACAAGAGAAGTTTCAGGAGCTGCTAATCAATACAACAAAGTTAATATGGGCTTTTATAATGTGGGATAGAGTAGATGAGCATGAAAGTCCCTTATGATTAAAAACTCGATCCATGTGGATAGCATAAAAAGCTTTAACTAAGTCCTATTTGACATAAAATGAAAGTAAACCCACTTCCATAATGTCCAATCTGACTCACAGTGACGATGTGACGTAATAGAACGTCTGTGAATTCCTGAGCCTGAACGCTTCACAAGAGCAGCAGTCTCCTCTGTCTTCTCCGGTGGTACAGGTGGTTGCTTGGACCACTGACCCTTTGGTAAACAGCCCACTATTTAACCTGTGAAGGCTCCTTCATTTGATTAAAGGGCTCACCTGTTCCTAGGAGAAATGCAACTGGGAATTACTAGGAGACTAATAAGATGGCTATTATTATACCTATGTTCATGAGGAATGCCTGGGTAGTGCAAATGGTCAATGTATATTGTTGCTAACCAGTAAGTTAGTGGCTTTTCAAAAGCCAGTGACGTCCTTGGGCAAATAGTTCAACTGGAACACGCATGGAAGGAGTTGTCATTGCCTCAGTGACATCTAGTTTTAAACAATCCTTTAGAATTTATTCAAAATGCTTGTAAATACTCTTGACCTATGAACTATGCCAATACAAAGCAAACATTCACATTTTTTTTTTGGAGGGGGAGAAGCACCCCTGTGACTTCTAAAATTCTTTTCTTTTCTTTATTTATTTTTCTATTTCATTTTTCTCTCTTTCTAATCCTAACCCTAACCCTAAAATTATTTTCTTTAGATGAGTTAGCAACATCTGGTATTTTATATAAAAAAAACATATTAGTGTTTAAAGGAAAGTAAATAAAATGGGATTGGCTTAAAAGAAACCTCTTTCGGAATGCTAATCAGCAGCTTCAGAGGTCAACTGAGAAGGATTAGTAAAAGGATGACGATGACATGCCATCATATGTCTGGCTTTTATACTCGCTGCTATTGAGTTGATTGTGAATCATAGTGACCATACAGAGCTTTCCAAGGCTCTAAATCTTTATGGGATCAGACAGCCTCGACTCTCTCTTGGCCTTGCTGTTAGCAGTCTAATTCTTACCCAATAGTGACATAAGGGATCATTTCTAGCATCGAGAGAAGCCCATATAGTAATATTAACCAGATGAGTTCTTACTGGCTTAACAGGAAAGAACAAAATGATATTATTTTCTTGGGCAAGACACACATAGTTCATCCCTCCATTTCCATTTCCTAAGATCTTAGCGTTCTCAGTGGGGATTAATGAAGCCGGTTCTTATTTTCATAATAAAATACAATAACACTAGGGAGGATAAGCAACTTTTGAATTCTTTTGTTGTTAATAGTCTGGAAAAGCAAAGACAAAATTTACTAGTATCATCATTTGAAGGTTACTAAAAAACCCCAGCAAACTCACTTCCATCAAGTGCTGCCAGCTCAAATTACCCCATGGGGGGGTGGGGGTGGGGGGTAGAGCTGCCTCTGTGACTTCCTGCAGTTGTAAGTCTTTATGGGAGCAGGTGGTCTTGAACGACTTTATGGAAGTGGGTGGTTAGTTGCCGAATGTGAAACTATGAGGCCACATCAATCACTCCCTCCTTCACTACTGACTGCCATGAAGTCTGTGCTAATTCATGGGAACCCTACAGGACAAGGCAGAACTGCCCCCGTGCGTTTTCACAGCTCTGTATGAGACTAGGAAGCCGCCTCATTCTGCTGCAGGCCGACTGGTAGTTTCGAACTGCTGAACAGGTTAGCAGCCCAATATGGAGCCACTGTGCCACCTGAGGGCTCCTTGTAAGACGTAGAACATACATCTGTTGCTCCGGACTTGTGATGATGTTATCTTTTCATTACATTCATCCACCAAAAAGAGTCCCCTTTTAGACCTCCTAGTTTTTAAGTCTGAAAATCACACTCAATAAAATTCTAACTTTTAAAGGTAGCTACCGTTACTCCTGTTCTGTGAGACAGCAGCGACTGAAACACTGCTACTTGTTTCTTTCTTAGATGGACATGGTTAGGGTTTGAAAAAGAAATGCAGATTTGGTGTATTCCCAAGAGGTTTCAGATATGAAAAAAAAGATAGCTTTTAAGTCAATCTGAGAAAAAGGCCAATTTCAGAGGCAAGAAGAACTCTAAGTGGTCTCTTCTGTTACTTTAAAAGAGAAGAATTCCAGGGCAACATTGCCTTGGCCTTCGGAATAGAAAATGGCAGCTCTATGTCAGCTTGAAGCACCTGCGCTCATAGGAAAGCCACATCTTTAACATAGTTCTTAAGTTCAGCTGGTATATTCAAAGTATGTTTTCGAACTAGTAGGATTACAGGTCTCTACAATAGCCCTAGCAATCATATATACAGAATAAAAAAAATGGAGTGTCAATAGCTGTGAAAGTTGAATATATTAGAAACCACTAGAGAATTAGCCTTAAAACTACTTATGATGCAACGAAACGAATTATTAAGCAATATTATAATACTTTGTGAGAATTCTGGGTGGTCGTCCAATTCAGATATTCACTTAGCTCTCAATTCTATTTTCACTTTTAGTTTAAAACAGAGAGAAATTCCTTTATATGGCTTTTCTATCCATGTCTTTGACAATCCCACCAAATGATTAGGTGGAACTATGTGAATAGGGCATGTGAAATAAAACTAGTGAGGAATGGTCAATTGTAGTTGTCATTCCCCTAGCTATAAGCATGAGTTATCTCAAAAGGAGAACAGAGAGCAGTCTCAGGACCTTCAGGGAAGAGGAGTCACCCAGGGCATGTGTTCGAGACCACTGCTGCCTGAGACAAGGAGACCATGACAGAGCAGAGGAGGGGTGCCAAGACTAGGAGACTGGCCCACAGGTGCCGAGACCAATGGACCACTTGGCTGAGAGGCTGAGGACTGGGGAGGGCCTTGGCTACTGGCTGAGAAGAGGTGTTTCTGTGGACCAGTGACTGCTTTCGCACCGTTTACTGATTCTGACTTGTAACGTGTTAACTTCCTCAATCAAGCCACTTCGTTGTGAGTATTGGCTGTGAATTCTGTGTGGCTGTTGCCTGGTAGACTGGTCTAAAGGGAAGGGTTGGTGTCAGAATAGGATGAAGAAGGATGGACAGTGGACGCATGTCTGAGCTCTGCTGCACAGCAATAGGTCTTGGGCTGGTGAGGAGTTGGCTATTCCTTCTGCTTTGTGTAGCTTCCATGCCATTTTATGCTCCCCCATACGTAATTAAAGCTCACTTAGAAATGAAGTAAAAATGCTAGCCATTTTTCACTATCGCTATCATATTGCGCAGCAGAGTTCAAAACCCCAACAGCAACGTATTATCTCCCCACTGATTAGTTTCCAAGGAAACGCAAGCTCTGCAGAAATACTTGTTGGATCTGTCTCCACCACCTTGAGACCAAAAGAACTAGATGGTGCCTGACCACCACTGCCAAGTGCTCGGAAAACAATCCCATTGGAAGTCCTAGGTAGAGGGGGAGAAAAGTATGGAACAAAACTCCAAACTACCAAAAAGGCCAGGCTTATTAGTTTGATCAAGTCAGGTGGAAGCCCTGAGATTATGGCCCTTGGCTCCCCTTCAGGACAGAAACTGAACTCACCCCTGCGGCTCCATTGTCATCTAAAGAATTGACACATCCATGGGGGACAATAACACCTGGGAAGTACACACACCTTAGAACAATTATCCATTTGATATCAAAAGGTGACATTTACCCCAGGACAAATTTCAGAAGGGTTAAGAAAGGACAAATGGAAACAGGAAACGTGGGAGGAAGAGAAAGGAATGATGTTATACTGTGTGGAGAGCATGAAACAAATCTGAATACATGAATGAATGGAAAGCTGCTCTGCCCTGTAAATCTTCACCCAATTCACAATATGAAGCTAAATTCTTGCTGGGGAGCTCTGGACGTCCACACATAAAGAAGAGCCGGTATGCATTGCCCAGTACAGACAGCTACATGGAAGGTGACTTGAGCAATGGGGAACATGCGTCATTTCCCGTGGGAAGACCGGGAGGCAGGCAATTTTCAGATCAGCTAATTGCAGATGTAGTCCAGCATCTTCCCTTCTTTCTGTTCCGCCATCATTACATTGGCTGCTCTCTCTGAATGGTGACAAAGTGCTTTCTTCACATGAATTCTTCTTAAGACAGAATCAATTCTAGAACACTCACATCCATCCCAGGCAGGGTTTCCCTCCATCTCACTGGGCAGAACCAGGGCACTTAACCCCCTGGCAGAGGTGACCATGCCAAACGCAGGCTCACGAAACATAGTTTTTCCCTGGAGTTCTGAATCCCAGATCTGCCTGTCAGAAACTGCATGGCAATTGAAATGGCCAGTGCTGGCAGTGATTTGATAACTATTGTGAGTGCTGGTGATTTCATCGCGGCTTACGAGGTAACTTGCATTATATAGTACTATAGGAGCAAACAGATTAAGAGGGAATCATTTTTGTTCTAGAAATGGTGTTTGTAATCTGCTTGGTATAAAGCGAGACTGGTGGGAAGCGAGTCTTCCATAAGAAATGTTGGCCACATCAAAGTCAATTTGGTGCAGAAGTCTCTCCCTTCCAACCTCAGACATCCCTTCCCTTTCTGAACTTCCAGCAATTTCCCCCAAGAGTGTCTAGCTCACTGCTATTATCAAATTTATCAAAACAATTGGAAAGGACATTAAGTAGATTCTTTGAGCCCTATTCATCACAGGCTTAGCTTCCAGCCACTTTAGCCAGACTTCAGTCCCAATCTCCTGTTTCTCCAGGCCAAATATCCAGTCTAGAACTCAGCATAGTCTTAATAGCGGTCTTGTCCTACCCCCCTCCCACTGTAATAACTACTTATTGAAGATGCTAGCTCGTGTTAATCTTCACAAGGCCCACATGCTTCAGCACGCAAGTGTCTAATCAATGTAACTGAAGTACACTGGCTTTGATCTCTTCCACCTGTGGATATGTGTGTGTGTGTGTGTGTGTGTGTGTGTGTGTGCATGCGCGCTCGCAGGGGGGTGGGTCTGATATTTACCTTGCAGGGCATTCAAGGTAAATTCAAGTGGCATTGTCTGCACTTTTTAAAATCATTTTATTGGGTGTTCATTAAACTTATCACAATCTATACATCCATCATTGTGTGTCAAGCACATTTGTACATTTGTTGCCATCATCATTCTCAAAACATTTGCTTTCCACTTGAGCCCTTGATATCAGCTCCTTATTTTCCCCTTCCCTCCCCACTTATTCAAGTGGCATTTTCTGCATTTTTATCTTATCTCATTTAACAAGGATGTTAACTTTTGTGAGGGAGAGCCTCGCAGAAAGTAAATGATCAATAATTGATTGTTTAAAAAAGTAAATTGTCTCAATAAGATCTCTGCTGTCTGTGAACCAGCTGTCTGTTTGCTTGTTTGGTGAAGGCACACCATTGTCCTTCCAGCTCCTGAAAATCTGGAAGCTGCCAGAGGATGCATTGCTGTTCTTCCTGGTGTGCAACCTTGGGACAGGAGAATTTTTAGATTTCAAAAGAAAATCAAGCTATCTTTGGATATAGTAGTGGAGATGTGGGGCGGGAAATTGTATTTCCTAAGTCAGGCATTGGGATAGAATGTCCGGGGCATGAGCTCATTTACTCCGTCGGGAGCACGCTTCTCTTCTCCTAACTCCTCCTTTCTCAGACGCAAAACTTAAGGAAAATACGGACTAAGTTTCCTTCACTGTTGAATCGGGACCTAGTAACAGACAAGAGGAGGTTGTCACTAAAACTTTCTTTGAAAAATGTAACGAACATAAACTCGTAATATTCTTGCAGTAATATATATGTGCAGTTTCTTCAGTGTGAAACCGTAGAGAAGAACATAGCAATTAGTCCATTTGCACACTCTGTAGCTCGTTTGTAATTTAAAAGGAAGACGCACAACGCTGATGTCAAATCGTGTGACTTGTGTTCCCATCAGACTGCTTCTGTGAACTAAAATATGTGTTTTGTTTGTTTGGTTTTGGGGGGAGAGTTGAGGGGAAGTCTGTCCCCCTCATGTCATCTCCCTTGTTCTATGAATTGCAACCAGGGTGGGCCCAGGTGGCTCCCACGGGCAGGGCTGAGTTCCCACCAGCAACGTCTGCTGCACATCAAAGAGGCCCTGGTGTGTGCACCTTCCTTCCACCAGGGCAAATCCTTTTCTGCTTCTTTTTCATCTGGTTTATCCTTTAAGCACGTTCAAGCCTACTTTTCCTTCCCAGATAATGTGTGACTCTTTTCCGGGTTCAGCGTGTTATGTATATTAAAAGTTAAGTACGTGGTAGTGTTAAATGTATTAAATATATGTTAAGTCTTTTCATCAATTTGTGTGATTTCTCTACTTACTATTGGGTTCCCCAAGGGAAAGGGCTATGGCTTTATCGCTTAGTTCCTGCTCTCTAGCCTGTCATGTACTCTGTTGATCGTCGCTCTTCCTCACCTCAGGACTCTGTCACATGCCACTCCACCTACAGAGCGCGCTCTCACTCTCCAATCCTGCCCCTCCTCATGTGTCCATCATCGTTCTGTTTATTCACACACAGCATGCTTTGTATTGCATGTGTCTGGATCTATGACTCCCTGAGATGAAGCTGTGGGGCTGTCTTGTTAAATACTGTACACCTGGCACCTAAGAGAGTTAGCCTCTGTTATGGTAGCAGAGTAAACGATCTCATATATAGTTAATGCTCAATAAAAGTCACTGGATGAACTAATTTTGAGCACCCAGGGCATAACACCATTCCTAGTAAAGGTAACAATAGGTGAGGCTCAATAATAGTTTGAAGAACACAATTCCTAAATAATGATAAAGAGACAATTCTTCCTTCTAGCCAACCAAATTCTATCAAAGTATGATTTATATACTTTTAATCAAACATGATAGGAGCACTGGTGGTGTAGTGGTTATGTATTGGACTGTGATTTCCCCATGGCCGGCAGTTCGAAACCATCAGCTGCTCCGAGGAAGAAAGACTGGACTTTCTACTCCTGTACATAGTTACAGTCTCTGAAACCCACAGGGGATCGCTATGAGAGAGCATTGGCTCCATGGCAGTGTTTTGTTTATGGAGAATCATACACGATAAATACCCTATTCCATACTTGTTAACTATTGCATTCTCTACTATTTTTCATTTTTGACAATGGTAACAAAACTCTATGACCTTGTTATTTTGAGCATGCATCTGGTAGTAGCAACCGCTGGAGGGTGAGGTGGGAAGTAGCTGTGATGATTAAGGCTCTTTGACAACTGGGCTGAGCCCCAGTTCTCAGTGGGTTGGCAATTACATAATGATGTAATCTGACAGTGATGTAAGGAGGAAACTCAGCAGTTAGATGATGCTGCAGTCACTGTCCATTTTGTTATTTGATGTTCTAAACCTTCATCTTTGCAAAATCCAGATTTCTGAATAGGGTCTTTGGAGCCTAATTGGTTCGATAATTGAGGAGTGGGTCTATATGTATTTAGTATTTATTGCTTTTTCCAAAATAACATGATCACTTTATAGGATACAGATAAAAACAGGGCATAGATCCTGTGTAAACAAAGTACAGAGAAGGGAAATCAATTGCAACAAATCCTGATGCCAATTCCAACAGAAATGTATCTGAGTGGGTATTCTCCCATAGTTAATACTTTGTAACTGAGTTCCTTTGCAAAATATCACCTAACCTCAGCACCAGATTCTTTATATGAAAAAATGACTTCTTTACATGGTTTTTTTTTTAACATAAGAGAATGAAAAAAAAGACTGCTATACATCCCCATCTTTTTAAAAATGCAAGAAGTTTAGCGATGTCATTTAGTTAAGAAAACAGACAGATAGAAAAATAAAACAAAGGAGTAAATAAAGGCCAAATGACGTTCTTGGTGGCCAGCATTTTAGGATTGCAGAGGATAAGATTCAGGTTATTTTCAGTCAGATTTATTGCTGTAGAGCAAAAGTAACATATGTAATTAAGTGTAGAGATGGAAACATATACCTAATATTTAAATTCTGACTTTCACTGACATTACTACTAGAAACGTTAGGCCCTGTAGCTATTTCATGGATATTTTTCTAATAAGTTTGAGGTAACTGTGACTGTTGACTGCTGACATATTATACACTCCACAAAATATTACCTGAGTTTATCTATTTAAGCTCTCTCAAAGATACCACAAATAATTATTGATGACTTCTAAATGAATAGAAAAAATCCAGTCTACCAAGCATGAGATCATAAGTATTATCAAGCATATAAATATCAACAATAACAGTAATTATTCTATTTCAACTGTACTTTTAATAGGTGCTTGTACATACAATGAAGAACGCTGGTAGGATAGTGGGTTATGCAATGGGCTGCTAACCATGAGGTTCGCAGTTTGAAACCACCAGCTGCTCCTTGGGGGAAAGATGGGAGAAAAGGCAGCAATGGCTAATTTTTAAGTGTTTATTGTTATAGATTTGTTCCAATTGTTCACTTTTTCTTAGTTTCCCATTCTTTTCTATATTTCTTTACATGGATTTCTCCAGTGTTAGTCACTTATTTTCTTTCTCTTGTGAGTTGGAACCTGGTAGGTGACTTAATTAACTGTGACAACTGAATGCAGGTAAAATGATTGGTTTGGCAGTTCAAAGTCTAGAACTTAACTTAAAAATAATCCCATGTTTCCACTCAACTCTCTCATGCACATTTATTGAGTAGCCTGGTAGTCCAACAATGAGGCCTAGGGCAGAATTGAGTCCAACCTCATTCGGATGCAAAGTCACCCAGAGTCTAGGTCAGTCAAATCCCAGTTGATCTCAGATATATTTAAGCCAATGAGTTTTGAGTGCTTGCTACCAGCTCCTTAGGCTAACAGCCAACCAATAAACATATGAACGGCCAGGACCTTCCAAGAGTCAAGAGAAACAAAAAAGGTATTGATGAGGATGCACTCATACCTTAGCCACGGGCACAGTAAAAAAGGCACTACAAACTAGGTTTATGAGTAGCACTCCCAGGCCAACCCAAACTCACTGCCATCAAGACAATTTTGACTCATCGTAACCCTGTAGAACAGTGTAGAACTGGGTTTGGAAGTTGGAAGTTTGGAAGTTGGGTTGGAAGCCCCATGGGTTTCCAAAACTATAACTGCTTAAGGGAGGTAGAAGGCTACATCTTTCCCCCAAGGAGTGACTACTGGTTTCAAACTGATAACCTGGTGGTTTGCCGCCCAACAATTAACCCACTACACAATCAGGGCTACTGAAAACTCCAGATTTTATAATACCTGAGATCTTTCTCAGGACTGTGATGCAAAGAAAGGGCTATTCTTCCTTATTCTCAGCTCCAGTCCCCAAACCAAACCCCAATGCCATCAGACGATTCTGACTCATAACCACACTAGGACAGGGTAGAATTGCCCTTCTGAGTTTCCAGGACTGTAACCAGGAGTTAAAAAAAACCACCTAGTCATTCTCCCCCAGTACAACCAGAGTAGCCCAAAACCAAACAAACAGAAACAAGAATAGAATAGAATGCACCAAGAACACAACTTTGTTAATGAAATAAGAATGTTTCCTTATACCTCAAACCTAAATAGTGGTTTGAGCAGATGAACAACAACAAAAAAGGAGGAAAAGTAAAATCAAATGGACTTGGAGTCTTTAGTGACAAACAAGTTCGTGTCAAATAAACAAAGAAAGGATGCTTCAAGCCCGAATATAATAGATTAACTGTAAGTTAATAGAATACATGTAGCATGAGATATATTGAAGTATACTTCTTTTAAACAGTTACGGTGAAATGAAAGTTAATTCGCTTTTCCACAGTGTGGACTCAATTGATGTCCTACTCGTCTTTCTGTTTTCCTCTCAAATCCTAATGGAGAGATCTCATCAGGAGATTGTTCAAGATTGACATGTGGACCCAACAGCCTAAAAGAGAAAATTGAAATAATTCATGTTCTCTCTTTGGACAGAATGATCCAACAGGATCTCTCACCAAATATGTGTAAAGTACCTGGTCAGAAGTGTGATCTCACAATAGCATACTTTCTGTGACATTAATAAAGGAAGGCTTTCCTCCTCCAATTTTATAAGGTTAATTAAAAAAACTACCCGTTTGGTGCATATATCTGAACAGTAGAAATATTTGGTTAAATGTAAGTGTGTACACACCTGTAAATATAACTGGGCATTTTCTTGTGGTTATTAAATTTTCCTGACTATTATGCAGGTAAATAGCTTTATAAAATGCAGGTTTTTTTCAAAATTGTGTTGGTGTCTACTTGAGTCAGTAAAACATGAGAGCTATGGAACAACTATTGCCACAAGGAACAAACCATATATCTGAACCTTTGATTTAGCAACTGTAGCCAAACTCTGCAGCTCACTTAATAAATTGGCTAGAGCCATTTAGGGGTTCCCCAGGGTGAAATGTTCCACTTTTTATAGCTTTGTATATAATTAAAATCTGCCACAACTATGACCTCAAATATCTTCTGGAATAGACATAATTAAATACTCAGAATCTCTAGTAAATAACAGCTGCAAGATTAGCAACAAATATGACTTCTGAGTAGTGCTTTATTTTTCTTCTGCAACAACAAATGTCTTTGCTCTCATGCATTTGAACTAGAATGTCAGTCATCCTATGTTTTCAGGGAGCTCTTGCTCTCAAAAGATTCAATTTTCCTTTAGCAATTAAGGTGAAATTCCTGTCAGCTCACTTAATTCATTAAAGCCAAACTTACATAACCATTGTAGAAACACTCCTTCCTACTGGACCACATTTAAGAGGTATTGCTTTCGAGCACAAGGAAAAAGGTGGCATTGACTACTCTTATATCGATAGTTCCAACTTAACATTTAAAAAGTTCATTAATGATCCATTCTCAGTAAACTATGTACTTTCTTTTAATATCGAGTCTCAATGTAAGTCTTAAAAGATGCAGAATTAAGAAATGTCACGTATTCTTTTTTGGAAGGACATGGTGTAGCCATAGAATTAAAATTAAGGAAATATGATCTGGAAATGTGCTGCAAAGATGTTTATTTAGCATTTCTCTCCTGACACTGAACCAGTACTACAGTCTCCATGAATGTTCAAGTGCAATTTTATACATTGGTTGAGCCACTGTCCAAACACGCGTAGTATGAAAGCATTTGTGCTGTTGTTTTGAAATACCACTAGACATATCTATAGTGAACATGTTACAGTGGAGCTTCTAGAATAAGAATCGACTTCTTCAAGACAAAGAAGAAGGAATAAACTGTCTACTTCTGAGAAAATAGAAACTTTATGAACATTGATTTTCCCCATTGGATCCTTAGAACATTGTCTGGGGACCAGGAAGTGTTTGCTCTTGTTTTACTTAGCGTGACCATGAGTTGGAAACAATTTGTCAGCAACTCTCAACAACAAGGACCCTTGATGTGATCATAGGTCCCTGGACCAACTGTTCTGCAGGAGAAAACTGTGGCTGTCTCCTCTAAGAAAGATTTCTGCTCTGGGACACATAAAGGGCCCATTCTACCTTGTCCTATAGGGTAACTAGGGATTGTAATTCATTTGATGACAGTGGCTTAGGGTTTGATTCACCAACAAAATCACTTTTGGAACTTTCCCATTAGATTCCATTTATTTTAGAAACAATTTCCATATTGTGTCTGTTAAATTAATAATGAAATTATAACCACATATGTCTCTAATATTAGTCATTAAAATTTAATATACAACACTGCTAAACTAAGCAAAAAAGGTGAACAAAGTTGGGAACTGTTAACCAATGTTTATATAATTTCAAATTATTCTTCACCATCTTTAATTTTGATATCCTATTATAAATTTAGGAGCTCTTACAAGGGAACAACAAGTGATCCAAAATCAGTGGCGAGGAGGGTGTAAGACACATGATATGCCTTGATCAAGTGCAATGTAACCAAGAGGAATTGCTGAAACCCAAATGAAGGCTGAGCATGATAGTGGGACAAGAGGAAAGTAAAAGGAAATAGAGGAAAGAACTAGGAGGCAAAGGGCATTTATTGAGGTCTAACTACAGGCATGTACATATGTAAATATATTTATATATGATGATGGGGAAATAGATCTATGTGCATATATTTATAAGTTTAGTAATAAGGTAGCAGATGGACATTGGGCCTCCACTCAAGTACTCCCTCAATGCAAGAACACCTTGTTCTATTAAACTGACATTCATTCCATCATGCTCATTTTCCCAATAGGATCGCTGAAGACAAAGAGAATGCATAAGCAAATGCGGTGAAGAAAGCTGATGGTGGCTGGCTAGCAAAAGATATAGCATCTGGGGACTTAAAGGCTTGAAGATAAACAAGCAGCCATCTAGCTCAGAATCGGCAAAGCCCACATGGAAGAAGCACACTAGTCTGTGTGATCACGGAGTGTCAAAAGGATCAGGTATCAAGCATCAAAGAACAAAAAATAATATCTTTGTGAATGAGGGGGAGTGTGGAGTGGGGACCCAAAGCCCATCTGTAGGCAACTGGACATCTTCTTACAAAAGGGTCGCGGGGAAGAGACGAGCCAGTCAGTGTAGCAACCATGAAATATACAACTTTCCTCTAGTTCCTAAATCCTTCCTCCCCCTCCCCCCCACCCCAACTATCATGATCCCAATTCTACTTTGCAAATCTGGTTGCACCAGAGGATGTACAGTGGTACATATGGGAACTGGAAACCCAGGGAATCCAGGACTGATGATCCATTCAGGACCCCTGGTGAGAGTGGCAATACCAAGAGGGTGGGGTAGAGAGGGGTAGATTACAGGGACCTATATGTAACCTCCTCCCTGGGGGATGGACAACAGAAAAGTGGGTGAATGGAGACGTCGGACAGTGTAAGATATGTCAAAATAACAATTTATAGATTATCAAGAGCTCATGAGGGTGGGGTGAGTGGGGAGGGATGGGGAAAATGAGGAACTGATGCCAGGGGCTTAAGTAGAGAGCAAATGTTTTGAGAACGATGAGGGTAACGAATGTACAAATGTGCCTTATACACTTGATGTTGATGTATGTATAGATTCTGATAAAAGTTGTATGAGCCCCCAATAAAATGATTTAAAAAAAGAGTTATAGCATTGGATAGTAAAAGGGGCATTTCTACCCTGTCAAATAAGGTGCTATGAGTCTGAATGGGCGTGATGGCAGGGAAGTTTGTTTTTGTTTTAGTGGTGCTAACCCCACAGTCACCTATTTGAATCCACCTACTGCTCCATGAGAGCAAGATGAGGCTTTCTACTCCCATAAGGACTCACAAACATGGCAAGCACAGGGCAGTTCCATGTTGCCCTGTGAGGTTGCTCTGAGTCAGCATCTACTTGATATCAGTGACTAGGAGTTTTATAGCTCTCTAAATCTAAATATATATTGTATGTGAAACATTAAGTGGGACTGTGAGAAGCAAAAATTATATATATATATGAAAATAGTGCTTGGAACCCTAGTGTACAAAAATCCCCATAAAATACATAATTTTGTATTAAGTATCAAAAAGAGTTTTCACCCAGCACTATAAATTAGGGTTAACAAAATAGATCAACAAAGGATTAATATCACCAAATATAATCCTTAATAACAAATCTGAACAAGATATGTTATGAATAAAATAGAAACAACACTTTAATTCATTAGTTATCTCATTGCTATTTTATTCATATTTCATATGTAAAATAAATGGTTAGCATATATGAATTTTCTTCAAAGACCACAGTTGACTGAACTGCATATAAACAACCAATTCTTAGTGTGTCTTTAATGTTTGCTGATATTGTCAAAACAATGACAGAGACACATAAGGCCTCTGTCAAAAATGTGCATACAAATTACCTATTTGCACATATAAGTGTCAAATCTGTATAATCTCCACTGAAGAACTGATTTCAGTAAATTGTGTGCAGAATATGGAACACTTCCTTAGCAAAGTTATGTTGCTCCATTTAACTGACTGACTATGATTAAGTAATAGAAAAATAACTCCTTGCCATTGAGCTCATTCTGACCCATGGTTATCCCAATGTAGGTGCTTTAAAAAAGAAGAAGAAAAAAAGCTAAGTGAACTTCTCAGTGGCCAACAGTATATCAACATTGAGATCCTTCTTTAAAATGTAAAGAAATTTATGCACAGAACTATTAGCATTAAACTGTGATTTGAACTACAGTGTAGCCAAATTTCATGTCCTTAAAAGTTTACGGCAATTTTTCTGCCTATTATATTTTATTATTTACTGAAATTACCAAATACAGAAAACTGTGAGATCTACTGTCAAGGTCCATTTGGATCTGAATGAGCCAATTTAGAGTAATAGCTGAAAACACAATTAAAGAACAGAATAAACAAAAGGTACACACTGACCTTGGACCTTAATCTAGTCAACAAGATTTTGACCAGATGGTGTGAATTGTCTGAGACTAAAACATTTGAACCAAACAAACAGCACACAGTGGATGAAGGATGTACTATTCCATCCTCTCCCCAGCGCACCTTGAAACAAACAAACAAAAACAAATAATAATTCATGGTTTGTTTCTTCTTAGAAGCTGATTCAGAATTAAGGACTTGCGTGTAAACTTAAAAAATCAAACTCACTACCACTGAGTGAATTTTTACTCTTAGCAACCGTATGGGACAGGGTGGAACAGCTTCTGGCTGGTCTGAGAGAAAGCCTCATCTTTATCCCGCAGAGCAGTTGGGGATCTCAAAATGTTGACCTTGTAGCTAGAAGCCTACCATGTAACCACTAAACTACCAGGACTTGCGTGCAGCTAGCCCACGCGTGGGGCAAATGTAAATGTACTTGGCCTCTAATCAAAAAGTTTGAAAGGGCTTACAAGGTGCACCTCAGAAGAAAGCCTTAGCAATCTCCTTGCAAAAAGCCCTCCGTTACAAACCCTATGGAGAAACATGCTACTCGGAGATACAAGGCGTGTCGCTATGAGTTATCATTTCAACAGCAACTGGCAGGTTTTACTTGAGAGGTCATCTAAGGAAGCACTAGTGAGAAAGTGGATAAACTGAGACCAGGAAGGAAGCAAGGCTAAGGAGAATATTATTGCTTTTGGCTTATGAAGCGGAGTCTTTCTGAAGAACCTTTCAGCTGTACCTCAGAATTGCCTCTGAGTGATGGAGATGCTGGCGGATTTATCGACTGAATCCTATTGTTTACTGTTCGAGAGTTACCATTGGCGATATTAAAGCCCCCGAATTTGAGGCTGAGGATGTCTGAGCTCCTCCAGGCTCCAGAAAAAAGTTTTCAGACAGAGAAACGATGTCAGAGTTCACACAAACACAAAGTGTGAGCTCAGAGAAATGAGATGGGAACAAAGAGTGTCTGCATTATAAAACCACGTTTTGTTTTTTTAAATCATTGCATTCTTTCTAAAAGGTTAGATTGGGCAGTTCAGTTCATGAGTAGTGCAACTGGTTCAGGAGCTCAGCTACTATTTAAAGGACTGAAGGATTGCAGCAGGGGTGCCTCAGGCGAGCACTTGATGAAAGGGAGGGGGTTTGAAGCCCTTGCTGGTGAAGATCAAGTACTGCAGCCTTCAGGATAGACTGCCATTCAGTGTAAAGCAGACCCAAATCCTCACGACTGACCAGTAGGTAACCACATCAATGGAGAAAAGATTGAAGTCGTTTAGGATTTCATTTTGTTTGGATCCACAATCAATGCTCAAGGAAATGGCAGTCAAGAGATCAAAGGATGTGTTGCATTGAGTAAATCTACTTCACTAGACCTCTTTAAAGTCTTCAAAAGCAAGAAAGTTACCTTGAGGACAAGCAATGCTGAGTCAAGCAATGATTTCC
Source organism: Echinops telfairi (assembly GCF_000313985.2). Classification (NCBI taxonomy): domain Eukaryota; kingdom Metazoa; phylum Chordata; class Mammalia; order Afrosoricida; family Tenrecidae; genus Echinops; species Echinops telfairi. The sequence continues at coordinate 13,295,886 of NW_022111321.1, forward strand.
CCCCCCACCAATGGCCTCATATGCATGTGAAAATTGAACCTTGAATACGGAAGACTCCTTGCATTTGAACTGTGGTGCTGGAGAATACTGAAAGCCCCCCCAGACTTCTGAAAGAGCACACAGATTTGTCTTGGAAGAAGTGGAGTCAGAGCTCCTTAGAGGCAATGGTAGAGTGAATAGTCCTTGGAAAAGGACATCCTGCTTGGTCGAGTGGCAGCCAAGCAGAAGAAGACACTCAACAAGAGAAATTGACTCCCTGGCTGCAGCAATGGTCTCAAACAGAACAATTGTGCTGACGGCAGAGCACTGAGCAATGATACTCTCCGTTGTACACAGGGTCCCTAAGAGTTCAAACAGATTGGAAGGCAACTAACAACAATGACCTTTCTAAAAACAAACATTTCTAGCCCCTGGGAACCAGAAATACATTCTCTGGGAATTTGCTTTCCTCTTTTCCACTTTTCTTTGGGATCTGCTCACATCGTTTGGCCATTGGATCAGGCTGGCATCTCCAGAGATTTTCAACGTACTTTTGCAATTCCCTCCCACAGGGGGGTACAGTAGGACATGGGATTTCTCTGTTGCTCTTGTCATTGTTGCTTTTGCTGCACTACTTGGATATTGGTGTCACTACCTGCTCTTGATTTCCACCTGGATGAACTTAGGAGATGAGCTTTCTCTGTGAATGTGATGTTATGTGGGTGGATCCCTGTAATGACACTCAAAGTCCCTTTTACCATCCTCTTATCCTATTTTGATTCCGTGCTCCCCTAAAAGGATGGATGCATGCTCTATGTCCATACATTCAAACCATCGCTAACTTACTGTCTTCTAAGGCAGTATATTCCAAAAAATGATATTGCATGTCAAGATCCATTGGGGAAAACAACACATATTAGAACCTTTTCACATTTATTTTTAATTTCTCCATTGAAAATTCATATCTCCTATGCTTTACTATGCTAAAAATTCGTATCTCCATATTTACTATGCTTCTTTTTGTTGATAATCGCCACTGAGTGGATTCCAATCCAGGGCGACCTCATGCATGCAGAGTAGAACTCTTCCTAGGATTTTCCAAGTTGTGAGCTCTCAGAAGATTTCTAGGCTGGCCTTCTGAAGTGCCTCTGGATGGGTTTGAAAAGCCTACCTTTCAGTTAATAATGAAGAGCTTGCTTAGCCACATGTATCTCCCAGGGACTGTGTACAATTATATACTGAAGTTGTGATCATTGATTTATGTATTTTAACTAATGAGGTGTCCCAACAAAAACGTCAGAAGTCTGTTATTTGGAGACTCTCCATGATTTTTTCTTTGGCCACAGGATCCATGGCTTCTGTCAAAATCCTTTTCCTGTCCAGCTCTCCTACCTGCCTGCTGTCACTTGTCCTGCGAAGGAGCCTCATTGCCTGATGCTCACACTGCCCCTTGCAAAGGCCTGTGAGAAAGTACTCTAGCGCTTGATCCGCTCACCTCTGCGATCTGAGGGTTTGATAAAAGAAGAAGGAAGGAAGGAAGAGAGAGGAAAGAGGCAAGGAGGGGGAAAGAATGACTTTTGAGGAAGTGTTCCTTGGAATGAAGCTCTCTTAGGATGTAACCATTGTCCAGGTTACTTATCTCTTTTGGCCATCAACTCAACTGCTCAGTTGCACACATCTAAACAACGATTATTCAGAATGGAACAGATTTTTCCTACTTAATTATGGTGAATGAATTCTTTTTCTTTTCCCTCTGTCTTGTCTTCTCAATGGTTCTGTGCCTTACAAGGAGTGTACGCACTTTATATAGTACTGTGCCAAGTAGTAGACACTGTTCAGTTTTCAGGAATACCTGTAGACTTGCAGTGGAAGAGGACATTCGATAATGTGCTGTACTAGTTAGTGCTCATTGAAGTGGTAAGGGACTTACCTTAATTTTAAATCACCCAATTGATAAGTTAAAAAATATCTATATATTTCCTCTTGGATTTATAAATTTCATCCTGTCTTTTTAGTTTTCTAGATTGTTAATTAGTGCTTTTACTCATATGAGAAGGGAAATAATTACTTTGGGTTGGTGCTTTATTATCTATAAGTAAAATTAAAAGTACTCATTGAGTTAGCCTCAAAATCTTATGTGAATGATTATTGATATTATCCCCATTTCACAAGATGATAATGATGCTCTGAGAAATCAGTGCTCTGTTCAATGACACTGAACCAGCAGCCTGCAAGCCTGCACCTTGGTCTCTTTTTCTAAAGTGGAAGCAGATTATCTCATTGATCCATATATATTTTATGGTTCCAGTTTATCTGTCCCTGTTTTAAATTTTACCCCACAAGTAAAGATCTAGAACACTGTCATTTTATACAAAAGTAAAACAAAATAATTTGTTCAAATGTTGACCCCGGTCTTTGATGATCCTTGCATTATGTAGCCTTCTCTTTGCCCAAAGGTAAAAAAGGGTTTATATCTTCAAAGCACTAATCTCACTGCTCTACTTATAAGAAGTAACTAACTGAGAGCCTACTATATTGGGCGTGAATCCTTTTCCTTGTAAGTATCCTGTATAAATCCACTGCCAATGCATTGCTTCTGATTCCTAGCAACGCAACAGGATGGTGTAGAACTGTCCTGTAGGATTTCCACGGCTCTAAATCTCCATGGAAGCTGATCCTCACATATTTCTTCTGCAGATAAATGGGAGGGTTTCAATAACCAACCTTTTCTTTGGCAGCTGTACACTTTAATCACTGTAACATCAGAGCTACTGTCTTGTAACAGAATGAAGCAATCTTTCACTATCGACTAGGATGAAAGACTAAGGAGTCCTGGTGACATAGTGGTTGCAAGTTAGGCTACTAACAGAAAGATCAGCAGTTTGAAACTATCAGCCACTCTGCAAGAGAAAGATAGGCTTTCTACTCCTGAACAGAGTTTCAGTCTTGGAAACCCACAAAGGCAGTTCAACCACGTCCTATAGGGTTGCTGTGAGTCAAAGTCAACTCAATGGCAGTGAGTTTGGTTTTGGAGGATAAAAGATTCTGTTTTAGATGGAAATTTAAATAGCATGGAAGAATGACTACCTAAATCTATAGCAGATACAGACCGAGTTCAGTTACTGGGTATTTTGGTGGCAGAGCTGTCACACCAGATATCGATTGTTCCTTCCTTCCTGGTTAAAGCTGCTATCACCGCTGGTTTTCCACGCTGACTAGTTGCAAATTTAGGAAGTGCTGACCTTATTCCCTTTAAACTTCTCTATCACAGAGCCCAATTTTGAAACAGCATAAGCCCTGGATAGCGTGGGGCTACTACGCTTTCATTTCATTCTAACGCCAGTACAGTTCATGTTACTTAAGTGGTACTTTACGAGTTATCCTTAGAACATTTGGTCCAGTGTCTCTTAGCCACAGGCATGAAGGCCCACCACAATGCCACATTCCAGATGAGACACACTGCTAGATGAGAGCATAAATTAAAACCAAGTCTTTGTTCAAAATTAAAACCTTTAAGTTGCCTTTAGAGAGACAAAAACGGAAATGCTGATAAATAAAAGACTCAGAGAAAATTCATTAGGGTTCCCTGAGATATTTAGATTTCATTACAGTTACTGTTAGTAAAGGGAAAAATACATATCAATAATCCACTCTTCTTCCTTTACAATATTAGAGAGCCCCTGATATTGAAAGTGAGGCTATGTGGTCAGTCCGATGGGTTCTAGTCCTCTGGAGGCCCCTAAAGTGAGGCTGTTTATGGTCCGCGAACAAGCAGCACTGGGATATTCTCCTACTACATGTATAAACAAGTGTTGGCAGTGAAGCACATTTTTGCAAGCTGAGTACAAGAGGATTTCAGAAGTACTATAGAAGATGGGAACAGAACAGAGGATGGGCATGGATGTTCCACAGCTCTCAGACTCGAGAGATTGCCATCAGAGGCATTAGTTTTCCCAAACCAGCCCAATAAGTAAAAGGAATGTGGTCAAATAAAGAATTTACTTGTAGCCAGGCTGTTAATTTTTTTTTCTGGGAAGACTAGAAGATGGGTTGATTTATCTTTTATTTTGATTTTAAATGAAGCTTTTGTTTATCATGCTTTGTTTTTCATTTTCATGGTTGAGATATAATTAAATTCTATAGACAGATGGGCTTTAGCCATCCATGCTAATTACCATGGTGATCAATTAACTCAGCTGCTGCTTCAAATGGAGAAAGTTACATAAACAATGAAACTGGGAATTTTTTCTTTTATAAGACAGTCATAGAAATATCACCTAGCATGCATATAATTCATGCAGATATTTAAATGACTGTTTTGTTGTGGTACAATAGGGTTTTATATTTGAGATATTTTCAATATCACTCTGTCTTGGGAAAGTAGCACATGTCAATTTACAAAGATAATTGGACCCAAAGTGTCTCCATAAATGAAGTAATTTTCCATAAAACAATATGTTAAGGTGTCATGGTTAGGTTTGAACCTTTCAAATAGATGAACATATCATTACTATGCTGCCAAGGCTTCTTCCTGTAACCACCTCCCTCACTGCCATCTAGTTGATTCTGACCCATCGTGACGCCATAGGGCCATAGGACAGAGCAGAACTGTCCCCATCAGTTTCTAAGGCTGTAAATCTTTACGGGAGCAGAAAGCCTCATCTTGTTCATTCAGCTCAGCTGGTGGTTTTGAACTGCTGACCTTGTTTCCAGCCCAACTTGTAACCCACTATGCTATCAGGGTTCCTGTGTACCACTGAGACCCAAACCCAACCGAACTCACTGCTTTTGACTTGAGGGTGACTCATAGTGTCCATATTGTAGGATAGGATAGAACTGCCCCTGTGAGTTTCTAAGACTATACCTCTTTATGGGAGTAGAAAGCCCCATTTTTCTCCTGTGGAGCAGCTGGTGGTTTTGAACTGCTGACCTTGAAGTTAGCAGCTCAGTACTACCAGGTGTCCTTACCAACTAGACACTCCAAATGTAAGCATGGCTGTGATCAAATCATTCTTCTAGACCCACCTCAATGGCACTTCCTGGTGAGCCCGTCTACTCCTGACTCTCTACCTCCCCAGGGAAAGTAACCTTTGTGTCCTCTGAGCAGTCTTGAAATCATATTTGCTCATTCCTCATGACTCTTGCTGATTTCCACCACACAAAATTGAAAGCGCAGGTGCCTTCTATTTCCACTAGCACAGTGGTTTTCCACCTTCCTAATGCCATGACCCTTTAATACAGTTCCTCATATTGTGGTGACCCCCCAACCATAAAATTATTTCCATTGCTACTTCATAACTGTAATTTTGCTCTTGTTATGTTTTGGATGACCCCTGTGAAAGGGTCATTTGACCCCCAAAGGGGTCACGACCCACAGGTTGAAAACCACTGCTCTAGTACATCCCTTGCTGTTGAAAGGAGGAAGCAGACATTTATTCCTTCTTCTTTGCTCAAAGTCCATTGGGACACAGCCTTGCGCACAGGAAATAGTCCTGAAATATTTATTCCAATAACTGACTCACATGTTTATCCCCAAATGGTGGAAAACAACCAATTTTGTAAATACTAATCAAGTTTATAACTTCCCCAATATAATATACTTTTTTTGGGCAATTCATGAGACCAAGAGGCTTCCAAATAATTATGTTACCCTCCACATTATTTCCCAATAGGGTTGATTGGAGGGGGAAGAACAACGTGCACAAAAGCATAAAAATGACAAAGAAAATGGAATTAAATCTAAGACAAATACAAATACAGTGGTTAAGGGGCTCAGTCATTTCCTCGCAGCAGCAAGGAGAAGGACTCCTGGGTTGTCAGTTTCCGGTGTAGTTGTTTTCTGCGGACACTTGTCCACTGGTGAGGCCCTGTGTAGTGACATATGTACATGCTGCCCAAAGCTTTGACTATCTCAACCCCCTAGTGGAGCTTTGGAAGATAGGTCCAATGACCTGTTTCCAGAAGATCGCAATCTTGGGTGAAAAGTTGTCCTTTTTACACATAAGCTTGCTGGGAGTCCTCTGACTCGATGCAACAGGAACTAACAACTTGTCTCTCCTAGAGATGTAAATGGGTATCTAGTTTAGATGTTGGGCTGCTAAGCACAAGGTCACTTGTTCAAACCTATCCGATGCTCTGAGAGAAAGAAGATGAGGCTGTCTGCTCCCGGGTAAGTATTTATGGTCTCAGATTCCCTGGACAGGGTCACTCTGAGTCGGGATCGACTCTGTGGTGGTGGATTTTGTTTTGGTGTGATCATGCTTAAGAGAGTTCCTGGATGCTGTAAATAGTGAGTGCACTTGACTGCTAACCAGAGATTGATTAAACATTTGAATCTATCCAAATGCTCTTTGGAAGAAAGAGCAGGCCATTTATTTCCCTCCACACAACAGGCATTGGAAATGCCATGAAACACAGTTCTCTGACACACATACAGGCTCTCCAGCAGAGAGGACAAACTTGGCAACAACGGTGGCTATCATGACCAAGACCCTAAATTACAAACGTGGGGAAATTTCTAGGTTGCCTAAGATAAAGTGTCAAAAATAAATAAAATAGTAATGCAGAAAATGTTCAGATAGTTTTAATGAAACAAGGAAGTATACTTCCTTTTCAATAATGTATAAGAAAGATTTAATGAAGTCACTGACACTATATACTTTAGTATAAGCTGAATTTTTTCAGCACATTTTCAGCACATTTCAGCACAATGCTGAAAAAGTCTCCCAGTTTTTGTGGTAAAATTAGGTGCCTTGGTAAATTAGGTACCTAATATACTCGAGTACATATGGTATATATAAACCCCTTTACATTGTTCTTTGATGCAGACGATTAGGCTTGTAGGCTAAGGAAAGTGTTCAGAACCATGTCTTTTTCTATCTAAAAGAAATCCTGGTTTGCTATCAGCTAGACAAGAGTGTAAGCCCACCAAGGCTTTGCAGGAAAAAACAAAAACAGTGAGGCTTTCTGCTCCTATAAAGATTTTTAGCTCAGAAACCCTCTATAGGGTCTCTGTGAGTCAGAAATAACTCGAGGGAAGTGGGTTTGTCTTGGTTTTGGATGGTAAAAGAGATAGGTAACGGGACGTTTGGGAATACCTTGTTATTGGATAACAACTGTGAGACTATTAAGCAATGATGAATTCATATAGATGCCAAATTAATGCTAAAGATAGGAAAGTATAGTTTAACTTAATAACAGATTATATTGTTATTTCTAACATGTAGTGACAGATGTTTTCAAAATGAGTTTATAAGTCAGTACAAAATTTAAAAAAACAGTACCAAAACAAAAATGATTTGAATGACTTTCTGATTCACCATGAAATTCAAAATTACATTCATTCTTATGGCACAGTTACTCACCACAAAGCTGGAATATGAAACTTTAGACATTATTTTCATAACATGCACTGAAAGCTAAGAAATGTGAAATGTCAACCCATAGAGTAAAATCACCATCGAAAAACTGGCTACGATGCCTTTATTTAATCTGTAAATATTTTCTCACTAATGATAAAAAAAAAACACCCCAAAACATCACTGCCATCATAGTGACCCTTTAGGGAGAGCAGAGCTGCGCTTGTGGGTTTTCAAGACTGTAAATCTTTCCAGGAGTGGACAGCTCTGTCTTCCTCCCAGGGAGCGGCTGGTGATTTTGATCTGTTCACCATTCAGTTTGCAACCCAACGTGTTGATGACCATGCCACCAAGGATGCTTCGAACATTCAGTAACAATGTGCCTCATACCTTTCTCATCATGTGATCTGACGGTGGGAGAGACTATAGGGTATAAAATCAAAAGAGAAAATTTTCAAAAAAGAAGGAAATTCATACAGGTTCACACATATACATATCCTGGAAAGCACACATTTTGAAAAATCCAAAAGTTATATTATGTTGTTTTAAACATGAAATATGCAGCTGAAAATGAATCTTTTCATGCTGTGTTAAAACTTATCATGTATAATGAAAGCAATAAATAATGAATAAATAAATGAAAAGTTCCATGATAAAATGCTCTGCTGCAAAATGATATAATCGTTTAATTGCATTTTCAAAGTAATTAAAAACATATCTTGACTGACGGAATGCTCACTTCCTCCATCTCTCTTTCCTGTATATGTGTGTGTATGTGTGTGTGTGCATTCTATCCACAACTATTTCCCTCTAATAAAAAAGAAATCAGCTGAGTTCCCCAGCGAAGTCTAGAGGCTGGACTTTCTGGCCCATGTGTGTCTTCCATAATGTCTCCTCACTTGTTTATTCCCTTGACATCATTTGTCAGGAGGCTTCACCTTCACATATGAATAATACCAAACCTTTTTTACATGGAAAAGTTTCCAACCATACAAAGAAAAATTATTAACGTTGTAAGAATAAACTTTCTTTAACGTCTCATTTAACTATTAAGTAACTAGCTGATGGAATAAGTCGTATCCATTCATGATAGTTCTGGTATAGTTTACTGCATAATAATGCAAATAAAGGAGCAGTGAGAAAATTAGTTGTTTCCTCTAAAGACACAGCTTTGAAGATCCCGCTGCTTTTCTAGGGTTAAACTTAAAATCTTTGTTGCTGATTTAACTATTTCAATAAATGTCAATTACACTGTATTTTGAAAGAAATACTAGGCATATATTTAAAGGAAGGAACCAAATTCCACAAGAGAATGTTTACTAAATTTTATTTATTGCATATGTTACATAATGACCTTTCTCAGCTATCTTATTTTTCACAGAAAATACATTTTTTGCTTTGCAAAGCAACATTGTTGTTGTTGGTTTCAGCGAGTCAGTTCTCAATCACTTCCCAGTACTGAACCATTCTTACATTTATTGCTATATTTGAGCAGTTATTCTGTCAATATATTTCATGGTTGTGTGAGACAGGGTTCTCTAGAGAAACAAAACCAGGACACTTATGATTGGATAGATAGATAGATAGATAGATAGAGTACACAAGAACATAACAGCTAATTAGTCCACACAGCAGTCCAGAGGGCTCAGTTCAACTCACTTCCGTGGAACAGTTCATATACTTGGAAGTCCTTCAACTCACAAGGGTTGGGTCCAAGGTCAATGGAGCAGACAGCGGAGCATTCCATAGAGCAATACAGGCAGTCCAGCCACAGGCAGCAAACAGCAGGGCAGGTCATCAACAGTCATCCAGATGACAGGAACCGACAGTCCTGAAGTGTATCCACCAGCACCGAGGCAAAACAGGTCTCAAAGGAATCTCAAGTTCTAGCAACACGATCCATGGGTTTGATGTCCTACAGGTAGTGTAGCTTGCAAGTTAGGCAGAGAACTAGCTAAGGCAACTGCACACTGGTCTGATCACCAAAGGCTAAGAGAGAGACAGGCAGAGCCGTTATCTCTTTGCCTTCCAATCAAATTGTGGCCTTATTAATCCCACATGTTCCTATTGGCCAGGTTGGCACAATAAATCTACCTATCACAATGGAGGATTTTCTTTTATGCTTACCCATTAACTGTAAAATCATGATATTTGCTTCCAGGGAATGGTCCCTCCGGATAGCATGGCCAAAATGAAGTAACCTTGCAGTTCTTGACTCCAAAATATTTCTTGACTGTTCTTCTAAGACAGCACTCTTCGTACTCTGGCAGCCCTTGTTATAGTCAACATTCTTCACTAACATCATAATTAAGTTCATCATTTCTTCTTTGTTCTTCCTTATTCATTATAGTAGTAAAGCAATAGGCAGCACTTAAACTTCAATGGACTCTACTAAGAACCAGCAATTATCTGAATTCTCACCCCCACCCCCGTGCATTGAGCTTTAGAAGGAGGCAAACGATAAAAGGTATTCCTGTGGATTAACTCCAAAAGAATGACTCTGAGGTGTTTACTTGGCCAGCATGAAATCAGAGCCACCTCTCCTATTTTCTGGGCGTGTTTATACTAAACAATGAAAATGGATTTTCTGAGTGATAGCCCTGAGACCCTGCAGGTGTCTCGCTTTTCAAAAAAAGCTTCAATTATGTTCCTACATTACACCTACTAAGGAAGGAACGTAAAGGAATATACTTCACAAAGAACTCCTCAAGCAAAATGAGAATAATCTTGAGTTACTTGGATTATAAGACCTGCATAATTCAGATCACCCATTTTTTTTAGCAATCTGTGCAATAAGGATTTGTGGTATAAACAACCCTTATGCTGAGAGTATTTCTTCATACAGTTAAAACCTACAACAGGCAGACCCCATGTTAAGTGAAAAATCTTTCAGCGGAGGAAAATCCAAGTATTTCTAGTAGCACAATTACAATAAAATCATATGACTACATCCTGTTAAAGGTGGAAACTTGTGAGTCCCCCCCTCACAGAAAAAAAGCAAAGCAGTCTTATAGAATTCCAGCTATCACAGGTTAGATCACATCTTTCCAGTAGTTCCCAACTTTTTAATAGTTGCATAAGAAATGTCTTGGTACATTTTTGAGGTAAGGGAATTGCACATTGGATAATTGAGTCACCAATGTCACTTTCCTTAGATGTAGTCAAGTGATTTGGGTCTCATTGTGACCCAACACTTATGCTGGTAAAATGAAAGAATGAAATCTTGGAGGAAAAAGTATGGGATCGCCCCAGGAAATTGCATTTATATTTTCAGATTTCAGGGTATTTGACAAGAAGAGGCACAAGCACTGGATGGGTTGAAGGTCTAAAGGACGAGAAGGATCCCTTGCAGCCATGACACCCTGTGATCCTCAGAATGGCAATGGTTAGTTCATTGGCCAGATATGCTTTTCTGCTCTCTATGTTGTCCTGCAAGTGAAGGGTCAAATTGTGAAAAAGCACATATGTGCAAACGGTGCCATCAAAAGTGTGTAATTACTATAAAATAATAAGGCTAGTCCCTAAAGTTCCATTATGTTCAATAGCAAGGTGATGCTAATATTAAAGGAAAATGCTCATTATTTTTATGTGAGCTTTGAATTTTTGGTTTCGCCCTTCAAAATTAATCTATTTAAAAACAACATACTTTTCCTAGCTCCTTAATGATAGATCCTTAAGATTTTAAGGGCAAATTGCTCAAAACTTCTGGAGGCCAACAAAACAGCATTGGGTTCGATTATCACTGGCATTTCACCCATTATTTAGATTAGAGATTTTCATGTGATAGCACTTATAGCAAATCTGTTTTCAAGCTGAGAGAAACCTTGGTGGATCTCTGGTATCACGATGCCAAGAAATTTAATAACTTACTCTGGTTGGGTGGAAGGGCACTTCTGCTGCGCAGGACCTCTTTAAAGTATTTAAAGAGCAAGGAAGTCACTTAGAGGACTAAGGTGCGCATGACTCAAGCTTTAGTAATTTCAATCACCTCATCTGCATGTGAGAGTTTGACAATGGATAGAGAAGACAGGAGATTGATGCATTTGATTTACATGTTGGGGAAGAACACTGGAAGTCCTCTGGGCCACCGGAGGGACAAACAAATTTGTCTTGAAAGAAGTAGAGCCAGAAAGCTCCTTCGAAGCAAGGCCAGCAAGACAGCCTCCTGGCCTTTGCACATGTTGTCATGCGACAAGTCCCTGGAGAAGTACATCATGCTCGCTCGGGGACGCAGAGTGCCGTTGAAAAAGAGAAGACACTCACGGAGATGGATTGACACGGTGGCTGTAATAATGGGCTCAAACTGGAACGACGATTTGGAGGATGGAGCGGAACAGGGCAGTGTTTGGTGACCCTTGAGCATAGACAGGGTTGCTGTGAGAAAGAGCCCACTAGACAGCACCTACAACGACCTCTAAAGTTGTTCATCCCTATGCATCATAAAAAAAACCCATTCACACCTTTCTGCAGGAAAATGACAGTGTTGAAGTTCCTTCAAATTCATAAAATCCTCATAGCATAAAGTGTTGCCTTTTCAGTTAATGACTCAAAATCAAGCCATACGGTCCTTGGCAGGGTTTCTTTGATTTTCCACCTCAACTCTGACCTCCTTAGCAGCCTCTCATCTTTCTAAGCCTCGCTTTTCCAGGAAGCCTCCCCTGCCCGACACCTTTTACCATCTCTTTCATTTGCTCTCTTGCTATTAAAATTGCTCCCCCACAGTGCTCATTTCTACTGTGGTGTCTGACTCCCAAAGTTTTCAAGTGTTTACATGTGTATGTGTGTGTATTCTTTGCCTTTTTGAGATTGTGAGTTCCTCTCAGGGAAGAGCCCCTGTTTATAATATTCATGTCTGCAAACAGCATATACTAAGTGGGTGTTTGGTCAATATTTCTCAAATAAACAAATATAATTAAATAATTAGAATAATGAGTGAGACACCTCCTTCCACCTGTTAAACAAGAGAAACAGGAGCAAGGGGGAAAAAATCTCTAAACTGATGATGTGTCCTCTTCTAATTGATGATGGAATGTCTCTTGAATAAACAAACAAACAAAAAACAAAACTTGAAATAAAGAATGGAAATGAGGCAGATGATGCTGACTGCCCTATGTTCCATCAGTGATTGCACCTGGGAGGACTACATCAGGTGAGTTAGTTAGTCTATTTTGCCAACCTGGCCTATAAACACATGTGGGATTAATTGAAGGGCGGAGGGATAAATGGCTCAGTGAGCGGTGTCTTTCAAGTTCTCGGGTCTCTTGCTTTGTGATGGTCGCACCAAGGTGCAGCTGCCTGAGCAGTTCCCTGCTTCAGCTTGTAAGGCTGACTTCCTGCAAGACATCCCCAAGGAGAAGCCACATGGACCTAACCAGATGCAACCCTGGGTGTTGGAGCACCTGTGTGGAGACCCCTGCCAGCGCTGAGATGCTTACACATTGATTGACTCAGCTTTCCTCCTGCAGTCGGCATCATTGCATGCCATCTGTTTTGTGAGATGCAGGAGGACTTTGTGGATTGATGTTAGACATATGGGTTAATGGGTTAATGTTGGACTTGTGGGCTTGGACAGCACTGGGTTGGGATGTTTTCTTGATGTACACTTAACCTTTATATAAAACTGTCTCTTATACATGAGTTTCTGTGGATTTGTTTCTCTAAAGTACCCAGACTAATACATCAGAGAAAAACAAAAACAAAAATGCTTCTGCCCCCTCTTTTTAATGTAGAGAAAATTAAGCGGTACTCATGGAATTCTATCTGATCACCACTTTTTCTGAGGTTCCACTCCCATATGAATGAGGGGTTCACTGTGCTCTAGGGTCAGAATCATAGTTGGATCTCAGCATGGTATTCATAAATCAATGTAATGCAGAATTAAAGTGAATTTTCCCATCACAAAGGGTTATCTCACTTGTATGTTAGAGACTGTACCTGTTTCAAACCAGAAACAAAACCAATTTCTCTGAGTCGATTCTGATTTAAAGGGAGAACTCATATATCTCAGTGTAGAACAGTGTTCAGTGAGGTTTCCAATGTCTCATTTTTTTCCCCTGAAGTACATCACCAGGTCTCTTTTGAAGGAGACTCTGGATGAACTTACACTGCCTACTTTTCAGTTAGCACACAAGTGCATTAAGTGTCTGTACCACCTATTGACTTTTTCTAACCAGTCTCCTGTGTTTGAGACCCTCTTACTATCCATATTATTTGCTTCTTTTATATGCTTACATCCAATGGGTCAATGTATCCTGTTCATTCTACTTAAGAAAAAATTGCCTATCCAACAATTTCAGTCTTTCTTAGGCCTTTTGGAATGTAGCAACAATTCTATCTTTGAACTATTCATAAGAATACCTCCTACATGGGCCTTCTGACTCCATTGGGTCCTCTATATGTCATTAGAATGTCTTCCTTAGATAAACTAAGAACGTAAACTAAACAAAACTCACCACAAGTGTCTTTAAATTATTTCCTTTTCATCTGTTTTTGTGGGCATGGAGGAGATTCTTGCTTATTGATGACATGTAAATGCCTCAGATTTATTTGAACATAGGTGCAAACTCAAATCCATGTACAAATTCCTCTTATTAAATTGAATGTCTTCTTTCTCTGGAAATAAGATGTTCTGTCACGAGTTCTTGCTTTTCTACATGATTCTTTTTGTCTAGACTGATGCTCACCAATTTTCCACGGGCAATGGTCATCTTCATCACCCAGCTTGAATATCCTCTTGAGAGAAAGCACAATTTGTCATTTTATTCTATTTTGTTTTTGTTTTAGCAACATATATGTAAAAATACTTGACCAGCTTTCCGATCCTTTATCCATCAATCCATCCCTGGTATATGAGACCATAAGAGCAGGCATCAACTCTGACTTATTTTTCCTGTTAAGAACATACCAAAACACTTCTCATGTAGAAAACAAAAAAGGGAACCAGTAAAAGTACATAACATTTTTAAATGAACAAAATGAGGGTTGACATGGTGTTTTGGAAAAAGTTTTGGAAATAATCTTTCCCATTTCATTTCATCCATTGGCTTTTAAGGGTTGGCCTTAGAACCCATCAGGCTTAAGCAATTGTGTTTCTATGGAAGCAGACAATCTAAGTTCTATAGCACATACCTACACATGAACTTTGGAACACAGAAAGCTACTTCCAAACTCTATGGGCCTAAGAAGCAAGCACTACGGCTGGGTGGGAGTGGACCTCTCAGGGAAGTGAATGAACCTGAGCAAAGCGTCAAGCCTTGAGAAACACCGGCTCAGAAACCAGAAACCATCTCTGGTCAGCAAGTGAACCACCCAATGTCATCTGCTCACCTGGCCCTGCTGGGCCCATGCCATGCTGATCACTGTGTACTGTGTGCGGAGGGACCTCTCCGAAGTCACCTTCTCTCTCCAAGTCAGTCCTGATTTTGAGCTTTATAACTTCCGGGTACTTTGTGAACTTGAGTCTGGCATTCCTTTGGAAGAGACTCAAATAATCTACTCAGAGCGACTCCTTGCTGATGACCATTGTTCCTTGGGGTCCTATGGCCTCAAAGATGGTGATGTTGTAGTCTTACTTCAGAAGGAGAATACAGGGTCTCGACCTCCAGGCCGAACAGCGAGCCAGCCTCAGATAGATTTAAGTGGGGCAGCCATACCTGGAACATCCAGCTCCCGCCAACAGCAATACCATCACCAGCAACGTGCACACATAGCTCATCAGGCCCGCTTGGCTTCTGGAGAGAAGATGGCATCTTCTCAAGGTCTGGACAGTCCAGCCTTGATCCGAAGCATGCTGCTTTCCAATCCCCATGATCTGTCCCTGCTGAAGGAGCGCAACCCGCGCTTGGCAGAAGCTCTGCTCAGTGGAAATCTTGAGACCTTTTCTCAGGTCCTGATGGAACAGCAAAGGGAGAGGGCCCTGAAAGAGCAAGAGAGGATTCGCCTCTATGCTGCTGACCCATTTGATCTGGAAGCTCAGGCCAAAATCGAAGAAGAAATTCGGCAGCAGAACATCGAGGAAAACATGAACATCGCTATGGAAGAAGCACCTGAAAGTTTTGGACAAGTTGCCATGCTTTATATTAACTGCAAAGTGAATGGGTATCCTTTGAAGGCTTTTGTTGACTCGGGAGCACAGATGACAATAATGAGCCAAGCTTGTGCGGAGAAATGTAACATCATAAGGCTGGTCGACCGACGCTGGGCTGGGATTGCTAAAGGAGTGGGCACCCAGAGAATTATTGGCCGCATTCATCTAGCTCAGATTCAGATCGAAGGTGATTTCTTACAATGCTCTTTCTGTATATTGGAGGAGCAGCCCATGGATATGCTACTAGGACTAGATATGCTTAGAAGACATCAGTGTTCCATTGACTTAAAGAGAAACGTCCTGGTGATTGGCACCACTGGCACGCAGACTTTCTTTCTTCCGGAGGGAGATTTACCCTCGTGTGCTAAGTTAGTAAGTAGTTCTGGGCATGATGAGTCTTCAAACAAGGAAGTAGCAGATTGTTTTAAACACTAGGTCCTAGATTAAGGGTAGAAAAAGCATTGAAGCAGTTTGTGAATGTATCACCGCTCTCCAGGTCCCAGAAGAAGTGAGCTCACTGGCAATCTAATCATTAAAAACATCAGTAACAATGACTCTTGGCATGTTCATTAAGGTTTGAGATCTGTAACTATGTGAAATTCAGTTGTTGTGCTTGTCCCTTCTTTCCAGTTCCTTTACTTAAAGATCATCGAAACTCTTGGGGGGACAGCTCTGGAGGCTCCAGCTAGTTTCTAAATAACACACCACAAGAGAAACCAGCCTCTTCCTTTAAAAGAGACCATCCCAGTGGATTAGAGAGTTGTTACTGTTAGTTGCTATCAAGTATCTTCCAGGTCACAGCAGACCAACGGGGAACTGAACAAAGTACTCCCAGATCCTTAGCCATCCTCACAATTATTGATGTCTGTGCCGCTTGTTTGAGGCACTGTGTCAGTCCATTTTCTTGAGTCTTCCTTTTATCCTCTGATCCTCCACTTTATCAAACACGACGTCCTTTCCAGTCATGTCCTTATTGAGAATGTGTCCACAGGACATGAGGCAGATCGTCAACATCCTTGCTTTTAAGGAGCTTTTTGGCTATACTTCTTCTAAGACAGATTTGTTTGTTCTTCCAGTAGTCCACGGTCATGTCAATATTCTTCACCCTCACCATAACTCAAGCGCACCACTTCCTCTTTGGTCTTCTTTATTCAGTCAAGCGTAGCTTGTCTGAAGCAGCTGCTACTCTGTAGTGTCCCCTGGAAACTACATGGCTGCACACTCCATAAGGCATCTCAGCAAAGCTCTTCCATATCCCTTATAATGATTGTTTGTATTGAGAGAAATTTGTTTAGTTTCCCAGCATTTGTTTTCTTGTGAAAGATATTCAAATGAGGGGTCAATTACACATTTGAGTTATTAATTTTTGTGACTGCGATCTGGATAGCGTAAAGGGAAATGTCTTCCTATTTTACATAGGTTTCCACTGAAGACTGTCAATACCACAGCATGTTCACACCTATGTACCCTACATTCCAGTTTTGCCATATTTGAGATTTCTATTCTAGGATGTGCTAATTTCATTTACTTTTTCTCCTTATATACAACCTCCCCCCCCCCCAAAAAAAAAAAATCCTCCCAAAACCTGGCTATAAAGTGAAGGCAATCATGTAGGTTCTATTCTCAAATCGTTTGAGGGAAGCTGTTATCTACAGTGTTGGAAATTTTGGGGGTGGGGGGGTGGCAGAGGGAGCTGGCAGTGGTCCAAGTGTCCAAAGCTCATTCTAGCTTAATTTCTTAAAAAATTGAGACAAACAAACAAACAAACAACCAAATAAACAAAAACCCTACTTCCTATATTGTTATAGAAGAGCTTTAAACAAGCAGTTTAAGTGCTAGAATACTAGTTGGGAACATCTGCATGAAAAGATATCTACTACCTCTTTCATCTCCATGGCAATCGGCGACTCTGTGTTACTACTGGGGGTGGGGAATGAAGGGCCCTAGACTTAACTGAAATCATGCTGAAAGCGCTCCCGAGGAAAGGTCTGCTTAAGCCCACCACACTCAGGACGAATGACTCAGGGCCTTCATTCATTAAGACTGGTGTTAGAAACCACCGTGGAGCCAGAGCCAAGACCTTTATGTTCTCATAAGCCAAGTAAACCAAGTGTGCTGTTGTTGAGTCTATTCCGATTACACTACCCCATAAGTCCAAGCAGGTCTGCCCCAGGTGGTTTCCAAGGCTGTAACCTGTAGAGAAGTACATTGCCATGTCTCTCTCTAGTTGAGTGACTGGTAGGTTGGAACCACTGGGTTTTCAGTTAGCAGCTAAGTCCTTAGCCACCAAGGTCCCTTGTATGTCTGGGCAGCTCTGTATTAGGATCAGTTTGCATATTATAGAACTATATTCCTCATCTGTAAATTCTCTGCGAGGATAAGTCATGTTCATTTTCTAAACGTTGAGTAGGCTACATATATCCTTTAAATTATTTCAGCTACTTTCCCAAGGATATGGAAGGATATGGAAGTGGCTTATTTTTTTAAAAGTCTCTATAATTATATCTTTATCATGGCTTCCTTCTGAGTGAGACTTATTACTTTCCTTCTAAAGAGTCACCTATTTCCCCTCTAGCTGCACTCAGTTCACGTCCCAGATTTCTTCTTCCTTTGAGGTGTAATCCTTGCAATTAAATTCCTGAACCTAGTCTACCCTTTCACCACGGCTTACATCCTGTACAACTGCTCAGAATGACCTGATGGACAGACTCCTACTTTGGTTTCTAATAAACGATTCAAGACAAACGTAATTAACATATAAAGGAAAAAATCAGAGGGGAGTCAAAGATAAGCAAAATGCCTATGAATTTATAAGACCTGACCTGGTAAAAATATGTACAACATTGATAGTTTCTCTGGACTCAATTTTAAATATTTAACACCCTCCTATCCACCCCCCCACCACCCCCACCCCCACCCCCACCCCCGCCACCCGACACACACAAAAGACCCAAAGAATAATTTTCAGGTCATATAGGAATATGAAACTGCTTAAAAACCATCAAATAGTAGTAGTATGTAGCCTACTAAATGTTTGGCATGCAAAAGCTAGTCAAAATATCACAGAAGTTTGAAGCTAAAAGACAGTTATCAATGTCATTTACTCTAACCACGCTAACCTTGCTTTATACCAATCCTATAATTGATAAGAATCTCATATTATTATGAAATATTTCTATAAATTTTTCTAGTGATAAGGCCTGCCTCTCTGAGGCATCCATGGTGTTTTGGGATAGGTATTAGGTAAAAGCCTTTGTTTTTTATTAGGAATTCAAGTCTATTATCTTGAAATTTCACTAAGTTGGTCTTAAATCTTCTTTTTGCTAAGAGCACATTTAACCTCTCTGGATTAAGTGGATCTTTTTAATGAATGACATCAGTGTCATCTTAAATATTCTCCTTTGTGAACTTGCACAAGACTATTTGATTGTTTTCATAGAACGAGCTTGGAACCTGCTGAGAATTTCATCATGTTCTTTGGACATATTCCAGCTTCTAGAAATATTACTTTACTGAATTGATTTGTAAATTAAAAATACTTTCATTGAATTGAAAAGCAATGACCTCAAATAAAAATCAATCAGTAAAGTAAATTAATTGAACATTGCCCTTATTGATTAATTTATTTTTAAAAAATCATGCTCTCTCAATTTAGAAAGTATTTTAAAAATTAGTTTCATGGATTTAAAGTCTTCACTAAATTCTGTGTACATTGAAGTGCATTCTAATCAATTAAGTTTAAAATACATTGGTTTCAAGTAACGTTAGTACCCTTTAAAATCTACTTGGGAGCCTTTAAAATCTACTTGGGTTGTTAGTACCCTTTAAAATCTACTTGGGTTGTTATATATATGTTACTGCCATGAATATTCAGAAAAAAACTTCAGAATAGTTGTAATTAACTCCATTTTACAGATGGAAAACTGAAAACTTTCAAATATCTGTAGCATGTTTCTTTTTAACTTTTAAACAACCAAAAATTAGAGAAATATGATTGTATTGTGACTCACTTTTACATACACATGCATGTCATTGTTAGGTGTTGTACAGTTTGTTCTGAACTACGGCAACCCTTTGTACAATGGACTAAAACAAACAAACAAGCATCCTCACAAGCGCGGTTACGTTGGAGCCCATTTTTTCGGCCAGTGTGTCAAGCTACCACTGAAGGTCTTCTTTGTTCTTGACTTTGATTCTGGCAAGCCCGTTGCCCTTTTCCAGGCACCGGTCTCCTGACCACTTGTAAACTGTGTACATATGCATGTCCAAATGTGTGCACGCTTTCAAGCCAAAAACTCCCCTTGAAATAATATAAAAATACCTCAGTAGGTTATAAATACTGTATTCCTATTCTACTTTTTTTTAAATTCTCACTGAATGTGTCCAACCTCAGTGTCCTGATTCACCATGGGAACACCGCAAGCTGTCCAATCTCATTGCTTGATTCAAATCTTTCTGGTTTCAAATGCTAACCTCTCTCCTCTATAATATCTGTCATAGCTAATGCATTTTATTTCTAAATTCTGGCACAGTAGTGTATAAAAATTCTATTTTGTGAAAGCTCCTGAAATGCCACCAATAGAAAGGACTACTAACAGCAGGGTAATGGCAATCAGGATGCACTCAGCAATTATTTATTGGAAAATCCTAAGTGTTGAGTGAGGCTTTTTTTTTTTTTTTTTGAGTGAGGCTTTTATAGATAAGAAAATTAATAAGTGACAATTCCAGCTCTCAAGATAATTGTGACCTGGTGAGAGAAGGAGAAGTATCTATGGATAGAGCAAATGATTAAAGAGTTTGACTGATGGCTAGCTGAAAAGTTGATGGTTTGAACCCCCTAGAGGGGCCAGGAGAGACAGACCTGGCAATATGTTTCCAAAAGGCCTACCCTTGAAAATCGTATGGTGCGGTCCTCTTTTGCATACACAGGTTCACCGTGAGTTGGAACTGACTCAAGGGTAACTAACATCAAGAACAAGGGTTGGTCAAAGTACCTGGAGGGTGCAAATGATTTGTGCTCAACTACTAACCACAAAATTGGGGTACAAATTCAGTTAGTAGCACCATGGAAGCCACCTAGCTGCATCGTGGAAACTATCCAGAAACACTAGAAAGAAAAGACTCTCAGATTGTTGCTGTTAGCCAGAACTCCGTTGATTTTGGCTCCTAGTATTCCCCTGTGACATGGAACAGCATCATAGAGTTTCTGAGCTGTGATTGAAGATCACAAGGTCTTACTCCCACAGAGAAAGGGTGTACTGCAACTATTGAAAATCATGTGCAGTGCAGTACTATTGTGAAATATCAGTGATTGCCACGGGTCAGAATCAATTCAAGGGCAAAAGTTTTGTTGCTGTTGAAGGTAGGAGATAGACTTGTAACCAATGAAGAAAATACGTAAACTGGAATCACATTAGTTATATATTGGTACAAAAATAGTTTAATTTGTTTAAATAAGAAGCAAGTGGAGAGACCACCCCATAAAATGATTTATTAAAACATTAAATGGCATACTGCATTGGGCAAAAAAAACACCCCAAAACAAAAAAGCAGAGATGCAACCTCTGTTACCCTTTAAACTTGGAATTAAACTTACCCCATGACTCAATGCTCATGGAAGCAACAGTCAAGAGATCAAACAACACATCTCATTGGCTAAATCTGCTGCACAAGACCATTTTAAAATGTTGAAAAGTAAGGATATTGTTACTTTGAGGACTAAGGTATGCTTGTCCCAAACCATGGTACTTTCAATCACTTCAGATGCATATTAAAGTCAGACATTGAATAAGGAAGACAAGAAAATTCAATCATTTGATTTATAATGCTGCAAAGAAGATTGAATGTACCCATGACTTCTTAAATCACAAGCACATGTGTCTTAGAAGAACTATAACCAGAATGCTCCTTAGAAGCAAGGAAGGCTTGACTTCACCTCATCTACTTTGGCCTTGTTATCAAACGAGATCATTCCCTATAGAGGGACTTGATGCTTGGTAAAGTAGAGGTGCAGCAAAAGAGAGGAAGGTCCTCAGCAAGATGGATTGACACAGCAGTTGCAACAGTGACTCAAACATAAGAACAAATGTGAAGAAGTCGCAGAACTGGGCAATGCTTCATTCCATTGCACAGAGGTCGCTAGGAGTTAGATCTTACTGGAAGGCACTGGACAGCAACCATGGCTCAACTTTTAACCAAAGAAGACACATGTGAACAATCACAATCAGTTGTACTCCTTAGAATAACCAGCCATAGGAGGAGAAAGGCAGTATGTCTCCAGGGGTAAAGCTCAGAAGGCAGAAAGTGGATGGAGAATAGACAAACAAAAATGGCAAACACCGGAAGAAAGAGAAGAGTGTGGTATTGTAGGGATTACAATCAATATCATGAAACAACTGGCACAAATTGCTGAATGAAAGGCCAACTTTCTCTGCAACCTTTTAATCAAATCCCATTGAAAAGCTAATAAATAAACAACAGACAAATAAATTTGAGCCTAAATTAGTAGAATTCCACTAGTTTGTTTTACCCTTAGCTTCATTTTCTTTCCACTTAAGTATGGCCTGATTAACTATTTACTCTTACCACAGCAAAGAGAACAAACGAACAAAAAATAACTCATGGAGTACAGTTAGATCTACCCACAGAGGGGGCCCATGAGTCAGAATCAACAGCATGGCAACATTTGTTTTAAGGGTGATTATGATACGTGTGTGTGTGTGCATGTATACACATACCACAGACATAGAAGCAGACACAGTTCAGCCTTTAACAAAACTCTTGTTCACAAAAAGCCAAACCAACTCCTGCCATAAAGATAAAAGACCACCACAGGTATGTCCTCAAATATGTTCATTGTATTATAGTCACAAAAAGAACAACAAACACTTTCTTATGACAGATTTAGTAAACTGAAAGAGTGATAAATAATGAGTTTATATATGCATTACAAGGATAATCATGAAGGTACACAGACCGTAGACACATTGCTTATTATGTTCTACTTTGAATAAAAGTAACCAAAATAGTTTCATATGGATTAACCTTTAGAAATAAGAACACAAAATTATTGATTAAGTCTTCTTGGACATGGTCTAAAAGATAGCATAAAAAAATGACAGTCCTCAAAACATTTCCTCTCCACTTAAGCCCCCGGCATTAGGTCCTCATTTTTCCCCTGAGGGCAATGAATGTACAAATGTGCTTTACACAATTGATGTATGTATGGATTGTGAAAAGAGTTGTAGGAGCCTCTAATAAAATGATTAAAGAAAAAAAAAGACAGTCCTTGTTTCTATTGAGAAGGACTCGTTCTATGATGCTCCCAACCCAGCCTTGTGAACTGCCTATTTCCCTAGCCCTATGGAAAGTTGCTGTCAACCCAGGGGTGTCTCTCTCATGGAATCTTCAAGAAAATGCTCTAAGATGTTGTGCTGAATAATAAGACAAAATCAGATTACTCTGAATGTTTAAATTATATTTCCCTTCGACAATGCGCTGAGTTTCTGGCTTTGTGGCTGTGAGTCAGAACGGAGTCGATGGTAGTGAGTTCTGAGAGAGTTCCTCTGGAGGAAACCTTGGTGGGGCTGTGGGATCAGTGCTGCGCTGCTCACCCTAATGCTTAAACCTACCAGCAGCTCCTCAGGGAAAAGATGATGGTGTCTGCTGTCACGTTGAGAGCCTGTATTGGGCGGTTGCGCTCAAAGACTTGAGGGCAGTGCATTTTAGGTAAGTGTGGGTAAGATCTTTTTTGAAAATCGGGAATTTTCTGTTTTCATATGAACAAGGTCCGCAAATGGTATTTCTAAACCAAATCATATTTATGTCATTAAAAGACTAGAACACACACACACACACACACACACACACACACACGGAAGAAAGATGCTATGAGGACCATCTACAGGCCACGAAGCTCAGGCGTGTCTGGTGCTGCCAATAAGGAAGGACTTGGATTTGAGCTGTCTACCTTTCAGAATTGGGAGAAAACAAATATTGCTCTTTAAACCCTCCCATGCCCACCCAGGAAAAACGAAAGTAGGTAAAATGCACTGTCAATGCATGTAAAGTATCCATCGTCGTCGGAGGTTGAAAAAAAAAAAGTACCCTCTCCTTAAAGTTCAAGTTGCTATTATATAAGTTAAAAATATCTTCTAACGGGATTTTATTACCTGAATACTGATAAACACAAGTTCCTTTTCTTCTCATTAGAAATCATGATAGAGTAGACTACATGATGAGATAGGCCTCATCTATTTAAAATAACAAGGCATTAAAAAATACATTTAACCATGGTTTCACCTAATGTCTATTTAAATTTCCATTGTACCCAAAAGAAATTCACTAGTGTGATAAAGGTGCATTTTTCATTACAATATTTTATTCCAGAATAGCTAAACAGAAAGATTGATGCTGCTTGAAATAAGTAGAGCATTTAATTTTGAGTTATTTCTTTAAAATATTGGGACATTGGCATTTCATGATGTACACCTTCCTGAAATGATTACTGAAGACAAACGTGTGCATAAGCAAATGTGGTGAAGAAAGCTGATGGTGCCCGACTATCAAAAGATAGTGTCTGGGTCCTAAAGGCTTGAAGGTAAACAAGAGGCCATCTAGCTCAGAAGCAACAAAGCCCACATTGAAGAAGCACACCAGCCTTTGTGACCATGAGGTGTCAAAGGGATCAGTTATCAGGCATCAAAGAACAAAAAAAAAATCATATCATCGTAAATTAGGGTGAGTGCAGAGTGGAGACCCAAAGCCCATCTGTAGGCAACTGGACACCCCCTTACAGAAGGGTCATGGGGAGGAGATGAGCCAGTCAGGGTGCAGGGTATCAATGATAAAACATACAACTTTCCTCTAGTTCTTAAATGCTTCCTCTCCCCACTATCATGATCCCAATTCTACCTTACAAATCTGGCTATACCAGAGGATATACACTGGTACAGATAGAAACTGGAAATATAGGGAATCCAGGACAGAAGATCCCTCAGGACCAGTGGTGAGGGTGGCGATACCTGGAGGGTGGAGGAAAGGTGGGGTAGAAAGGGGGAACCAATTATAAGGATCTACATATAACTTCCTCCCTGGGGGACAGACAACAGAAAAGTGGGTGAAGGCTGAAGTCTGGCAGTGTAAGATATGACAAAATAATAATTTATAAATTATCAAGAGTTCATGAGGGAGGAGGGAGTGGGGAGAGAGGTTAAAAAAATGAGGAGCTGATATCAAGGGTTCAAGTAGAAAGAAAATGTTTTGAGACTGATGGTGGCAACAAATGTACAAATGTGCTTGACACAGTGGCCGTATGTATGAATTGTGATAAGAATTGTAAGAGCCTCCAATAAAATGATTAAAAAATATATTGGGACATAAAATTACTCTTTTTCCCCTTAAGGTATTTTTTATTCCCCTTCAAGGTAAAAGAAAAATCAATGTTGAATATGTAAATGTATTTTCAATATGGTACCAAATATTCCCCTGTTTAGTTAAGAGAACATTGAGCTTCTTTCAGAATTCTAATTCTAAGAGGGTGATTTCTTGACACGCAACATTCTGTAAAGAAACACTCGTGTACATTTTTAGGGAGGGATCTCGGAGTCACAGCAGGGAAACTGCTGGTGAGATAGTAATCGCTGTTAACTTTCCTAGTTCTTTTTTGAGGTGAACAAAAGCCTGAAGAAACAAGGAAGAGGAACAAAGGTAAAGTCAGGAATGGGAGAGAAATATTAAATCCGGCTTGCTTTAAACTAATTCTCAATTTTTGTAAGTATTGTGGATACAATTATTTTTATATGTGGGTGGTGATATAAGGCTGACTCTGTGGAGTAGCTAGTGTTCTTTAATAGCTCATTCACCAATAACAAGTGATGAACAAATGGAAATATTTTCATTTTTTTTCCCAAGAGAGCCTGAGTCAAACTTGCTTTGCGCCTCAGCTTGACCCATCTGTTAGAATCTTTGAATTTCTGAGGAGGCTGCCATCCAGAACCTAGAGCTCATGGACCTGCTGTGTCCCCCGTGCTGTCTCACGGGGTTCATTTAGCTGGCTTTGAGATGCGCCCACCTGGAGGGGCTTTGTCTAGTATTCCTGAACAGAATGTTTCCTGATGATTATATCCTTATTTTTGACGAAGGATTTTTCTAAACCCAGTTTTTCTGTATTTCTAATCAGTAAGGCTTATTTTAAGAACATTGTAAATATCGCAAGGTGATCTTCTATATTAAACTTCATTAAAGTCTGTGTGTACTACGCTCCAGATGAAGGTGAAGAAAATACAATATTATTTCTATACAGAAAGACAGAGATATGGCTGTATAAATATAGCCATATGCTTTGACACTGTATCTAATTAAATAACTACCAAGATAACCATATTCCAGGTTTTTAAAAAAATGGCTTAGCTTCAACAAATTCAGTCACCATTCTGAATTTTATGCTGCAGGGCTTGAGTTAAAGAAAAAAGTAATTAAAGTTACATTGATTCACATATTCTCCTTTCCAAACCCATGCCATGTCAAATGATTCAATTAGTCTATTAGTCAAAAATTATGAGTATGTTACATCTACCAATACAACTAAAAATGTAAAATACTTTTTAATGAGTGTCATAGTTGTCCTGGGTCATGCAGTCTTATCAGGAAATGTAACTTCCAGTCTTAACCTTAAGAACAAAACACCAAAAGGGTCCAGTTAGAAGAATTAGAGAAAAGGTACAGGAAAAATAAATTTTAAGTAATTTGTATTCAAGTGAGGACTTGAGAAATACAAATGATAGAATTTAGAGAAGTGGACTTGTGCCCCTGTGTGAGTAGTGAGTTACAAGGCAGCAGGGTTTAATCCAACAACATCATGCGGAGCACTGTTGAGATGTTCTCAATGCAACAAGTGACTTGTGGAGTTTAACTGGAGTCGTGGTCTGCCGTCAGCCCGTATTCGAATCTGTGACTTCCTCCAAGGGAACAGATGTGACCAAATTTACTTAGTAAGTGTTAGCATATCACCAATGTTAGAGTAAAACATCCAAGAAGAGTTTCTGGTCTCTCTCTGCTTTGACTCGCAGTGGCCTTCTGCTCAGTTTGTCTCCCTTACTCTAGGGTTCTACCCTCAAGAGGGGTGCAGCACGTTACACACTGCTAAGGAATGGGCGATTTAATAGATCGAATAATCCATGTTATCAATTCGCATTCAAAAGTTGGAAATAGAATGTCCGAATCTATGTGTATAGGGTAAACATTTAAACGCATATTTAAATAATACTTAATTTTAAATATTAAAATTAAATACGCATTTCACATATTTCCATTCTGGAAATTAAATCTTTAAAAATACGAGAAATTAGCTGTTAAAAGAAAGAGTAAAATATTGTACTGAACGTGTTCTATGAAAATAAACAAGAATAGGTACGAGTCAGAAAGTGCTGCTCTTAGAAACCTAGCTCGTAAATGCCTGGGTTTATTCCAAACGAAACTTCACACAGACGAGATGAGTAGATGGCTACAACAGGTTCTCTCAGGAACACGCTTGCAGCCGTCTCCTTAGACTCCCTGCCCACTCAGAGGCCCAGTCAAACAGCAGCTGCCAAGGGGAGCTGTTTGGCCAGTTACAATCCAGGCAGAAAGACCAGCGCTGAGGGTTACAACATTGGATGAGGTTCCACTAGGATAACCTTGATGGCTATTTTTTTCAAAGGAAACAGACTGATCGTAGAAGAAGTTGTAAGAAAATGTGAAACAAACTCCATTAATGAGTAAAAAAAAGGCCAGGAAAGGTGTACTAAATGATTTTTTAAAAAATCATAATGCACCTGCTCATTCTTCAAAGCTGGCACAGGCTGGGTTATGAGAACTTCATTGGCAACCTTAACGCATCCACCCTACAGCACTGATATGGCCTTTTCAGACTTCTTTCTGTTCCCCAAACTCTAAGTCTATTTAAAAGGGACATGATTTGAGTCCCCAGAGGATGCCAAAGCTGCTGTTTTGATGTGGTGTGAAATCAAAGAAGGCAGAATTCTTTAGTGAACAGAATGTACGATTCCACAAAATGGGCCGGTTTTTGATAATGAGGTGTGCCTATGGATGGGAAATTCTAGAAAAAGAGGTTTATTGAGTGTCTGGTTGAGGAGACCAAGAAGCAAGGAGGGCTCGCAGTAGATCAAGAGATAGGAACCCTGCCTTCCAAAATATAGAGCCCTATATGAAGAATATATCAAGAAAAATAACATTTGATATGTTTATTTAATGAAGTATTCTATTTTGTGGCAAACAATTTCAATGTATCCTCATATACCTGATGTCAGAGTCATTAATGAAGCTTTTAATTTCCAAGCCTCCTTGGAAGGAGTATATATTTATGCCAAAAAAAAAAATGAAATGAGTAGAATCCAGAGCATGTTACTTAGCATGTTAGGAGCATGTTAGGTGCCGCCCAGTCAGTTTCAATTCATAGCGACCCTACTAAAGCTTAATGTACCACTGCTTCACAGTTGCTCTGTTTGAGCTCCTTGTTACAGCCATTGTGATGCGTCTCATTGAGAGACCGCCTCTCTTTAGCTGATCCCTAGTCAACATGCTATTTTCTCCAGGGACTGCCTCTGAGATGGAATGCTTCTAAGGGGCATTCTGGTTGTACTTTGCAAAATTATTTGTCCTTCTGGCCATCTATCATATATTTACTATTCTTTGCCAGCATGACAATTCTAAGGCATCCATTCCACCTTGGTTTCCCTTATTCATTCTCCAGTTTTCACACGCATGTGGGGAGGTTGGAAATAGTGTGGCTTGGGTTGGGCACATTGTAGACTTCAAGGTTACATCGTTGCCTTTAACTCATGGGCATGGATTATAAATATAAAATATAAAATGGTCAAATCCTTGGTAATTTTAATCTTCCATTTATTGTAATATTGCTTATTGATCCAGGTGTAAACAAAATTTTTTAATGTTAAAATGTAATCACTACTAAAGGCTGTAGTCTTTGATCATCATCAGAGGGTGCTTCAAGTCCTCTTCCCAATAAGCAAGATTGTCCTGAAAACTACTGATAAAACAACGTGTTATTGTGCTCATAGTCAATGTGAATTGACATCTCATAGTAAATCTAGGTTCTGAGATTTTTAAAGGGATATTTAGACAAAGGAACAGAAACTTCAGAGGAAACGCAAATAACGATGTATTACATTTAAAGTTATTATGGTGCTTTCGTAGGTTTAAAACACCATACACAGAATGTAAGATAAGACTCCAGAAAACGAGCCTGCCTTTGAGAAAGAGATGTGCATACAGACAGAGTAGAAAAACAGGCTCGCTGAGTGTCTGGTTGAAGAGAGTGAAGCATCTGGGGTTAGGGAGTCAAGTGAGGGAGACATGACAAAACTGAGATATTGACATAAGGCGGAGGATTTTGTAAGGAAAAACAGGCCAGTCCCTGATAGCTAATGCACCAAATATTTTGAAGAAAAACAAAATTGCCAGGTAAGAACTTTTGTGTTCTCTTTGGAAAGGCAATAATTCTTGTAGTCCGATGATGTAGTCCATAGAACTGAGGGGTGGGTGGGGGTAGGGAGTCAACGATGTTGGGATACCAGTGGGACACCAAGCATCTCATACAACATCTCTTGTTTTCTCTGTAGCGCTATCGTTTCAACTCATTTTTGAAAATTTTACTTCGATAACGTCTAGTCAAGGGTATGTCATTAAATGTTGATAAAGTAATTTTTGGATAAATATATTTGAGCCAATGCTTTAGGCTTCATTCTGACAGAAATAATTGGAAAAAGTTAAAGCAACAGATGGGCAGTTAGACTAAAACAGAAACAAGATATTTTCTGTTCAAACACTGCCAACTGCCATCTCTTGGTTTCCAAAACAGTATGTAATTGACAGAAAACAATTTCACTGATATTGCAGAAGCTATAGGCGTTTATGGCCCCATATGGCCAGGTCTCCACTGTCAGAGCTTCACCATATAATAACCCCTGGGTCCCATCTGAAAGTGCCTCATTACCATGAGAAGTAAACAGTGCTTGTTCTTTTCTGTGGCTGTTTAAAAAATAAGCACTAAGTTCAAAATGTAACTTTAAGCTTTATGAAAATGAAAAAACCTTCCCATACTCTCCCTATTCCCTTTGTACTCACTGATTTATATTCAATGTTAAAAACAGATTAGATAAAACTATAATGGGGAAATGGTGAAGTATATATTGTCAAATGATTTCTCCAATTGAATTACGTGTATTTCAAGGGGGGAAATGACCTGCCAATCAACTTCAGAAAATCAGCCAGTGACAACGCTATGGAAGGCAAGACTCCAATCTATTCTCTCGTGCACTTGCCTTGCAATTGTGCATAGTTTTGTGAAGGCCTGGGCGGGGAAGCGGAAGGTGACTGCTAAATAAATGGATGTATTGCAAGCATTATTAATCCCACAGGAGGTCACAAGCACAGTGACTCATACTCCTTAGTTAAGATTTCATGGCGAATGAGTAAAGGTGAAGGGTCAGATTGAAAGCATGATCATCCTTCATAGTCGCCCCAAATGATTCTAGTCAAGAGCTAAAACAAATCTATGTATATTTTTACAGTCATTAAGCATGCACCAACTGATTTTAGTCTAGCAAAATACAAATGAGTAACCTAGTGGACATTTCAGAGCTAGAACTAATAATGTTATGTAATATCCCATGAGCGATCATTTATGAGTATTTCGCTTGGCTGCATGTTAGTAACGTTACGTGACATTCTAAAGAGCACACATTCAAAAGCTCCAAGCCCACACGACTGTCTTCACCTTGAGGGTAACTGCTGGATCCAAGGGAATCCAGGCAACTGGGGGAAAATAAGCAAGTCCAAACCGAAAATGGCAAAGGAGGAACAAAGCTGAGCGAGAGTATTGGAAAGAGTACAACTCAATTCCGTCATTCTTGCTCTGCTGCTTCTTCCACAGAGATGGCCATTCAGAGCTCGTTCTCTTCATTGGTCAAGCTGTGTCTCCAAGGTGAGTGGAAAAGGCTTAACACAAACCAACCTTACTGAGAGCTTTCCAAGTCCTACTGATTGTGAGAACTGTCCTGTCTGCTTATATTACCAGTACTCTAAGCCACTTTACCTCCTGACAGACTGACCTTTGCCACTGCTACAGTCATGCTTAAATTCCCCAGAGCTACCTTGTTTTCAGGCCTTGTGGATATAATTAGAGAGCATGGCAAGACATAAGTCTAATTAGTGACACGGCACTCACTCGCTCATTCAAAAACTGGATTATGAGAGCTGACAGTGTACCAGGAGCAGCTTCAGGGAGGAGAAACAGTGGTGGCCAAGGAGACTCTTTTTTGCTCATGAAGCTTATTGTCCAACAGAAGACTCAAATGATATTAAAAGCGATAATGACATCCGGTCATTTACAGAGCACTTACTAGGTGTACCATTGCTCAAAATATGTTACACATTCTAGGTCATTTTATCTTCAGAAAACTCTGTAAGAATTAATCAATACCCCTCCAAGATGAGCATGTTGAGGAACAGAAAGTTAACTTTTCCAAAGGCTACAGGGCTAGTAATATGACTTCAGGAGCTATGGGTGCAGAGTTCATATGCTTAATCATTCTTACATGCTGCTTCTCATAAATAGCAAAAAAAAAAAAAAAAGAATGAATAAATGCCAGGTAGAGTTAACGTCTCTGAATAGGAAGAGGAAGGGAAGAGGGAGTCAGGAAAGAGGGGAGCCACTATAATCTAGTATAATATAGACAAGGAAGGCCTCTCTGAAGAGATGCTAGCTGAGGAGAAAGCTGGATGGAGATCATTTCTGAAGGAAGGAACAGCACAGGCAAAGGCTTTAAGGCAGGAAGCAGGTAGGGGTGCTCAGGGAGAGCCAGAAAAGCCCGTGGTTCGAGTGGAGTGCGGCAGAGAGGACATAGGAGATTAGGTTAGAGTCAGTGGCCTACATTGAAGGCAGGGTTCATTCAACCCTGAGACTGTAGGGGGTAACTTTAGGTGTCTATGCGAGGCCACACGTAGCTTCTACTGACGGATAAAGCAAACATAAATTTAATTCACCACAATGAATTCCGGCCCTCATGCTCCTGAGCAATTTTTACAAATGGAAAATAGGCCATTAGCCAGGCAAAATGAATGGTACTTGAGTTTGGTCTTGTTACTTCTCTAGGGCGTGGTGGTCCTAAAGAACAGGGAAGCCTTCCTTAGATTACAGGTTAGAATAGGATGGGCCAGCACACTGGGAGATACAGAAATGAAAAATCACCTCTCTATTACCATAGAAACCATTGTCACTAACTGTCATCTGAATGAAATAGGTGCATTGCCAGCTATAACACTCAGAAGTAAGGGAAGTCTGGTCAGAATGTATCACCCATGTGACATTAGTTAACATCTCATTCACTGCCATTAAAAAGAGAAAAATTAATTTTAATTGTATTGACCACAAGGCCCCCAACCTGAACTGAGAATTAGCTGACAAGGACAGGGCAATTATTAAAGGCAATATATCAAATTCTACTCAAATGATCAGTGGGGTGCCACAGGCCTTGCTGTTCGTGACCTTTCCAGTTGACACCGTCATTAATGATGTACCAGCAGGTGAGTGGCTTTTCAAAAATGATTCTACAGTGGGAATTATTCCAAGTGCAAACTTCCATCATCATAGAACTGATAAGAGAGAAATGAAAGCAGAGGTACCTGGGAAGATTTCAAATTCAAAGCCCACATTTGCATAATGAGCTATCACGGATGGGGGAAGTCCTAGGTGGCAATCTAAACGGGAAGATGGCGGTCCTGACGGGAGTGGTGGGAACAGTGATGGCACAATACTCAACTAGCGTGATGCCTGACATGTCATCTTTTAGATAAAAACTCATCATCTCTAGTCTTCCGGATATAAACATGTCATCTATGGATGATTCAAATCTTTTGAATCTTAAAAGAGGTCAAAAAGAGATCAGATGATAAGGTGCTAAATTCTCCTTTCCCAGGCACTCCGCACTTAGCCGGGCCAACCCGTCCTTGGTGTTTCTCGTCACAGGCGACTTTGCTTTCTTCTCATTTCAGATTTTTTGCTGTTTTATTTCATTATTTGGTAAGACATTTTTGGGGTATGTTTTTCTGTATATGAAATCCAGCATAGGTAAATCTACAGAGACAGTAACTGGAATAAAGGTTCCTTGGGGGTGTGGCAAGGGAGGTGGATGGGGGAAAGGGGAACTCATAACAATGAGTATAACAAAGAAGAAAATGTTCTAAGATTGATTGGGCTAATGATTATACAACTCTTTTTGATATGATTGAACTATTGAATTGCATGAAATGTGGATTGTATGCAAATAAAACTGGGAATAAAACAAATACTTTAAAATTATCCAAATGGATATGCCTGTGCCACATGTTAATTTTAAAGTGCAACACTGTATAATAGTGCCTCTGATTTAGGCAATGTAAAATCAGAAAAAAAAAGGTAAAATTTTGGAGAATTTCTGAGGGAAGCTACAACGATATGGGGGAGGAGATACGACCTCTACAGATATATCCATTGATGTGAATAAGTCTCCAAAGCTTTTCCTGAAAAATTATTGTGACATGAACATATTTTATTCACATACAAAGTCACATTTAGATCTTTGCTACAGAGATAGCATAAGTATTCATTGATTATTGATGAACAGGAAGTCTTGGATTTCCCTTAGACCAGTGGTTCTCAACCTTCCTAACACCATGACCCTTTAATACAGTTCCTCATCTTGCTGCGACCCCAACCATAAAAATATTTTCATTGCTACTTCATAACTGTGGTTTTGCTGCTGTTATGAATTGGGTGACCCCTGTGAAAGGGTCGTTTGACCCCCAAAGGGGTTGTGACCCACTGCCTTAGACAATAACCAGGATATAGCAGAGGCCTCCTGAATATTTATTGAATGAATTACAATAGGAATCATAGAGATCATATCTAATGCAATATGGTTGACATGAACAGAGGTAGTTGCTTCGGCTTCTATCATCAATTATCTTGATTCTCAGAGCTATTATGAGCTTCGTGGCTACTAACTGAAAGGCTGATGGTTGGTTCAAATCCACTCAGAAGCACCATTTACTCCTGAAAATTCAGTCATTGAAAATTCCCATGGGGCATCGTATCAATTGAACACACATTTGATTGCCATGAATTGGAATGAACTTGACAGGGACTCCTTTCGTAATTTCTAAATTGATAGGCTCATCCACATCAGGACTTGGGCAATAGGCTGCTTTTCTTTTCTTTAATTAAAATATCATTTTATTGGGGGCTCTTACAACTCTTATTACAGTCCACACATCAATTGTATCAGGCATATTTGTACATTATGTTGCCAGCCTTCTTTTCTAGACAGTTACTTTCTATTGAGCCATTAGTATCAGCTCTTCTCCCCACCCCACCCCTGTAACCCCTTGATAGATTATCAATTATCATCATTTTCATATTTCACGCTGACCACTTTCTCCCTTCCCTCAGGATCTCTGTTGTTCTTCCCCATGGGTGTGCGCTTATGTGTAGATCGTTGCAATTGGTTCCCCCTTCCTCCCCTAATTTCCCCACCTTCCTCCTACCCTTCTGATGTGGCTATTCCCATGCCTGTTCCTGGAGTCTGTATGTCATGAGCTCTTATCTCTTATCTCTACCTGTGTACATGTTCCGGTCTAGTCCAGAGTGAGAAGCAGCACTGGGGTCATGATAATGGGGGGTGAGGAGGCCTCAAGGAATCAGAGCAGTACTGTGTGTTTCATCGGTGCTTTCCTGCGCCCTGACTGACTCATCCCTTCCCTGTGACCCCTTGTGGGGGGACGTCCCATTGTCTACAGATGGGCTTTGGGTCTGCTCAGACACCCCCTCATTCTCAACAATGTTTAAGTTTGTTTGTTTGTTTGTAGTCTGTGATGGGTCTTCTGGTGGTTGTTACCCGGTCCCAATGACACCTCATGAGCGCCCTGGCTGGTGTGCTTCTTCCACACGGGCTTGTTGCTTCTCTGCTGGATGGCGGCTAGGTTGGTTTTCTTAGGATATAGTCTAAATAAGTTGTAGGAAAAGGCAGAGAAGATCTATTCTTATACACTTATAAACCTACCTTCTTTCCCTCCCTGAAGTCTTATAAGCAGAAAGACCTTGTGAGATCTTTATTCTAATTAACCTAGCACAGAAATTATATATATTTTATTTCCTATCAGACAGAAAATGATGTATCAGACAGAGGTCTTTACTCCGTTAACTCTGACTTTGATGGCAATGATTCTGTCATATTTTTAGTATTTACCTAGTTTATAAGCTTATTATTTAATTGAAGAAATACGTTCTTATAAAACCTGAATGGTGAACCCTCTTACGAACCTCAGTTCATTGAACTGAAGTGGACTGGCATTTTAATTGATTTCCTAATGATAACTCTGGGGGAAAAGAAAAAAAGTCATTTTTATGTTGCAAGAATCCTCAGAAAGAATACTAAGAAGTTCAGAGTCCATTAGAAATGATAAATTGTCTTCAAGGAGATGTCATTTTGTTTCTATTGTATTTCAGATACTTGGGAGAAAGGTCCTATGCATAATGATGGGGATTTAACTCTCAAGCTTACATTTGTCTATTCATAAACGTGTACATTAAAATGGTCACTGTATTTACTCACTTAATTCAAGTGAGATGGCAATTCTTTTCTGTAGAAGCTGACAGTTATCTAAAACCTAACTAGCTTATTACTAAAATGTTCTAGATCACTCATATTAATTGTATAAAAATGGGTTAAATAGCCATAATAGTTACCAATTGATGATAAATTATTCCCGTACTTTAATGTAATTGCAATCATCTATAAAACCAAATGGTATCCACATAAAGAAGAATGATCTTTTTAGGCTGGATCTGTTTGGGGAAGACAGTTTGTAATAGAATATATGAGCATAAGAAGTACATATAATCAACAGAGCAGGAATATATAAACTTGCAAAACCAAGAGCAATCAACCAAGAGATAATGTGGAAACACAAAACAACACATGCTCGTTGTAAAATTTGATGAATCTATAAAATTAGATGGAACAAAGCCCCAAACTCCTGAGGTTTCCAAATTGCAGTACCCTCTTGGTTATGACAGTACTTTGCTCCATTCCACAGCAGAGATAAAAGAGATGTACTGTGTAGCAGAAGGCACAAGAGAGACATTTATGAGGGGAGAAGATTCATGAATTATACAGTAACAAATGAGACGAGCAGGAGAGGACACACGATGGTTTTACAAGATAAGCTTGAAGAAAGCCCACAACTCCCATCATCCCAACACTACACCACGAGACGCACGGGCCACCTCCAGAGAGTTGCAGCAGCCAATACTGGCATAACACAGATTACATAGTGACTTCTTACAGATTACATATTTACTGCATAAGTGGATTTTGACTATTGGGAAATAATTTCTCTAAATAAGCCAGTAAACCATATGTTCCTGGCAACAAAGCTTTGATAAAATGACAGCTGCGTATTTTTCATAGTTTTAACATATGTGTACCCTGTTGACCCTCACCAGTGAACATGTCCTATTAATTTCATGATTCCGCTAAATTCTGGATAAAAAGTAATGAAACCATTTATTTACTCTCTGCATTAAATATGCATTAATTTAAGGAATTAGACAACAGATGTGTGTGTGTTTTGCCAACCACAGAATCCCTGCCACCCGCGCTATTTTTTAAGTGGATTTCGCATGCTCCCCATTATATGTGTTGGTATTTTATTTATGTGGTTATGTTATGTGCACAAAGGAAAACAACCACAGTGTAACAGGCAATCCTAGAAATAAAGCAGTAAACACATGAGCACTACCGCCTCAGTTGTGTGTGTTTGAGGATCCACACAACTCTAGACCATCGCAACAATGTCTACATGAAAACCAGTGGCATGGACTACATCCTCAAATTGTGCAGTAGCCCTTGCCATCCTCCAAAAGGTTAGTTCTACCACCCTTGACTTAAACCCACTTCCCCTATGTGGCTCACCTAAACTTTCAATGTGTTGCTGCCAGTTTGATTTTAAGTAGATAATCCGTTAGGATACCATTTTTACCATAAGAGCAGAAAAGTATTTGGAAAAGACACTTCATGTAGAAAGGGGGAAAAGATTAAGATGGTGAAGAATAAATAGGAAATAAGAAAACAGTGCAGGCATACTGAGAACATTTTGAGATTGTTCCGAATGAGAGGAGGGAAGTAGACCAGTAGCTGCAGAGGACTGTACAGGGCTGTGGGTGTTTATTTATTTGTTGAGGAGAGGAGAGATACTTGAACAAGTGGAAATATTAACACAAAGCCAAGAGGGAAAAGAAGCAAAGGAAGATTCGAAGTTAGCGAGGCAGTGATGGTGATCGTGGGAGAAGAGGGGCTTGGGTGAAGGAATGTGTTTTAGGCAGGTGGTAGCCTAGGCATGAGGTGAAACAAGGACCTTCACAAGTCTACGGCTGTGAGCAAGTAACTTGTCACTCTTGACTAGATGGATGGATGCTAGTGGTTGCACCTGGGTTCAAACAGGAAAACTGTTTTGAGGCTGGCACAGTCCTGGGTCACTTTTGTTCTATTGGGCAGAGGGTTGCTTTGAGCCAGAACTGACTTGACGGCACTTAACAACGGCAAACCCATTCTTTTCATCTTTGTACTAGGAACCACAATACTTACCACCTTACAAAATACTATACATATCACATCTGGCACATTAAAATGCTTTCTAAATAACTGTAATTTCCATTTCGTTCTATGCAAGCTGTTATGTTACTATCGGCGGCCTTTAAGCAAATGTCATACATGTTCCAAAGCAAATTCTTTGGGAGAGAAAAAGATGTACTACTCGGTGGTGCCACCAAATAGCAGTTAATCACGGAAGAATTCATTTGTGAAAAATGAACAAAGACATTATTTTTAATAGTCTGGCAAATAGAGCCCTACTCTGCAGCAGGGTGCGACCTGGGCTGGACGTGGAGCCTGTCGATTCTCAGCTCTGCTTTATTCACTGCTGCAGCTGACACTTGCAAAGTGCCTGGCTCTTAAGTACATGTGGAACACAAAAAGCTTGAGTAAGCTCCTTATGTTCTAGAACTGTGGCTCTTTTATCGCTAAAGAGGATTCAGACGACTTCCAACCCAGGGAGGTTACAGGAATGGAAGTCATATATTGAAGTAACACCGCATCTCAGGACATGCAAGTGGAAATATGTGGCCAATGTCAATACTGGTAACAGTAACGAGAAATCATAGTAATCTGAAGGCATTAAGTACAAGCTTAACTAATCAGAAGTTTATTATTCATAAACTCTAATATACACTGTTGAGGGCTCTAATGCTTTTGTTACAGATTTCTTACTTGGAGAAATCTTTTTAGAATTTGCCAAAATCACAGAATTGAGATCCATGTGTTATTTTGCAAATAGAACTTCTTTGGAAGCCTCAACTATCGTGACCTAATGTGCTATAGAAATCACTATGGAAGCACAAGCATAATGGAGCTGTTGCCATAGAAATCGTATTTTTTTCACTCTGTTCTCTTCATTTGGCTGGATTTCCTTTATTCAATAATAAGGGGAAACATAACAATATGGGGAGTACTTTCTTTAATTTAATTTTGTCCTTTTCTGCCTCTTACACTAGCATGCCTAATGAATAGCAACACTCAACAAGCAGAACTAGAATACTCACACGTCCGCACAGATAAAAGATTTATCTTTAATTTAATCTATATAAACTTGCTAAAACCATGTTAACCCTAAAACAGATAGCTTTGTTCACCAATAACAAATCTACCAAGCAAGAGATTTAAGAATTGTCAAAGTGGAAAGGAGAAGAGAACAATTAATGTACCTGTCAGAATATCTGGAAATAGAAATCTATGGTATAGCCAAGGTTGTGCCTTTTCTACATTCTTGACTTATGCTGTACAATGACAGGATTCTTCACATGGAGCAATGCCTTTATTAGAACAATTAATCATTGTTCTAGTATTCACCAAGGTAAGGGACATAAAGGAAACTAATCTTAGTTGTGTATTGACTACTGTTTTAGGGTGCAAAAGAGGCCCCCAAATCTCAAATATAATTTAAGGAGAACATTTATTAAGTGTTAAATAGGAAAAGACAGGACAAAGACAAAGACACGTCAAATGGATGAGGGAGACCATTAGCACAAGGTCCTCATGAGTCTGCAGAGATGTGTAGATGCAAGAAGGACGTGGGAAGACAAAGGGCACCTTCACAGAAACATACCCTCTCCTAGGGGAACAGGGCTCATTGAAGTTGAGCTCTAACTTGCTATCTTAACTCTATCCTTTTAGGACTAGTTCATTTAAATCCAGTTTTTTCATTCATTAATTGAGCTTCTACAATTTACTTCATAATAACTTCTGCTTTATAGCAGTTTTCCATATGTGATGCTTCTTTTATTTTTTCCCCCTTCCGGTTTGAAACTTGCCCGCATAAGCAACTACAACTCGTCCTTCAAGTTTCAGCCTGAGCAGCCTCCTGCCCTGCATGCTTTGCTATCATATCATTGGATTCACCAATTTCTATCTTGTACTCAGGCACTTAATTCCCTTTCCAGAGAGTACCCCTGAGGCATTTATTTGTCTTTTCTATTCAAATAGGGCGCTGGGGTTCTGTTTTATACATCTGTATTTCCCCAACCCTCGGCAGAGTGCCTAACACCCAGAAGGTGGGAAATATAAGTTTGGTTTGAGCATAAATCACTTTGAATATCAGTTGTAATTTCACTGTAGGGGGCAGGTTCAATCCATGTAATAGATTGGCCTAAATGGGTGATAGTGAAAGAAGAGATTTCAGAATGAAATTGTATTTGAAGGGCAATGGACTAATCTTAATTTGACTTTCTGCTTGCTTGACATCTGTTTCTTTTTTTTTTTAACATTTTATTAGGGGCATTTGTACATCGTTTCTCAACACATTTTCTCTCCATTTAAACCCCCGACATTAGGTCCTCATTTTTCCCCTCCCTTCCCACTCCCCCCTCCCGCATGAGCCCTTGATAGTTTATAAATGGGTATTTTGTCATATCTTGCCCTGTCCGACGTCTCCCCTCATCCACTTTTCGGTTGTCTGTCCCCCAGGGAGGGGGTCACACACAGTTCCATGTAATCGGTTCCCTCTTTCCTACCCATTCTCCCTTTACCCTCCCTGTTTCGCCACTCACACCACTGGTCCTATAGGGCTCATCTGTCCTGGATTCCCTGTATTTTCAGTTCCTATCTGTACCAGTGTACCTCCATCTGTTTCTTTTCCATAAAGGCATTGATTGTGTCGTCTCCAAACACACCTACTGGGTACCTATATATGAACCGTGCCATATAAATGCTGCAAAGGACTCTACATATGGAATATATAAATAAATTGCATTCTAACCATGTTTCCATTTCTATATATGAGCTTTGCCCAAATCAGTAACACAGAGAGGGTTCAGGTGCCCAAGTATGCTTAGGCTTAGTGGCATCCTTTCAGAATATACAAGGGCAGGTCAGTGGTTTTCAGATTCATTTGGCTTCCTCCTTCCTGGGCCAGGTTTTACACCTGAAAATTCTGTCCATAATTCTTTCAACTTTGTTCAAAGTAGATCACCATTCCTTTCTTCTGAGATACCTCAACCTTGGACTTGTCTATGTGTAGTCAAGTTTGTGAATCCTATGCACCACTCAGGGACAGGAAGGAAGCCGGGTCATGTAACAGTTAAACACTTGACTGCTAACCAAAAGGTTAGAGGTTCGAAGCTACCTAGTGGCTCTGAGGTAGGAGAAAGACTTGGCTCTGTACTTCTGTAAATATGACAGCCAAGAAGATCCAATGGGGGCAGTTCTACTCCTGGCTTATGACATCACTAGGAACAGAAATGACTCGACAGTAAACAGAAACAACAACGACCTACTAGTGTCAACTCAACCATAACTGGTTTTAAAAACCAGGTGAGTGTCAATCTCTGGGCCAAGTGTATATTTGATTGACTTAGAGAACAGTTGTGTTTATACTCACTTAAATCTGGGGGCCCATCTTGGCGTGATGAGCTTAGAAGAGATAGAGCTGCTAAATCATAATGCTGTAGTGAGAGGGATTGAAATATGGCCTCTGAATGGTTCATTTAGCTCTAATCCTACTGCTCATGACTAAATTCTGCCAAGGCTGATAGCTCAGGGGGTTTCTGAATGGTTCACTAATGGGCATTCCTATACACACACTAGTTTATCAACTGATCGATAATGTTCCATATCTCTGTTAGAAGAGAGAGCAAAGCTGTATCAGAAACACCATTCCCAATAGGTTGTACTCATACATCATTTTCCCCCCAAAACACTTTATTGGGAGCTCTCACAGATATACCATTCCATAGTTCAATCACATCAAGCAGTATTGTACAATTGCTTCCAAAATTAGTTTCGAAACATTTTTTTCCTTCTTGAACTTCCTGTTATCAGGTTCCCACCATCACCACCTTCCACCTCCCCCACCTTACCCCTCAAGAACCCTTACTCTAGGTGTTGTCTCCGTAGCTTCGTCAATCCTGGGTGTCACACACCAAAAACAGATCAGGATTTAAGAAGGCTACCAAAATGCATGTGCCCTTTTAAAATGTGTTTAATTATTTTTAGTGCTTTTGTTGAACTTCTTGATGAAAGTTTCATTAAAATCATGCTATAGTTCAAGTAAACTCTCACCTCTCTTAATAAAAGTTAAGTTTGTCTGTAACTCATTTCTCTTTCTCATTTATTTCATTGTAAAGAATATTTTCCATGTAATTGAAACAAAAAGCTTTAAGCAAAACAAGCTTTTGCAAGATGGGGGGAGGGGGGGATATAATTTTGATTGAAAATGGGGATAAAAACTGCTGACCTTTCCCCAGAAGCAAACACATTCTTATTCCCAGAAAGGACCCAGTATTTCTCTCTTTTACAAGGAAACAGAGACCCTGCACCCAGAATATCAGCAAGAACCTTGGACTCGTTATTCCTGGATATTCCTTATCCTTGTTTTTCTTGAAAAGCACAGAAAAGGCAAATTCCTCCATCTGTTCTTTCCCATTCCCTTCTCTGACTTGGTTCTGTGCATCCTCCTTTTCCCACCCCTACACTGGGATCTGTCTAATAGAATGATAATTCAGAATTCGAATAAACACGTGGAACTACATAACCAATGCTGTCTACTCAAAATGAAACATCCCATTTGAATTTTGAATTAAATCATGTTGTGTGGTTGAACCGCAAAAGTATCCAGGTGGCAGCTCCATACCTCAGAATATCAGCATTAGAGATAACAACCCATATTAATTAAATATGTTTATCCATCCACTTAAATCCTCAATTTACTGTGGCAGCAACCAATTGAGGATTGACACACAAAGAGAATAGATTATTATGTTACTATAAACATCCTCTAAATGGCTGCAATAAAAGAAAATAAATTAAAACTTACTTCCTGGGGACATGGGGGCATATTTGAAAATTCATGTTAGGGGAACAAAACAAAACAATGACTTCAATCAGTTTAAACACCATTATCCACACAGATGATGTTAATGACTTTGCTGACCAAATATGCAGCTATCTCCAGAGGTATAAATATAGAATATCTGTCAGTACTTTAAATTTTCTCTCCCACAATTCTCTTACTGAATTCTGTGTTCACTTCTTTTCCCTGAATAACAACAAAACACCTTATAATTGGAGCTTCCATCTTTTGGGGTTATATACAAGGAATCTTCAAAAAGTTTCTGGAAAAATGGAATAAAAGATAATGAGATTTTCCCACAACATTTTTGAAGCCTTTTTGAATGTGATTTTGGCAGTAAGATGAGGTACGTGCCTTGATACAGATGCACAGTCTCAGAATCCCTATGTAGAGTCACTATGAGTCGATTTGATGGCGGTGGCTTTGATTTGGGTTC
The DNA here is from genome assembly GCF_000313985.2 of Echinops telfairi. Taxonomy (NCBI): domain Eukaryota; kingdom Metazoa; phylum Chordata; class Mammalia; order Afrosoricida; family Tenrecidae; genus Echinops; species Echinops telfairi. The sequence goes on from NW_022111321.1 coordinate 13,338,265, forward strand.
TGTACATACTTTATTAGAACCTTCCCCTCAAATCCAGCCAACTAGAACAATTTTTCCTGGCTTTAAATTGTAAAATTATTCAGAAAATGGAGCTTTCTACTCCTGTAAAGAGTTGGTCTCTGAAACTCACAGGGACAGTTCTACCCTGATGGCAGTTCGATTCAATTATGCTGATAAATCTTACAGAATGAGGACACTGGACAGGTTGCTGGGCCATGGATGATAAATTTCTCCAAGAATGAAATCTTGGAGATGTTTATTTTATCTTTCTCAAGAGATGTTTATTTGTTCTTTATTGCCTATGCAAAGGCATTTGGTTGTGTGGATCATGACAACCAATGGATAGACTTTAGAGGAATCAGAATTCCAGAACACTTAATGTGCTCATGTGGAACTTGCACATGGATCAAGAGGCACTTGTGCAAACAGAACGAAATAATACTGCCTGGTTTTAAATAAGGAAAGGTGTGCATCAAGGTTGTATCGTCTCAATTTACTTATTCAATCTATATGCTGAGAATATCATCTTCAAAGCTGCAATATAAGGAGGAATACAGCATCATGATTGGAGGAAAGCTTATTAACAATTTCTGATATGCAGATGATACAACTTTGCTGAAAGTTGGGAGGACTTGAAGCACTTGATGACAAAGATCAAGAATTGTAGCCTTCAGTATGGATTATAACTCAATGTAAAGAAGGGCAAAATCCTTACAACTGGACCAATAGATGCTAAGTAAATAGATACATACAAAGATGGGTAGATAAAGAGATAGGTGGATAGAGAGATTTATACACGATAGATAGATAGATAGATAGATAGATAGATAGAGATAGAGAGAGAGATGATAGATAGATAGATAGATGATAGATGATAGATAGATAGATAAGATAGATAGATAGATACTCCTGGTGGTGGTGTCGATTGGTCATTTGGCTGCTAATCTCAAGCTTGACTGTTCATATGCACCAGATACTTTTTAGGAGAGAAATGAAGCTTTCTTCTCCCATCAATATTTAGTTTTGGAAATCCCAATTAGGATTGCTCTGCTTTGAAATTGACTCCATGGTACTAGATCCTAAACATGTACACACTCAGGCAACAGACTTTAGCAATATCATTGATATTCAGCTAGAAGAGGACACTTCTCTTTATGGCCTTTCAAAGGGTGAGCGTGCGAGCATACGTGTGTGCACTAGGGACCGACTTGATAAAGTAGTACAGGAGAAAGAGCAATTATTGTTAATTCTAGGATAATTAGATGTAATCGCAGGAATATAACCATGCCAGTCTTGTCATTTTTTAAATTATAGATGATTTCTTGTTTGTTTATTAACCCTAACCTCAAAAATTCTATGTTGATTCAAAAGACAAAGGCATGTAGCCAACAAATACACGAAAAGATGATGGAGATAATTAGCCTTAACCCACGGCCATAGAGTCGATGATTCTGACCCTATAAGACAGAAATTGTCTCATCTTTCTCCTGCAGACCTACTGGTCATTTCGAATGGCTGATCTGGTGTTCAGCAGCCCAGTGTCTAACCTACAGCACCCTCAAAGTTCTCAGTAGCCAATAGAAAGAAGTCAATCAAACCCACAGTGAGTTCCATCTCACCCGGGCTCTAATGGCCTTGATTTGAAAACAACAAGAGAACAATAAATGTCGGTGAGGATGTGGGCAGATTAGAACCATTAGCCATTAGTTGTGCGAATGTAAACTGGTACAGTTACCAGAAATAGAACTACCTTATGACCTACCAATTCAAGTCCTAGTTGTATGCTCTATAGATCTAAAGGTAGTGGCATGTCTATGCTCATTACAGCTGTATTCACAATGTTACAAAACAGGAAACCACTGAAGTGCCCATCAGTGGATGAATGGCTAAGCAAATTGTGGTGCATTCATACAATGGAACACTAAACAATAACAAGGAACCATTATGAGTTCAAAAAACATGTTTGGCTTAGAAGCATGGTCTTAAGTGATATAATTCAAGCATGAAAGAACAAATCGTGTATAATCCTTCTTTTATAAGAAGTCTATTTTAAAGAGATGGACACATAGAAAGCGACCCAAGTCCAATGTTAGCAGGGAGGAGAGTAAGCAGAAGCATGCTCTAGGTCACAAACAAAATAAAGGATGTTACCCATTGGACCAGGATGACACTAATAAAACCAGCTGATGGGTCCAGAAGACCAACACTTAATCCAAAGCTGAGAAGATAAGGGGACAAGAATCTACAGTAGGGAATCTGGAACAACCAAAGCACAATTAATGGAAATGCTGGCAGGATGTGAAAAACGTATTTAATCCCACTGGCCAATTTGTATAGAAATTGTTAAAGGGCAACCTATTGTGTTTTACCAACACAATAAAATATGATTAGGAAAAAAATGCTATGGAGTAGGAAGGAGTAATGGACAAAAAAGAGTTAAAATTGAAATTAAAATACAGGGGAGCAAAAAAAGTGTAACTTGTTATCAGGCACCAAAGAACTAAAATCATATCAGTGGGTGCCAGCTTTACTGACACAATCACTGAAGACAAACGTGTGCATAAGAAAAAGGTGGTGAAGACAGCTAATGGTGCCCGGCTATCAAAAGATATACAGTCTTGGGTCTTAAAGGCTTGAAGATAAACAAGTGGCCATCTAGCTGAGAAGCATCAAAGCCCACATGGAAGAAGCACACCAGCCTTTGTGACCATGAACTGTCGAAGGGATCAGGTATCAAGCATCAAAGAACGAAAAACCATACCACTGTAAATGTGGGTGAGTGCAGAGTGGAGACTCAAAGCTCATCGGTAGGCAACTGGATACCGCCTTACTGAAGGGTTGTGGGTAGGAGATGAGCCAGTCAGGGTGCAGGGTAGCAACAATGAAACATATAACTTTCCTCTAGTTCTTAAATGCTTCCTCCCCACCCACTATCATGATCCCAATTCTACCTTACAAATCTGGCCAGACCAGAGGATGCACATTGGTACAGATAGGAACTGGAAAGACAGGGAATCCAGGACAGATGACTCCTTCATGTCCAGTGGTGAGAGTCGCGAGGCTGGAGGGTGGAGGGAATGTGGGGTAGAAAGGGGAAACTGATTACAAGAATCTACGTATAGCCCCCTCCCTGGGGGCTGGACAGCAGAGAAGAGGGTGGGGGGAGATGTAGGACAGTGTAACATATGACAAAACAATAATAATTTATGAATTATGAAGGGTTCATGAGGGAGGGGGGAGTGAGGGGGGGGGGGAATGAGCAGCCGATATTAAGGACCAAAGTAGAAGGCAAATGTTCTGAGAATGATGAGGGCAACAAATGTACATATGTGCTTGACACTATGGATGTATGTATGGATTGTGATAAGAATTGTACAAGCCCCCAATAAAATGATTTTTTTTTAAGTGTAACTTGCTCAGGATTTTATGGTAAGTGGGGAAATCTAGATTTGGACTCCAGACTGTCTGGTTTCAAAGTCTTCACTATGAATCAACCCCAGGCAAGCAATGATTTTTTTATAATCTTCAACATGAAGGTAGTTAGTAAGTCTAAGCACATTGGTAACACCCCAAATACAGCTCTCACAGTCAATTTTAGAACATGTTTACAAAATAGGAAATGTTGCTTTCAGAATGATGTGTCCTTCATCTGTGAGTTCAACACACTTCTTAGGCATCAGAAAACTGACTGTGATGATCTGTTAGGCTTATTTATTTCATAGTCAAATAGTAAATGTCTTGATAAGAGATATAAAACAAATACAATGGGAATGATGTTCAGAATATTGTATGAATCACAGTTCCAATGTTGTCATTAGACAGATGCATAATGTGCTTCAAATATGCATGAAAACAGTGGAATTACTATCCTCTCCCCTGGACAGGTAGATTCTCTCATCACACCCCATCACAGAGACCAGAGTCAGGTAAGCTGCTCAGAAGGTCAAAGAATAACACAAATGTGTTCTGTAGTTGGCCTTTATTATTGATTGTGGTGGATTTAGAATAGTGTGTCTATAAATTAAGAGAGGTATACTGAGAAGTGAATTAAAAGAAGGAAAGGAAACAATGTGAGAGATTAGATTATTCTACATGAATGGACTAATCTGGACCGAGGATCATGTAGAGATGAAAATTCCTTTTCACAACTAATCTTTAAATGTTGTAAAGTCATAATTTGACTTGACTTAAAATAAAGACACTATATAATTGTTCACACTGCAGGCTAACAGTACCAGACATTAAAGTAATATATGACCACTGAAACACAATTTCTATTTGAATTCCAGAAAAGAATTTCCTTAATTTCTTTAGCTATAATAAACTATTATTCTAACTTCATGTCTTATTAAGTGCTTTGAATTTTTTAAAAAAGGTTTAGCGTTAAAATAATCTCTTAGAGTTCCAGGGTGGCACATACAGTTAAGCAATCAAGTACTAACCAAAAGGCTGGGAGTTCAAACCCACACAGAAGGTACAGCAATCTGTTCTGACAGGTTGCAGAGAGGTTGATTGGGGTGGGGTGCTTGCTAGAAGCTTCCATTAAAAAAAATTTACCCCCCCCCAAAAAAAGAACCCCGTGTAAACAAATTAAAAAAAAAAATCCCAACAACCACCAAACCCCAAACAAAAACAACAAAAAGTGCCATGTACATAAAAGGTCCTTTTGGGAAGGGGAAGGTGTGTTTTTTTTCCATGGTTGCTGACTTGAAATATATTTTTATTTTGCATTTTGTCCGTCATGTTTTATGGAATAAAAAGTTCGGCCTTATTATTGCATGAAACTAAAATTGGGAGAAGTGAGGGCATGGCGGGGTGGGGGCAGGACAGAGGGGCTCGGGGAGGTGCCCCTCCCCTAGCTCTCGGGTAATGACACCTCACTTCTTGCATAATTTTGGGCATCTTCCTGCCTGCAACATCGGCGCCCTCAGCATCTCGAGGAGGAAGAGGAGGAGGAGGAGGAGGAGGAGGAGGAAAACCATCCTTCGCACATGTGGCTACTACAAGTCAAATTTGACCCAACAAAAATACTAACAATGACAAATGAAAGCAAAATTCTTGCAGAGAACTGTGGCTTACACTGTCTACAAGCATTTAAGGTGCCATGGTTGGGTAATGGTTACAGCTGGTCTGAGATCTGCAAGGTCAGCGGTAGGAAATCACCAGGCACTCAACAGGAAACAAGTAGGGCTTTCTACTCCATAGACAGCTATACTCTGAAACAGAGGCAGTTCTACCCGTCATTTAGAGTCGCCATGAGTTAGAATCCACATGATAACAGTCAATTTCAATCTTTCAATGGAAGAATCTTCATTTTTAGCCATTACTTAAATTTGATATGGTAGTAAATATTCAAACGTAACCTCTAAGTAAAATATTATTAATGTTTTTATAATTCTTTGTCCAACTTTCTTTATTAAAAGTGTTATGAAGAATTACCCTGAAATCCTTTGAAAAAATAAAGCTTTAAAAAAATCGTTTTAATGGGGGCTCTTACAGCCCTTATAACCTTCTATACATCAATTTTATCAAGCATATTTGTACATATGTTGCCATCATGTCAAAAACATTTTCTGTTTGAGCCCCTTGGTATAAGCTCCTCTTTTTTTCTTTTTCCTTCCCCAACCCTTCCACCCTCATGAATCCTTGATCAATTATATATTGTTATTATTATTTCATATCTTACACTGACTGTTGTCTCCCTTCACTTACTTAACTGTTTTTCGTCCCCTTAGGAGAAAGGGTACTATATATCTAACCTTGTGATGGGTTCCCCCTTTCTACCCCTTCCCTCTCCCCTACCAACCCCCTACCCTCATAATGTCGATACACCCACTACCGTTCCTGAGGGGTTTATCTGTCCTGAATTCCATGTTTCCAGAGCTCTTACCTGTACCAATATATGTTCTCCAGTCTAGCTGGGTATTTAAGGTAGAACTGGGTCATGGTAGTGGGAGGGAGGAAGCATTCAGGAACTAGAGGAGTGATGTGTGTTTCATCGGTGCTATACTGCACCTTGGTTGAATTATCTCTTCCTTATGATCTTCTGTTGGGGAATAATCAATTGATTGCAGAAGGGGTTTGACTCTCCACTCTAAAGCCCCTCATTTGCATCAATACAGTTGTTTGTTTTGAATATTTTGATACCTGATCAGGTAAATACCTCATAATCACACAGACTGGTGTGCTTCTTCGATGTGGGCTTATTGGCTTCCTTACTGGATGGCTGCTTGTTTAACTTAAATAATTTAAGACCCCAGATGCTGTATATTTTGAAAGCCTGGCACCATCTGCTCTCTTCACCACATTTGCATGTGCACCCATTTTGTCTTCAGCTATTGGGTTGGGAAAGCGAGCATCAAAGAGTGCCAGGTTATTAGAATGAAGAGTTCTTGTGTTAAGGGAGGCTTGAGTAGAAGTCCAAAGTCTGTCTGCTATCTTAATACTAAACATATAAATATATGTACATTGGCCTCTATTCCTTTTATTATAAACTAATATATTTACATATATACATGCCCATAGCTACACCTCTATCAATAACTTTTCTCTATTTCCTTTCACCTTCCTGCTGGCTTACTAACATGTTCACCTTCCAGTAATTCCTGTTGGATGCACTGCACTTGATTAAACCCCACCAGGCATTATACGCCCTCCTCACCATCAATTTTACTTCTCCTGTTGTTCCCTTATCCCTTAGTTTGTTGGCTCCCCTCCCCGACCCCTCCTCTCCCATGTCCCGCTGGAACAACTAGTCCTGTGGTTTTCTCCTTGGGATTGTTCATCATGCCTATTTTTATATAGATAGACATAGGGCAATGATTCTCAACTTGTGGGTCGTTACCCCTTTGGGGGTCTAACAACCCTTTCACAGGGGTGGCCCGATTCATTAACGGTAGCAAAATTACAGTTATGAAGTAGCAACGAAAATAATTTTATGGTTTGGGGGTTACCACAACATGAAGAACTGTATTAAAGGGTCACAGCATTAGGAGGATTGAGAACCACTGACATAGGGCAAAATATGTTTTGTCCTTTTTATATATTATGCCTTGCTTGTACTTTTGTGGGAACAAAATTCTGGTAAAGTGCTACAGACTCTCTGTTCTGTAACATCAAAACACATTTAGCAAGCCTTACAGATAAAAAAATAGGGCACTTAGATTAGTGACGAAAGACTTGCTGTTCTTTTTAGTGCTGTCACAATGGACCTTTGATAGACGGTCACTTCATGTGCTACAGAATGGGACAGCTGGAGAGGCTTTCCTTGGCTATAATCCTTATGGAATCCATTCAACATGCCCTCTGCTAAGTCTCTGGTTGGGTTCCAACTACCAACTTCAGGTTAGCTAACAATTTCAAACTGCTGGTACAGCCCAGGTTATTTGAGTAAAGGGTAGAGATGCAGATGTTTGAATTTTTCACACATTGAGAATTTTGGATTGGATTGGAAGAAGTGGGGAGAAGGTTACAATGGCATTATTTGGTCTACTAAAAATTAGGGGGAATGGTTGACCTTGTAGAGGAACAGCGTACCTTCCCTATTTTCTAGCGGTTGACATACCCTGACAGGACTTATTAAGCATATTTTCAGGATCACAAAATTTCCTTTCTCTAGGGCCCTATGAGAAAACATAAAAACACATTAAAAGATATCCATGTGTTGAATTAAACAGAATGCTCTGTCATATATAATCAATCATAAAGGTTAAAAATGATCAGGTACTTCAAAGCACCAATATGTGCTAACAATAATTTTTAAGATTTATGCTAGCTCTATTGTTATTATTTTGAAATCAAAAGAGTGGTCATTCAGAAAAAATCTCTTGCTGCAATGACACAAACATATGTACTGGACGTTTTTAGACACATAAAAATAAATATCTTGTTTTAGCTCTCTAGTACTGCTAGAACATAAATACTGCTAGTAGATAGCTTTAACAAACATTAATTAATTTTCTCACAGTTCTGGATGCCAGAAAACCCAATTCAGGATTCTAAGGGTCAGGTTTGTTTTGTTTTGTTTTTTTAAGCCAGTCCTTGGCTCCTCTCTAGATCTGTGGACCTGGCTTTCCTTGGAGACCTGCATTCTTCTTGGTTCAGTCTTCCTTTACGTATAGGAGGTTCCCTGCACAAACATCTCAGGTCCACAAGTTATTCTCCAGTCCTGGTATTTCTTTATTGGTGGAAGTGAAGTCCCTCTCTCTGCTCTCTTTCTCTCTTGCAAAATAAAAGCTGTGGCTTAAGCCAAGTTCGGACTTGAGTAATGTTGGTGACTTGAGAAAGTGTGACTTGATGATTCATACCTTGCTACAAGACTGTGATTCATGATATAACCCACCCTAATTCTTCCTCATTAACATATACCAAAACCTAAGTCGATTGCCTTTAAGTCAGTGTTGATTCACAGGGACCTTATATCCTAAGCTTTTACAGGAGCCTACAATCTCGCTTTCTCCATTGGAGTGGTTGATGGGTTTGAATACCTCATCTTGCGGTAGGCAGTCCAACTTTTACCCAATAATGTCAAAGGGGAACAAAACTCAATCCATAATATATAAGGAGTAGGCAATAAACTTTGAAATAACATCCAGAATGTAAGGAAAATATCTAGACAAATTAATGCCTGCTGGAAAGAATTTATAAAGCAATGCTGAGGATATTTTTAACATAATCTAAAGCACATTTCAGAGTATAGTGAATGCTATGTTATTTTAAACATAATCTGAAGCACATTTCAGAGCATAGTGGTATAAAACAAACCTCTTGGTGTTACCTTATAAAATTCTGGGTTCAATTAACACCAGTAATTGATCTCAGATGATACTTCTATGTTTCCTATGATCAAATCCAATTTGCCTTTCAAGAATTTGCTCCAATATTACACTAAAAAAAGCAAAGTATTAAAATACTGAATTCAAGTAATTATACTATCAAATTTGAAGAAAAAATTATTTGCACTCTTCCAAGCACTTTTTCACTCTAAGTAGTCTATTTAAAATATTTCCCATGCTGATTGTGGACCAAGGTGCTGGTAGGCAGGGGAGAGATGAGTGTCTCTTCTAAAAACTGGTAAAGGAAGGACCTGACATTCATTTTCTTTTTTCCAGAAGTATATGTTGAATCTATATATTGTAAGTGAAATGAAATGCATTTATTAGTGTCATGTCAGCACTTATGATTACAAGGATACTTTCAAATGTTTATGTAAAGACAATATCCTTTAAACCAAGGAAGATATTTCTTTATATGGATATCCTAGGGAATTTAACAGATTTTCTGACCAAGGAAGATATTTCTTTATATGAATATCCTAGGGAATTTAACAGATTTTTTGAGGCGCGATCAAACAAAGCCTTTACAGCTTCTCAGTTACATTTGAAACTCATTTATTTTCCAATAGGAGATATTTGCTAAATAGTTAACAGTGGATCGAATCATCGTTCTGGCCATATTAAAATAGGCAATTAAAAGTGCATTAAGGAATGTTTTCCTGTTTTCATATACATTTTTTTAAAGCAAGGTTATTTATACTTTTAAAATATTTTATTGGAAGTTAATAAAACAACACACACAAACATACAGACAGACATGCTTGAGTTTTAGTCAAAAATACTATCAAGTATACCAAAATAAATCTCTTCATTTCCCATTTTTAATATATGATACTGGAAGAAAACAAGAGGTCAACTGGGTACATTGTCTTCTTTAGCAAGCCCTGATGATTCTAAGAAATATTGGATTCAAATAGAAACACGTTTTAGAGGTCTGAGGATAAAAGGTCTTTGCTGATGTCCATGACCTAACTAAATCTAAATGAATTTCTATCCTTGAATTTCCTGTAGACTTTTTTCTCTGATCAACTGAAAGATTCTGAATTCAGAGAGCAGTTGTGCTCATCTAGTGTCTGCCAGCAATAGCAGATAAGGAAAACACATTAAACCTGATTCAATTAAAGTGCCTTGCTTTATTTCTTTGATTGTTTCATGGGAATAATGCTAATAAGGTTGCATGAAGAGAAAATTATATGTGTGAAACTGCCAAGGAAATTTCAATCAAATGGCAGAGACTCGTGTGCTATCATACATTTTAAATGTTAACAGATGAAACAGTAAATTCACATTTCAGAGTTACTGTTTTTAATATATGCACCCAGAAAGCAAGTATTTTGGTTGTATCTCTCAATTTAAAAAGATAAGGAACACAATAGCAATGACACTGAACTTCTTTAGATTAAGTTGTTAAATCAGTCCCAACACCTTATGTGGTGAAATTAATATTTCAGAGATGAAGTCACTGATTCACAGAGATTAAGTATAAAATATGATTTGAACATAATTCTGCATGCGTTTTTTTTCTTTTTTTCCTTTTTTTTTTTTGCCTGAACATTTTCTTCCCCAGATTAAGGAATATAATTCCTTTAAAGTACAACCAAATTCCAATTAATATTTACTTCTTTTGCAATGAGTTTCTTTCCTCAAAGAAGCCTTAGTGGGTTATGCTTTGAGTTGCTACCTACAAAGCTGACAACTCAAGCTCAGTACCTAATCCAAGGGCGAACGATCCAAGATTTATATCCCCAGAAGTCCAAAGGGGCACTCCCCAAACAAACAAACAAACAAACAAACAACTCAGTGCCATTGAATCAATTCTGACTCACAGCAGCCATACAGGAGAGGGTAGAACTGCCCCCTGTGTTTTTCTGAGACTATAATTCTTTATGGTAGTAGACAGCCTGGTATTTCTCCCGAGGAGCAAGCTGGTGGTTTCAAACTGCAGACCTTGTGATTAGCAGTCTAAAGCATAACCACTATGTCACCAGAGCTCCTAACCCTATACTATAGGGTCACTATGAATCATAATAATTTCATGGAAGTAAGTTTTTTTTAAGTTTTATTTCCTCGTGTAGCTTTTGCAACTAAGCTTTTAAAAAGGTTCCTCCAAGTTTTTTCCTGTAAAGACTGAGCTGAATTCTCAAAATGGGCATGGATCCAGAATATAATTTAAATATTTTTCTTAGACTTTCAAGACACCAATAAAATGTTTTGGAGTTTCTTTTTTCAGAAAGGGCATTTATGATTGGACTTATGTTATAATCAACTAAAGTGTATGGCATCCAAACAGCTGTGCATACATGGAGAAAGGATGTGTTTTAGGGATGAATTATCATAGAGAGGGTAGCTAGTGCTCAGTGGGTGCTTTGGTGAAAATCACATGTGAAGATTAGATAGAACTTCTTGCGGGAAAGAATAATCCTACCCATTTATGCAACTCTTTTAACTCTATGAAAGAAAAGGGCCAGTATCGAGGGTGCTACTCCAATTGCAACTTACCAAAATTACATTCTTTCATTTAACATTTCTGCTCATCAGCAAATAACTATCACAACTAATATAATTATATATTATATTAATTTCATGCAATTGGGAATTGACTGATTAGTTTATTGAATATATTGATCATCACTGAGAGAAATATATGTACACACATTTACTACACATTTATTGACTGCCTCATCATCAGATATTTTTCATTGAAAAACATTTTCCAAAATTGCTATCTAGTTATTCTGCTCATGCACGGTGTAGGTAGGTCTGGCAGTAAACATGATTCTGTTGGTGAAGGTTATGTGTCAACTTGGTTGGCCATGATTCTCTGTGGTTTGCCAGTTAGGCAATGTTGTAACTGGGCAGTTATGGAATGCTGCAGCCATCTTCCACCTAGTGATTTCATGTTGTCATCCTTCAATATTGTATGAATGTTGGTTTTCACATAATTACTTGGTATTTGGCACTTAACCATGTTGACAAGGGAAGAAGTTACATATGTGGATCTATCACTTTTAAAAATACTTGAACACAATTTCAAAATTGCACATTTACCAAAACTCACACTCTGTGTCATTTGTTTTACTTTTTTGTATGAGATACTAGACCAATTTAAAATAAATTTTAGTCATGTAATCACTTTACCCATAACTATCTCATTGTAGATTTTCTAAAAGAAAACAAGTGACTTTCTTACATAATTAAACTATTGATATCAAGACATTGACATCAATATGATACTGTTTTTATCTAGTCTATAGATGTTAGATAACTTATTATTGTCTAAATAATGTTCTTTGTAGCAAATGAAAATCCAAGATCAGTCAGTTGTCAGGAATCTTTAGTCATGCTTAATCTGAAATTGTTTCTGTCTTTCTCTTTTATGTTACTGACATCTTTGAAGAGAATAGGGCAATTATTTTATAGGATAACCATCAATTTTGGTGTGTCTGATGTTTCCTCATGCTTAGATTCGGTTTGTACATTTTTGCTGGGTGTGCCACACAGGTGATTATGTGTCCTCCTCAGTGAATTATTACTAAGAAGCTGGTGCTCTCAGGTAGAAAACTAGACATTCAAGTTATCAGTTACTATATAGACTTGTGTATGTCACATTTGTCAGCACATATTTTATGTACTTTTTTGTGGTAAAATTAGGTGCCACGGCTGATATTCGGGTGGGCTTATACTCAAGTATGTACAGAATCTTGATGATCTGTTTAACATGGTATTTGCATGCATTTCCAATGTAAATTCATTATTTTTAAGTTTATAATTAATAACTAACTTATGAAGAGACATTTTATGTCCGTAAGTCTTTTGTTACTTATAAAACTTTCACCCACTTCCTTTACCAGCTATTGAGGTTTCTTGTGTGAATTAAAATTAAGACATCTTGTGATTTTATAGTGATTTTCTAATTTTATCTTTTGTCCCACATTTAATTAATGGCTTTCTACAAAAGTAATAACTTTGCATGCTTGGGTTCATGCAGTCCAACTTTATACGTTATAAATTTCCACTGTCATGATGCTAATGTTCGTATTTTCCTAGATTTGGTCAGTGGAAACCTCCTTTATGCTTCCCCCTGTGTCCTTTGGACATATTCTTATCATTCTTTAGATACTCACTTATTTTCTGACACAAGAGGATTTCTCAGGTTCCCTTGAATGTTTCTGCAACAGCCCTGGAATCAGCAATCCATCTAAGGAGTGCTTGTTCCTTGTCGTGAAGAATGGTGATTATAAAACAATATCTAGGGAGGGCCAGGATATGCTCCAGTTGTACATTTGTAAATACATTTATATATGATGATGGGGAAATAGATCTATGTGCATGTATTTATAGGTTTAGTATTAAGGTAGCAGGTGGACAATGGGTCTCTATTCAAGTACTTCCTCAATTCAAGAACACTTTGTTCTATTAAAGTGGCATTCCATGATGCTCACCTTCCTGACACAATCGCTGAAGACAAAGGGGGTACATAAGCAAATGTGGTGAAGAAAGCTGATGGTGCCTGGCTATCAAAGATACAGCATCTGGTGTCTTAAAGGCTTGAAGATAAACAAGCAGCCATCTAGCTCAGAAGCAACAAGCCCACATGAAAGAAGCACACCAGCCTATGTGATCACAAGATGTTGATGGGATCAGGTATCAGGCATCAAAGAACAAATAATCATATTGTGAATGAGGGGGAGTGTGGAATGGAGACCCAAAGTCCATCTGTAGGCAACTGGACACTCCCTTATGGAAAAGATGCGAGGAGGAGACCAGCAGATCAGGGTGCAGGGTAGCAACGATGAAACATATAACTATCCTGTAGTTCTTTAATGTTTCCTCCCCCCAACTATCATGATCCCAATTCCACCTTATAAATCTGGCTAGGTCAGAGGATGTACACTGGTACAAATATGAAATGGAAACACAGGGAATCAGGACAGATGAACCCCTAAGGACCAATAATGAGAATAGCGATACTATGAGGGTAAAAAGAAGGTTGGGTAGAAAGGGGGAACCAATCACAAGGATATACATCCTTGGGGGATGGACAACAGACTAGTGGCTGAAGGGAAACATCAGACAGTGTAAGACATGATAAAATAATAATAATTTATAAATTATCAAGGGTTCATGAGGGAAGGGTGTAGGGAGGGAGGGGAAAAATGAGAAGCTGAAAAAATGAGGGCTGAAGTAGAAAGAAAATGTTATGAGATTGATGATGGCAACAAATGTAAAAATGTGCTTGATACAATGGATATATATACGATTGTGATAAGATTTGTATGAGCCCCCAATAAAATGATTTTTAAAAGAAAAAGAAAATATAAAATAAAAATTTAATAGATTAAGTAAAACACAATATCTAGGGATAAGAATGCATGGGTGGTGCAAACAGGCCATGTATTTAGCTATTAACTGAAAGATTGGCAGTCTGGGTCAATCTAGAGACCCCTTGGCAGATAGGTCTGGTAATCTATTGCTGAAAAAGTATTCCTATAAAGCACAATTCTGTTCTAACCCACAGGCAATCATCATGACTCATTGGAAGATATATGTTTCCTTTATCTAAGCATTAAGTATGTTCATTCCAACTATAGCATCATGGCTCTAAGTTTTTCTAGAAAAGAGAACTAGAAAATAGATCCAGCTAATTATCTAAATGACAAAGCATTAGTTATCTCTGATACTTCATATTCCAATCCTAAATAACGGGGTTTATTCTATCTTTCCCTTTCTAGATCTGCAATTCCCAAACCAACTTTGAGAAACCTAGTTCATCTTATCCACAATAAGCTTTATTTACTCAATCACAGAATGAATAGGAAATATGAATATCTTTGTCCAATGTCCCTGATCGAAAAAATATTAGTGGGTTCAATATATATTAAGAGTTGTTTTTGTCTTTAACAAAAAATACAGGGGTCAAAATTCTTCAAGTTAAATCCTTCTTCTGCCCAACTTCAGTATGGTTGTATGATTCATATGTAGTATGAATTCATTTGTTTCTACTTGTTTTCAATGTACCGGCCCTACCCTCAAAGTTTTATTTTTCCTTTTTTAGGATATAAAACATTAACAGTCTTAAAAGTGAGCATTGTGCACAAAGGTATATTAAATGCACTTGATTTGTGGTGTTGGCTAAGAATATTGAAAGGATGGACTGCTCAAAGGATGAACCGATCTGTACTTGGAAATGTACGGCCAGAGTGCTCCTTTGAGGCAAGAATGGCATACCTTTGGACATATTGCCAAGAGAGGTCAGTCCGTGGAGAAGGACATTATGTTTGGTAAAGTGGAGGGCCAGTGACAACGGGGAAGGCTCTCAATGGGATGGATTGATACAGTGACTGCATCAATGGGCTCAAACGTAGGGGGAATTGTGCAGCTGGAACAGTACCGTGCAATGTTTTCCTCTTTCGTGCATAGGGTCAACTCAATGGCACCTGCCACAACATTGGTACATGCAGTAAGTATATCCACGGGTATTGTAGACCATATGGGGGCAAAGTTCTGAAAAGTTCTTAGTTCAATGCAAAAGTTCTGAAAAGTTCAATATATTTGTAACCAAATATATTGATGGAATATTTCAAAGTGTCAGTCTCATCTTATTCCTGCAGTGTAGCTGATGTATTTTAACCATAATTTTGTGGTTAGCCCAGTGTTTAATTCCCAGCACCACCAGGGCTCCTTGAGTATGCATATATGAGTATATAAAACATACCCAAACAACCAATCCACTGCCATTGAGTGAACACATAGATAACTTATTTAGGGTTTCAGAAGCTGTAAATCTTTACAGGAGCAGAGAGCCTTACCTTCATAGAACAGTTGGTGGACTTGAATCAGTGACCTGGTGGTGTCAGTCCCATGCTTACCTGGGAGAGTCACCAGGGCTCCTGTGATAGTTAAGTATTGTGTCAACTCAACTGGCCCAGGATTCTTAGTTGTTTGGTAGTTGAGGACTCCCATATCGTGTGATATAACAGGATGTACTCAACTCCATGGTGGACTCTGCTGTGAGCCAAGCAGATAAACTGGCCATAGGCCTTGTGGTAGTTACATAATCTGGTGTCAATTTGTGAAGAGGTGGAGTCTAGCCTGTCAATCAGGTCACATATTGATGACCTGAATTTGGAGGCACGATGGAGATAAATAGCTCACTGGAGTCCAAATACATAGAGACTCTCTGCTTCATCTTCCTGCTGACAAGACACATGGAACTATGCTACAGCCCTATTGCTGGAGAAGCTGCACGGAGACCCCTGCCAGCATTACGATGCTTCCACCACTGCTGGATCCACAAGACTTTCCACCTACTGGCCTGTGATCTTCCTGCATTCGGTGTCATTGCATGTTGCATGAGTCTGAAGAAGAATTTATAGATTTGTATTGGACATAAGGTCTAATATCAGACTTATGGATATGGTCTGGTCTGGGCTGGGATGTTTTCTCAATATTCAATTGCTCTCTTTTTTTAAAAAAATCATTTTACAGATAGGAA
The DNA here is from genome assembly GCF_000313985.2 of Echinops telfairi. Taxonomy (NCBI): domain Eukaryota; kingdom Metazoa; phylum Chordata; class Mammalia; order Afrosoricida; family Tenrecidae; genus Echinops; species Echinops telfairi. Next base: position 13,354,594 of record NW_022111321.1, read on the forward strand.
CTGAAAATACAGGGAATCCAGGATGGATGAGCCCTATAGGACCAGTGGTGTGAGTGGCAAAACAGGGAGGGTAGAGGGAGAATGGGTA
>NW_022111321.1:13355548-13368670 GCF_000313985.2 Echinops telfairi
GGAACTGTCAGTCCCGTTGTTTTCTCCTCCAGATTGCTCTTTTATGTAAAGCTCTTTCTTATACACATATGAGTATCTCTGAATTTGCTACTCTAGTCAACCTGGACTAACACAGGCCTGATAATATCTCCTTGGGATCCTGGCCTACTTGATAAGTAGACTGTATGGAGAGCCCTTCTTGCTGGCCTGGGTTTCAAACCATCAATCTCTGGTTTTTGAGCCATGGATTCATTAGACTTTGCCAGCTACAAGGCTGATCTGTTGAAATACAAAAACCCTGTGCTCACTTGCTTCTTGGTCTTTGGGTTCTGACAACTGCATGTTTCAGGAAGAGTCTTTACCTTAACATCTAACCAATGGACGTGAACTGGACTAGACTTACTAGCTCCTACCACTATGTGAGCCATTTTTCTTGATACAAACTTCTCTTTTTATAGCCCTATATAAGTGTCACTGGATTTGCTTCTCTAGAGAACCCACTCTAACACAAATGCTGTATATAACACAAATACAATACAAATACCATACTACCTATGTATATATATATGCATATAAATACATAAATTGATAGCATATTTTGCCCTTTAATTTCTCAAGGTTTTAAAAAATTATTGACCTACAAAGAAGCCTTCAATCTTAAAGGATTCTTTTTAGGTAAATAGCATGCCTTTATCTATCTGGCACAAAAAGTTAAGCACTGAGCTACTGACAAAAAGGTTCATAGTTCAATCCAAGCAGAGATGCCTTAGGAGGAAGGTCTGGTTATCAACTTCTAAATATCTTTGTTGAAAATCACGAGGTACTTTTAGTCTGAAACACATGGGGTCAAGCTGAGTTGGAACACACTTAACAGAAACTGGTTTAAGTTTCAGTTTGGTTTCAGATCTTTGAAATACGAAGGGGCACTCAAAAAAAAAAATCCAGAAATGCGCTGGATGGAGCAGGGCTTTCATAGCATTTTCTCCTCTAAGCGAGCATCAAGTAACTTGCTGAGTTAGTGCACACAGTTGCATTGCCTAGGAAGATTCTCTCTGATCACAGCGAATTTTTTTGTAAAATCAGATTTGCTCAAACCTCTTTTGTGTGTGTGTGTGTGTGTGTGTGATTTAAGGGAACAGCGTGTGGCTGTGAAATTTTGTTTCCTGCTCAGGAACAATGCCGCAGAAACTGTTGTGATGTTGAACACAGCTTACAAGGGCATCGCTATGGGAAAAACTCAAGTGTAGGAGTGGTTTTCTTATTTCAAAAAATATGAAATGTTGATTGATGAGAAACCTTGTTTTGGACGTCCATCAACTTCCCAAATGAACGAAAATGCCTTTGACTCATAGTGCATTTGGAGTTCATTCCACCAGGTCAGACTGTTAATAGTGCTTTCTGTTTAAAGGTTCTGAAAAGATTGTGGAACTGTTTTCAATTAAAAAGAAGCGCTGAATGTGGCAGACTGGGGGCTGGATTTTTGGCAGCTATTAGTGTGCCAGTTTTTGGCAAAAAACTGCATGCCTCTTTTGCCCCCACGTGCTTTACTCACCTGACCTTGCTCCGTGCAACTCAACTTCTTTTTGTTTCCTTAACTGAAGAGGAACTTGAAAATACAGTTCTTTAATGACATATAAGAGGTGAAGGAAAAATGAGGGGGGCACAGTCGGCCATCCAAACAGATGAGTTTGAAAAATATTTCCAAGAATGGAATTGCAGATTTGGCAAATGTATTAACTGTAATGGAGAGTACTTTGAAGGTAATAAGGTTATTTTGCAAAAAACAAAAAAATTAAATACATAGTTTGGAAGAAAACATTGCTGGGTTTTTTTGGGGGGGTACCCCCTCCTATGTTAGAAATACATTCTCCCAGTTTTTCAGTTGCCTTTTGACTAGATTTAAACTGTTTTTTCACATGCAGAAATTAAAAGGAAAATAATTTATATATTGACAATCAAGTTTGTTTACCTTTTATTAGATCTAGATTTCTAGGCATAGTTATAAAACTTGTCTCTAGACTCTAATGTTAAGGGAAAAATATGCCCATGTTTTAACCTAGTATTGTATGATTTCCTTCTTTTCAGTTGTTCTAGAAGCATTTATTTATATATGCTATCATTATTACAATGAGTGAGATGCATCTTTAACTCATACCATATGTATTAAAGTCAATTTTTGGATTTTTAATTCTGTTCCACTCGTCTTTAATTATAGTCATCTGTCTGTAGCTTCTATTTTAATGATTGAAACCTCAAAATATCTTTTATGTTTATTCAGACTCTTCCCCTTAGTACATATTTCATTTAAAATCTTGGGGTTGTTTTTGCATCATTATTTTTCTATGTAACCTCTTGTATTAACTTTTCTTTTTCCCCCCTGAATGTTGGGTAGTACAGTCAGCCCTGTGATGCTCTCCCTAAGGGCTGCTCTCTCCACCCCTTTTGTCTAGGAGGAGTGTATCAGCCGAGTCTTGCTTCATCAGACCCAGCCTTCTTGGTCCTCCAGTGTATTCACTTTTTTAATAGAACATCTTTGGTACAACTTTTGGAGTTGTATTGCATTTATAAATTGCATTAAATATATGAATTAACTTCAGAATTAATTGAGAAATCGTAGCCAAAAATAAGGTATGTCTTCAATTGCTCAAATCCACATATATCTGTTTCAGTGATGTTTTCTTGATGTAAAAGTTTGCACATTTAATTTAAATTTATTCTTATGTGTTTAATTTTCTTTTGTGCTATTATAAGTATGATTTCCTATGAAATTATATTCCCTAGGTAGAGGTTGTTTGTGTATATTACACTATCTATTAATTAGCCTTTATGCTAATTTTATGACTTTTTTCCCTTTTACTGATTTATTGGTTTGTGTTAATTTATAGTCACTCCCTAAGAATGACTAAGTGTGTAATCATATAATCTACAGAGGCAGAGTTGCTTCTTTGCCAATTCTTATGCCTCTAGCTGTTGTCTCTTGTCAGAATGAATTAAATAATATGTCTAGTACGAAGTTGAAAGGTGGTCATGATAGTGGGTAATCGTGTCTTATTTCTAAACTTAGTGGAAATATCTCTAGGGTTTATCTGTTATTAAAACTGTAGCCTTCAGACTAACAGAGTTATATATATATATACGAAGATTATATATATTCAGCCACAGGTATTCTACAATTGGTATATAAATGACTGTTACAATTTGGGACTGAATTCTTACGGATAATTATGTACAAGTAGTCCTTGACTCACTAAGGTTCCCATGGACGTAAGACTAATATTTCATTTATGTATTTTTTCAGTTAATTAGTTCTCATAGTTATTACTTCTTGTAACTAGTATATTTATAAATCCAATCCATCTCTCTTGGGGATTGGAAAAATAAATAAACTTAGAGATATATCTTAATAATACATATATTAAAAACATAAATCATTAAAAGAAATGATGGTTGTGAATATAGCATACATTAAAGACTGCCTATACCATTCTCTATTAGTGTAACTTCTCGATGAATCAAATAATCACTGAACCCATTGGCTAGTGGAAAGTTCTAACATATTTCTTATCTTGCTCACCTCCAGAATCTGAGTCAAGTTTGTCAGAATGCAGCACAAGAAATCATTTCTAAAACTTTTGAAGAATTCGTTATTTTTAATTGCCATATATATATGCATATACATACACACATATATGGTAAATGGGAACTAATTCATGATAAACATATGCAGTAGATTATTGCACTAATATTTTCAATGTATTGAGCTTTTCCATGTGTACACCTTACAGCCCTGGTTGTGTAGTAGTTGCATATTTGGCTGTGATCCACAGGTCAGAATTTAGATACCACCTGTCGCCCCACAGAAGATGGGGCTTTGTACTCCAATAAAGAGTTTCAGTCTGAGGAACTGACAGACAGTTCTCCCCTGTCCTAGAAGGTCACTATGAGTCAGCATCAATTCAATGGCAGAGTGATATCTACCCCTTCTTTTCGGTACCCTTTTTAGTTCTCACTATAGGATTGATAGTTTAGCTGAACTCACCCTAGACCAGCCAGCCCCAACCGACTCATTAACTGGCCACAGACATCTGACCCAACACTTGGAGAATAGTCAAGCTGATTTAGATGCCCCATGAATTTGTGAGACCAATAGATATTGTTTTAAGCCTTTAAATGTTTTTTCAACGTATTATTAATTGGGATTTAATATGCCTTTAAGTTTTAAGGTATTTTGACTTACAGCATTATTGTGAACAACTATAGTAAGTGCTCGAAACAAACAAAATAACAAGCAAAAACTCTCATTTTGTCTTCAAATAAATTCCTACTCACAGGGACCTTGTAGGGCAGAGGAGAACTACCTCAGTGGGTCTCCAAGCCTGTCAATCTTTAGAGAAGTCCAAAGTACCATCTCTCTCCCTTGGAGAGGCTGGTGCTTTATAACTGCTGACCCTTCAGTTAGCACAACCCGATACACCACCAAGGCTCCTTTAGGGAAGGATTTCTTTAAGAAAATACATTTTAAATATTTCTTGTTGTCAAAATCTCTAAGTCTATGCTACTTACAATAGTTTTTGTTTTAGCTGTCTTGCTTTTCACATATTTGATAATATGAATATGAGTATAAATTTTAAATACATGAGTAAGAAATCAAAAATACCTGTGAAGAAGACCAGATATGAAGACTCATTATGAAACAGTAGTGCACTGTTTCAGATGGAGGGAAAATGAAAAATAAATTTTGATGTGTTCACTAGTGTCAATGGGAGTAAATTACAGCAACAGAGAACAGTATGCAAATCTCAGCAAAATAACACGATGTGTCAAAAGTACTGAAAGAGTAGCCACAGTGTGAACCTTGTTTTTATCAACATTGCACAATGACGAGCATGAGATTCAAGATGCTAATTCTTGCTTAGAAAAGGATGGGGAAAAAGCAATTGGAGGTGGAATATCATATGGTAAAATGTAATTAATTCCAACAGTCAACATTTATGTGGTGGGATTAAAAGTTCTTATTGCATTATTACAAAAACTAAATAAATTCCAAAATTCAACTTTACTAACTTCAAGTCAATTCTGAGGCCTAATGCTACTAGGACAGGGTTGAATTGCCTCTGTGCATAAATCTTTACAGGAGTAAAAAGCTTCATCTTTCTCTTAAGGTTTGCAACTGCTCAACTAGGCTTAGCCACCCAACTTGTAACCACTGTGCCACTGTTTTCTCCTGATAACATTTCCAAACTATATAGGAAGCCTCACTCTCCTTGGCCTTAAGGGGCATTCTGGAGGTATTTCTTCCAAGAAAGACCTTCAAATATATATTTGGCAGTCCATAGAACTTTCAATATTGTTCAGAGTTCCATCGTTCAAATGCTGAAACCCTACACACAGGTTTATCATCACCGCTTTTGCTGTGACAGTGCCACTAGGTACAGTCTACACTCCTTGCCCCTCCCTGATGACAGCTGCTTTGTGCTCTGTACAACCACATCTGAAATTGTCCCGGAATGGTTTTATTATTGTTGTTTCTGTGCAGCCATGGTGGTGTAGTGTTTACATGCTGGGCTGCTGACTGAAAGGTCAGCCCTTTATGACTTTGAGCCACTCCACTGGAGAAAGATGGAGCTACCCACTCCTGTCAAGAGGTCAAGTCGAGGAGACCCATAGGGCGGTGCTACCCTGGCCTGTGGGGTAGCTGAGTTGGAATTGACTTGATGGCAGCGAGTGTGGAGAGTGCGTCTCTAGTATTGCTATGAATTTCAGTGTGGTCACCACATTCCTTAACCTACAAATCCTAAAATAGTAAGGGAGTGTTCCTCCCGCGAGAGCCCCTGGAGTTCCTGCACGGAGAAGGTTCAGGAATTGAAACTGCTATATGACTAGGTTTTAATTTTGTGTTTATCCTTCAGATTCCACTTTATTTATTTGAATGTACGGGATGTGGCTTTTACTTCAGAATCTACTTAATATGTATACTATCTGTTGATTGTTTTTAGCCCTGGATAATACTTCCAAGAAGCAGAGAAAGCATATCAATCCTTTGAATATTCACACTCGGAAATTCTGACATCTTGGCTCTAGAGCGTTCATTGCATCAGGAAGGCATTTGGACTCTATTCTTCTGAAATGAGTGCTGTACCGTGATTTCTCAAGTAAAGGAGAGGACAAGAGCTTTCGTATGACTCTGGAGAATATATTACGTGTGACAAGTGTGGTGGTTTATTGTTGTGAGACATTACGTTTATTCCAATTCATGGAGGGAAAATTTACGGGGAACATTACGATTGTTTTGTTTGTTTACTGTGGAGTGGCTCATGGGTTCAAACTACCTTTTGGGGGGATAGGGTGAAGGTGGTTGGTAGACGAGCACTTTAGCCATAGCACTGCCAGGGCTCCACAGTCTAGAGCGGTACTTCTCAACTTTCCTAATGAGGCAGCCCTTTCATACAGTTCCTCATGCTGTGGTGACCCCCTAACCACAACATGTTTTTAGTTGCTACTTCATCACTGTCATTTTGGTACTGTTATGAATTGGGGGACCCCTGTGAAAGGGGTTGTGACCCACAGGGTGAGAACTGCTGGTCTAGAGGTAGTGGGGGCTCTAACGATGATATGAAAGTGTATCAGCTGTAACAGGGGAGGAAGGGTTCAGAGAGGGTTTCACCAGGCACTACAGTATTACTACTACCTTTGTCAGTCAATGGAATCTGGACACGAGAAGATGCCCATTGGGAAGGGTGTTTCCTGATGACGGATGCAGATTGGTTGGAGTATCTCTAAGCCAAAGAAGGTCAAGAATAGAGATTATAGAGAGATGATGACCTACTGAGACCTTGGTTTTGAACCTCTCTCCTTTAAAATTATAAAACAATGACTCTCAATTGTTTTAAGCTATAATACTTCATGACTATTTCTTATGGCAGCCCTAGCAAATTAATGCAGAATATATTTCAACATTCAAAAATATCTTTACCATCCTCATACTGCCTTTATACCCAAAGTATTAAATCCTTGCACTACAGATGGAGAACGTGAGACAAGGTGATTACAGAACGTCTGATGTTCACAGAATGACACCCAGAAACGAAAGCCAGTGTAGCGCATCCCAGAGGTGCTTTAGTCCCATGGCTTCCTGCTGGCCTTGGTGGGCCACTGGAGGAGGGCACGGCCAGCTGTGCCACTCCAGCTTCCCAAATGACCCTACCATGCACAAGAGGTAGCCTTGCAGCTTTGAAACTGAACGGTATTACTCCTCATTTCCTATACTCCTCACCTACCCAGGTGTTACTCCCACACATGGACGCGCGCACGCGCACACACACACACACACACACACACACACACAGCAAAGATATCCCGTATCTTTGAGGCTGTAACAGTTTAGTGCAGTCAGCTGCCAGTCTCAAACGGAGCAACTGTTCTCTCTTTGGTCTAGTGCTCTCTACTTTGAAAGCATCTGTTTATTTCATTTTTTCTGGGAAATGTATGATGTATTCTATGTAGCCTAGCTCCTCAACCTGAAAGTACAATACTCTCATCCCAAATGCCTTTGAGTGGGTTACTGGAGGATACGTTACAGATTTCATGTTGATTTTGGAAGTAGTCCACAGAAATATTACTTCAATTTCCTAAGGTGTTTTATATCTATAAGTATATCCATACTATAGAGTATTTAATATTTAAGCTGTTTGCCAAGAAGGGCAGGGAGATTACTATAAGTCATTTTATTTGCTTACTTTATGTACTGTGTCCATGTCTCCTAGATAAATGTGTAACTAACAATTTCTACGCCTACATGTATTCATGCACGGTTGGATTAAGCAAAGATCAAGTGAAGAAATGTGATGGTTTCTATGTATGTTCTATAATATCTACTTTGAATATTGCTAAAAATATCATTGGTTACACTGCTGTGCTCATCCTAGAAAAAATTCAATTAGATAGCATAATTTAATTGTTCTGAATTCTGAAAATATTAGATGCAAACATGAAAATCTGGAGAGAAAATAATCCCGTAGTAAATTCAATTCATTATTGACATCTCATGAATAATTCATGTTGTACTACTGAGGAAGAAGTCTGCCTTCATTTTTTTCTGGCCTTAGTCACCACAGCACAATGTGTAGGTGATAGTATTTACTCAAGAAAGATCAGTGGAGTTGCAATGAGTTTCCAATCAACCCAGCCTCCTAAAAGTATCAGATTAGTACTTTGAACAGTTAGGCTAATGTTAGCAGACACTTGCCGTCTCTACCAACAATGTCCTTTACATGTGTTCAGTCCAGTTTTCCCCACACATACTGAGTGATAGAGTAAGTGCAATATGAAGTGCAAATCTTTGTATAAATACCCATATATCATTACATCTATGAATGAATTAGAAATGACAAGAGTATAAAGAAGGCTGAAAATATGACTTAATGGCATTGTGCATATTATGGACTCACATTTCTGAGCAGAGCAATGAGCCTCTATACATTTCTATGTTTTGCACATGCTCTGAAGTGTATGCCATACTCTGAATTAAAAGATAATGGGTGAAAAGCCCTATGAGTTAATGCTTCATTTTTCCAATGGATACCTCAGAAGCTAGGACTAACCAGAGTGAAATGAGACTAGTTGCAGGCACCCTAAGGAAGAACCCTGGTGGTGCAGTAGTTAAGTGCTCAGTTGAAAACTATCAGGTAGCTGGTTTGAACTTATCACAGTGTTGAAGGAGAAATAGGTGGCAATGTGCTTTCCGACAGCCTGAGAAACCCTTTGGGGTGCTTCCACGCTCTTATGGTTAGTCTCTGTGAGCCACAATCAACTTGCTAGTCAGGGGTTTGTTTGGATTTTGGCCTAGATGTCATATCCAAAGAAAAAAGGGGGCATTAATGACTGAATCGCTCAGATTCTTGGTTATTGCTGCCCAAGTACCTAAACTGAAGGCAGGATTTCCAAAAGTTTAAATACATGATCTCTTGTTGTATTGTTATACATTGTTCTATTAACATGGCAGTCTTATGATGTTACCAACAAGGAAACAAGCTATATTTATTTTAATAATAGAAAATAAATGATTCTTAAGCCCTAAAAAAAAAATTCTCAATCTCTGTGTTCAAGAAATAGTGATTTGAACTGGAAGTCCAAAAGTCAAGTACTTTGAAACACACGTCATTCATTAATTCAGTTATTATTTATGATCCTTTAATCCATGCATTGACCAAATCTATTTAAGCATCCGTTCTTTTCAGATACCATAATCATATTAGATGTCAGACATATAAAATTGACCAATACAGTGCTAGCCCCACTGCATCATGGATAAGTAAAGCTTAGGAAAAACAAAGCAAAACAAAAAAAAAAACCACAAGTCCTTAAGACCGAAACAAGTTATACAACAAGAGTCAATCGTTATAAATGGAAGGAAAGAAGGGAAAAGAAGGGCAGGGGAAAGGGAGTTTGGTTTGAATGAAGCAATTTAAGCAAAAGAAAAGCAAGCCTGTAATAGACATAAACTATCGTGGCTGTTCAGACTTTTGTACAATCACCTTAATCAACAAAAATGTTCAATTTTGGTGGCATAAGGGGTCTAAAGAATACCCTTGTCTTAAAATATGTTAATGTTGAATGAGGAAACCAAGCATTACTCTAGACAGTCCATGATTGAATCGTTATATTTCGTGGCACAAACAGTAAGCACTGCAGAAAATAACTGAGGGGGAATCACGGGTGTTCTTTCTCCATAATCAGCACAATGGCATGGCTAATATGTCTGTGAATGAAAGTGATAATGCTGAAGCTTATCTGAGAAAAAAGAACTAAAATAGCAACTCGTCAGTGTATTAAAACCAATTACACACTAAACCAAGATCAATGAGTGACAGTGTTGAGCTGAACCTTTAATTTGTGAACTTTCTCCTCCCTTAAAGAAAATACCAAAATGCATGGCTACCATCTCACGACAGCTTAGCAGAGGAAGCTAACAACCAGCAGCAATTGTGATTTCACTCTATTCAGTCAAGAAATCATCCCTGAACCTTTTGTGCCTGATTGTTTAGTTACAGGATTAAACGATTAGTAGTTATAATGAAAGAAGCAGTCATTGCTTTGGGATGGATGTCAGACTGGTCTATTGTTACCACTAGTATAGTGTCAACACTCCCATCTTTGCATAACATCGCCCTTTCCATGTGCCTCTCCAATTGCACATATACCCAGTATGAACAGAAATTAACAAGAGGAGGTTAGAGAGACCCCATGCAAAGATTTTGTGGAAAATTAAGCACACAACTGAAGTGCCCAAATATGAAAAGATTCAGACATATATAGATAAGAATTGATGGCTGAATGGTAAAATGTTCACCTTTCATGTACACACCATGCACAGCCAGTGCTCGTAAGTTGTGTGTTAGCATGATATTGAAACACTCTAACCAAAATACAGACGAAAGGGGATAAGGAAGAAAGGCCTGCTGATCGACTTCTAGAGATTGGTAAGTGAAATCCCCAGGGGATCACAATGGTCCAAACTGAAACCATGTTGTGCATCAGACAACGTGATGGCAGCTATTAATTATAAGATGCAAATAACAGGTAGAAAAGCAAGTGGAAAAACGCTAAGCTGAGATTAAAGATTTACAGGGAACAGATTCAAAATTTAGGTGTCAATCATGAGTAGAATGATTTTTACTTCTTTTGTACCATATATTTAAAGTTAATTATGCAGCTACATTTTCTAACTAAAAGTTCTACTCAAACTTGTTCAGTAAGAGGAAGCAAAGTTTGCTACAGCAGTCGGACATGAATATTATTTGTTTATCAAGATTTCTATATATTTCATTTAAAATTTAAATAGGATTCATACAGCAGTGATCTCGTGCAATTAAAATAATGGCTTTAAACATCCTCGGGAAATTGAATAGGAATTTTCATAGTTATTTTAGTCTGAAATATCTATTTCTACTAAGTTTAAAATATCTGAATATTGGGCTGAATTGAAGAGAATTGACATTTACTGTATATCAACACTTCAGCACCTAGATAATTTCTTGTGTTAATATCCATATCACACTTCATGAAACTTCTCTGACATAAAGTAGTATTGCCAGCCTCCAAGATGTCCCCTCATGACCCTTGGCAAGTCCTCCTGTTCAGTCCCTTTACATATTAAAATGGGATGACCTGTGTGACTTCTGATAACATTCCATAGTTGCTACCATTTTGGGCTTCTTCCTCTGTCTCTGCAGGAGACTAGTCGCTGCAGTATGAGAACGCAGGAGCAGTCCTGAGAAGCCCCCCCAGGAAGGGACATCAAAGCCTCTGATCAACAACCAACCAGCACCAACCCAACTGCTGGCTCTCTGAGTGAGCTGCTGATTTGAAAGCTGCACCACTTCGAAAGCACATCCTCAACTATCAGGTCAGTCTTCAGATGACTGCAACCCTAGCTGACAACTTGACTCCAATTTCATGAAAGAACCAGAGTTTGAATTTCTCAAACATGCTAAATTCCACATCCACAGGAACGGGAGAGAGAATACAGGCTTATTGGTATTTTAGCAATATTTTAAGACACTAGGTTTTAGGATTTTTGCAATGCACCACAGATAAATAATACATAAGGGGATCAAGGGGGTAAATTAATTTTCTCTCCTTTATAAACTATGTCAAGGCAATCCCTGATAAGTGCTATGTATAATTCTAACTATAGGCTGGGAGAGTAATGGCTTTAAGCTATAGGATTAGAAATTTCATGAAGTTAATCATTTGGGTAAAAGGTGAAGTAGCTTGTTTTATGTGACAGAAATATCCTCTGAAACACATTGTTTTGTATTTTCAGTGTCTTGGAAAGAAAGTCATAAAAAGCTATTTTTGTTTCATCAGGAAAGATATAATTCCTAACACATTCAAATGAACTGAAACCCCAAAAGACATTCAATCCCTATGATAAACTTTCTTTCATGCAATTATAAAATTTCATTTATATTACAGCAACATTGCTATGAATAGTAAAAATATGTGTTTCATAATTTCAGCTATTGATAACAAGATTCATATTTAAAAACCTTAAAAATAAACAATGCTATTCAGAATAACAGGCCACAAATTAATCCAGGCCTTTGTCTTTCATCATGATACTCCCTACTTTTCCTTCCAAAGAAAATCCACAATTTAAATCTAAGTTGAGTGTTTCAACTACTTTCATCATTTAACCACATATATTCATAAAATGCATCCTGAAGTTCATCAACATTTTGTCTAAAATGAGAAGTTTTTGTAGCACTTGATTTTATTAAATATACAAAGAGGCCTCAACAGTTCACAAAAAAATGGAACTAAAAGGTAACAGAATTTTACACAATGTTTGAGCACCCTTACATGTTACTTATGCTTCATATGACACCTACATAAAACACTGAGCGAATCATTGGCCTCTCCTTAAGGCACGCAATTAATGGAGCAATCACACCGAGGAAATCCATGGAGCAGTTCAAGATTTGCTTTCCATACAACTGGCGATTATTGCTCAGTTTGGTTTTTCCCAGTTGACAGCTTACTTTTCCATTAGACGATGAGTCATTTTTTACTTCTGTTATTATATATACAAGGAACAAACTCCAATCTGATGCAATTTTAACATCCTTAAGCCATATAAATCGATGAGCAATAGCTCAAGGTCTCAGCTAGTTTTTAGGTGTACATTTTCAGACGGTAGTTGATAAGGCTGCCTTTCCTTTTGTTGTGTCTAACTCTTCGACCCGTACAAATGTCAACCTTGTCCGGGATGAGGTTTAACAAAATCTTAAGTAAACTTCACTTTCAAAGATAATTCTGAAATTGACCTTGAAGTCAGTTCCAAAGGAAGTAGTATTTTCTGGGTTTGGTTATATTTTTCATTAAAAAAAAAAATGAAAGTCCATTTTCTGGCACATCTGCTAAACTGAAAGTCTACAGGTTGACCCCCAGCTGTTCCTCAGGAGAACGATGTGGGGAGCCATCTGTGTCTGCAAAGGTTTGCGGTTTGGAGAATCCCATGGGGCAGTTCCACTCTGTCCTACAGAGTCACTGAGAGTCAGAATTGACTTTAACAGCAATTGGTTTGGGGAACGAATTATTCACATAATATACTGGTTCCATAATATATATTGGTTTAATCTG
>NW_022111321.1:13369130-13371365 GCF_000313985.2 Echinops telfairi
ATAGTACTCACTTTATTTTTTTCTCAGATACTGAATCTGCTCAATTCCTTTAGAGGATACTCTGTAAACAAAATTACTTTATTGAAGTGGAAACTGAGGCATATGTTTAGATCCAGATATAAATAGAGATGCCCTAATACCAGTATTAGATAACTAGAATGTCCCAAGTGCCAAGTAATGTTCTTATGACAAATTTCAAATAAAGGAAGAACTAGTGTCTAATTCCTTTCCGGATACATTTTAACCATTCTTAGATTATAGTGCTCTGAAACTTATAAGAAGTAAGAGAGAGTGCATGAGAGCCAAAGAGTGAGGGATTCCCACAGTATCTAGGCCTTCAGATGGTTTTTCCCCTGCATTTATCCATTTGACTTAGCAGGTGGCCTTACCAAACCAAACATGTTCCTAAATGGTCTTGTTATTCTCACACAAAATCCAAAGTCATGCAAATTTCCCACAGTTTTTCTTACTTGCTTCCTGCTGTGATTCTGTTGCTATTGTTAGGTAGCATCCAGTCAGGTCTGAAACACAGCAAACCTACAGCAGATCAAAACACTGCTCAACCTGGCCCCATCCTCAAACCATTGCTATGTTTGAATCCCACGTGAACTCACCAAGCTGTCCATCTTATCGAGGATTTCCCCTCTTTTGCAGATCCTCTTATTCACCAACCAGGATGTCGCTCTAGGGATTCGTCTTTTCTGATTAACATGTACAAATTACATGGGATGAAATGTTGCCATCCTGGTTTCTAAAGAGCATTCTGACTGCATTTCTTTCAAGACATATTTATTCCTTCCTCTGGCAGTTCATGGCATATTCAATAGTTTTTGCCAACAATATAATCCAACTCTTCTTAGTCTTCCTAGTTTGTTGTCTAGGTTTCACGTGTATATGAAATAACTGAAAACCCCCATGGTTTGAGTCGGGTGCATCTTAGTCCTCAAAGTGGTATCTTTACTCTTGAATACTTTTAAGATATTTTTGTAGGCGATTTGCCCCCATGCAATGGTCATCTTCCAGTACTATATCAGATAATGTTCCATTACTATTCATAAGTTCTTAAATGGCCATTAAAAAAAAGTAGATCACTGGGTCATTTTTCTTAGTCTAGTTTTGTCTAAAAGCTCAGTAGAAATCTGTCTCCCCTGAGTGATTCTATAGGTATTTGAAATACCAGTAGCATAGCCTCCAACATGACCAGCAAGCCACTACAGAAGGACAGAATGCCAAGAACAATAATGAGTAATAAACATACCTACTGCCATAGAATCGATTCCAACTCATGGCGAACCTACATAAGGACTCTGTCTTTCAGGAGCAGACAACCTCATCTTTCTGCCATGTACAACTGATTGGTTTGAACAGCCAAATTTACAGTTAGCAGCCCAAAGCTCAGCCCACAAGGCTACCATACTTCTTTTAATAAACATAGGAATTCAAAAACTATAATGTGGAAATTTTTGAATGCAAGATTATCTTGAAACAAGATGCACACAATGGATTTATGGGACTCTGAAATAAAGGAACAATTTGAATAAGTGATGAAGATTAAGGCCCATCTGGAAGTCAAGAAATGAATTTAGATTAGATTTGGAACTCATAGGAACTGGAAAAACAGAGAGACATAAGGGAGAGAATGTGCCCTATTCTTTGAGGAACACACAGAAATTGAACTCATAGCATTCAGTGATGGTACAACTACAGCTGAAATTATTTAAAACAACACAGTGAAATAGAAATTAACAATTAACCACGACATTCAATGTTATCCAGTAGAGAACAGTGTTCTTCTGTGTGTATTGTGTTGGAAATACCAGGATTATACAAATTAAGGATTGGTTTGGAAGAATAAAATGATATTATGTACAGCTTTAATAATCTTTGCTCATAATTTAGAATTTACCAATTGCTATTGTAAGCAGTATATTAATTGATCTCCACCAGCCCCCAGAGAAGGTTTGCAGATACAGTTTATAGATAAGAAAATGAGTCTTGGCAAGATAAAGAGGCTTCTCTATGATTTACCAAAAAATGATACCACCTTAAGTCTCATTGCAGACTTTTTCTATCATAAAATGATGCCGTTCTTTATCTTTAAAAATGATTTACAAAAATGTTGCTTTAAACTGAAAACTCCCTAGTGAATATTCAATATAATCTATTTATTATAACAAAATGAACACAACTTATCAGTGTTATACCTATCATAATGTAACAAGAAGAGACATGTTG
>NW_022111321.1:13371465-13372950 GCF_000313985.2 Echinops telfairi
TATCAGTGTTATACCTATCATAATGTAACAAGAAGAGACATGTTGCGAGACTCTATTTAAACTATTATTCCATAGTGTCATGCATGGAATTGCCAAATTGACTAGGCCAGATTGTGTGCTGTCTTCTATTTTGTAATCTGATTTAATTAGCCTGCATTTTTTGCATTGTGAATCTGACCCTCTATATGGTAAGATCACAAACTCATTGTCATTAAGTCACTTCTGACTTGGAGTGACCTTATAGGACAGAGTAGACCTGCCTGTGTGAGTTTCTGAGACTGTAATTATTTTTTGAGTGGAAAGCCTCATCTTTCTCCCACAGAGAAACTGGTGGTTTTGAACTTCTGTTCCTGAGATTAGAAGTGCAACATGTAACCACCAGGCAAAATTAATGTGAGCCCGATCTTGAGTCATAACTTTACAAGAAGGCATTACTCAAACCCCATTCTTACTTAAATTCCACCCTTAATCAGGTTGCATTCTTAAAAAACAAAACACATTTTATTGGCATATAATTCACATGTCATACAATTCAATAGCTCAACCATATTTAAAAGAGTTGTACAATTATCACCACAATCCATTTTAGAAAGTTTTCTTCTTTATTAATTATTACCCCATTTTACCCCAACATTTCCTGACATACCTCCAAGAAGCTGTCAATCCAGTTACTGACTATAGATTTACCTATCCTGGATTTGATAGACAGAAAAAATATACATGCATACACACATAAACTAATGACCATAACAAAGTCAAACAGAGAAAAACTTCAAAGGTAAGGAAGAAATATTAAAAACTAGAGAAAAATGAAAACGAGTCAAAAGGGAGATCAAATGATACTAGGTTCCGTTTTAACCTAACTGCATCTACAATCATTCCCAATGCACGCTCCATGAGAGGAAGACTGCATATCCCGTGCCTGTGACAAGAGGAGATTCACCAGAGGCTTAATGCACAGGTAACCTCCCCTTGACTTTCTAAAAAAGCTAAAAACAACTTTAAAATAGGTCAAGAGGGAGATCAACTGATAAGATACTACACTGGAACTTAACTACATCTTCCATAATTAACTTTGCAATGCTCTGTGTCTGATAAAACGAACTATTCACACCCCTGGATGGGCCATGCGCTTGGCCGACTCACATCTTTACACTGACTTACAAGGAAAGAACAAGCAGAGGTAGGAGACGATGCCAGGCCACCAGGATACAAAGATATTTTGAAAGCCATCCCGCCTATCTCAGAGGCAGACAATGGGGCATAGGACGGAATCAACTCTCCCTCCAAATTCATGAAGATTAATCAAGAGTGAGCATATACTAATGTCCTATCAATCAAATCTATAACAGACCTTTTTGGAGATTAAACAGTATGTCATCCCTTGAAGGAGACATCTTCATTTTATCCTCTTTTACCTCACAATACTTTTCTTGTAGCCATATTGTGACACCCCAATAATAACCTATGAATCGTGCACGAATA
>NW_022111321.1:13373050-13382710 GCF_000313985.2 Echinops telfairi
GAGACATCTTCATTTTATCCTCTTTTACCTCACAATACTTTTCTTGTAGCCATATTGTGACACCCCAATAATAACCTATGAATCGTGCACGAATAACTTCGTTCATTTTTAATAAGCGAGTGTGTAGAGTCTACGTGTGCACAACATTTCTGACTCAGGGTTCGGATTTGTGTGATCACATTTAGCTGGTGCCCAGTAAATGTTTAAACCAAGGCACAACAGAACAGGACAACAGAGGGAAAATGAAAATATTTGCTAGAACTGAAAATAATAGTATGTATATGGATATGGATGTTCAAGACTAATATAACTTCTATAACATATGTGTCTATATGTATGTATGTATATGTGTGTGTATGTGTGCGTATGTAATTTTTTTTCAGGAAATATTTGCCTGCAATTCAGAAAGACAGTGACATAGAATACACAGTTCTGTTTGGGGCCCGGGAGCTAAGCCCCTTCCCGAGTTCTGCTTGGCATGTGACCCACTGTGGCTCTCCTGGGTGCCCCCCAGCTGCACGCCACACCATGCTGTGCAGGCACTGTGCCTTCCTATCGCACTCTCTGTTATGCCTCTGGCACAAACGTAGTAACCTGGCCTGCAACTAGTCTCTCAGACTGAAGCGCATCTGGGGTACGCAGACGTGGCACGTGCCTTGGGTACCACCTAGATGGGGGAGGGATTGCCAATGAGTAGTCTCTATTCCTTAGCACCATGTCTATTGCCAGCTGTGAAAGATCATTGAGCAATTTACAACTAATTGCCATCGGCACTCTTTTCCTTTTGATAAGTCTGTGCTCTAAGAACCCTCTCAGGCAAACTACCCAGTTTACTGCTGAACTCCTACATCATTCCCTACGGTCTCTAAGCCAGCTAAAGCAATGTGATTTATTCAACTCTACACCTGATACTTTAGGTGTGAAAAGAAGGAATCATTATAAGACTGAAAGAGTGTCAGATAGTCCTTTGTGTATAGCAAGCTTACTTTTATTTTATAAAGCATCTAATAGAAACGGTATTATAAAATACTTTTTTCCATTTAAGTATAGTTCAAACTTAAAATCATGTTGATAAGTAGCTTTCCAAAATTGGCTTGCAGCAGTCAGTTGAGTTTAATGAACAATACATGTTTAAGACTGCAGAATTAACGGAGGAGCCTTTTGTTTTCTTGCATTACGTGGGACAGATCACTTTAGGCCCCCAGGTTCTATCTAAGGAAGTGTAACCCTGAGAATTCAATACAATTCCATATCTTAGCCCGTCTGGACTTCTACAACAGCAAGCTAATCGCAGGAAATATTTTACCCAGTGTGACTGAGCTAACAGCCTCTGGGGTATATTTTTCAAAATTGATTCTTATTTTATTCACTCCAGCCACAGTGCTCTGAGGTACGGCACTGTGTACTTGTAGAGAAAAAGCTGACAAGCTGTCTTTAATGAGTCCATTTTCACAGCTTGCTGAAAAGGTTTCCTCACTGTGCCCTTCAATAAGAAGTAAGCTAAGACGTACTCCTTAGGAGTAAAGTTTTACTTACAGAGAACAGAACCTATACTGTTCATGTAATAAATAACCAAAAACACCATTATATCACTAATGTCTTCATCATCTTAATGTTGCTTTGTTCCAAAATGTACACTTCCTTGGGAAGATGTTCTAATAGTCTGGGGCGTGTAGGCGCAATAGACCATTGGGGCTTTAGTAAGCTGTCAGACGTAACTACAGTCATAAATCTATCAGGGTGGAAATAAGCTGGCTGGCAGTAAGGAGAGGCTGACATTGTATAAGTATCCCTGGAAGCTGTTAAACAAAGCTTATATATGAGGCCTTTCCACTTTGGACATATTACCCCACATAATTGTCACACATACACACATATACACACACACTCACTCACACACATAAACCTCACTCAAAACTGAACTCACTGCCATCAAGTTGAGTCAGATTCATAGGGACCCTCCCGGACAATGGAGAACTGCCCCAGTGGGATTTGCGACGGTAACTTATCATGGGAGTAGAAGTCTCTTCTTTCT
Source organism: Echinops telfairi (assembly GCF_000313985.2). NCBI lineage: Eukaryota > Metazoa > Chordata > Mammalia > Afrosoricida > Tenrecidae > Echinops > Echinops telfairi. The sequence continues at coordinate 13,375,086 of NW_022111321.1, forward strand.
CCTAAAATGTGAGTGGTGAGTTTGAGCTGCTGATCTTGGGTTAGCAGCCCACTGTGTAACCCATTCTGCCACTAGAGATCCTAGTGTCCTACCAAACCCACACATGATCAAGTCATGGTGTTTTCAATTTCCTCATGTGGATGTGAAAGTACTGAATAGGAAGACGAAAAAAGAACCGATGCATTTGAACTACAGTGCTTGCGAAGAATACTGAAAGTACCATGGACCGCCACAACAGCAAGCAAACCTGTCCTGGTCAATGGGACAGTAACCCTTTGGCCCATACTTTAGACCTATTATCAGGAGAGATAGGTTCCCAGAAAACAACATCATGCTTGGTAAAGTAGAGGGGCAGCAAAACAGAGGAAGACCCTCAGGGAGATGAATTGACCCGGGGGCTGCAATATAGCAGCAATTGTGAGGATGGTGCAGGATGCGGCAGGCTCTGCCCTGCTGCACACAGTGTCTCTATGAGTCGGAACTGAGCTGCTGAAACCAACGACAGCCACGGGTCTAGTTCACAGAGGAAGAGACGAAAGCTTGGAGCGAAGGCAGGACCTCTGAATCAGTATGCTGCAGAGAACCCAAAAGGAGAGCGGACAGAGACAATTCTAACATCCTACAGCTAGTTTAAATCGAGGATGGGATTTGAAATGCTGGCTATCTGGCTCCAAAAATACTGTGTTTTCTCCCACTCCTTTATGTTTACTCTTAATAGGTTCTATACCTTCATCCTATGCTAAACAGGTATATGAAAACTACCTCTTAGGTGATAGTTTACATGATTTTGGAGCAATTTCCTCTGAGAGGTAGCAGTAGTAGTTTCCTTGAAAGAGAGGAAAGAAGCACATCTGTGATTATACCAAGCAAACTGCCCCAGGGTCAACTCCTCCTTTACCCTCTGTGGTCATCATTCGATGCCAGTAAGGTGGTCACAACTTCTAGGAATCCTAGTACAAAAGACCAACACTTTGCTACATTGCTGCTGATTGCTGTAGTCACTGTGTCAATTGATCTTACCGAGAGATGTGTCCAAAAACACCCTTGAGAGTCAAACATCTCAATGTAAGCTTTTCCAAAATTACATTTCAACGTTCTCCTTTAAAGTCTGTTTCCCAAACTTCAGGTGGGGAGGTGGGGGCAAACAATGTCTGCCTTCTCTATGCAAAGATCTAAAAAAATAAAATAAAAGGGACAGAAGACTAAATCCTGAGTTCTGAACATCCCAGGTACAAGAGATGCCCGCGAAGGACATAGACTGGCAGTTCAGAAGAAGGAAGCTGGTCCAGGGAGCTCCCGAAAGCCAGTGGGTTCTTGGTGGGCCCCAAAAGGTACAGTAGAGCAATTCCTAACCCAGGCCTCTGGTCCATGGCACTGAAGTGAGAAAGAAGTGAACTGATTCCTTATTCCCCACACTTGCTGGGCACGAGACTTAATCTAATCCCACAGGTGACAGGGGCATCCACTCCCCACCTACCTGACCCTAAGCAGGTAAACCTGCAGTCAGGGAGGGTGAACATGACTGAATTTGAACAGGATAAATCAGTATAGGAGAGGTGGAAGTTCTTAATTCACTGCTGCCTTAGGGCTAGAAGAAGCCCTGGTGGTGTAGTGGTTGGTTACAAGTTGGGCTGTGATCCACATGGTTGTCAGTTCAAAACTACCGACATCTCTATGGGAGAAAGACTAGGTTTTCTACCGCTGTAAACAGTTATAGTCTCAGAAACCCACAATGGGCACTCTGAGTAAGCATTCAATTGATGGCAATGAGTTCACTTGGGGTGTTTAGGGCTAGAAAAGATGTATATATCCCAGACATTGGTACCCAGTCAGCTAAGGATGCTTTAAATGGACTCAGGGCCCCTAAGCAGGTACTGAGGGGATGGGCTTAGCTTCTTGGACATTGTCTTTCCCTTCCTTTCTTGGACAATTGGTCCTGGAATGTGGCTATTTCAGTCATTAGCTTACATCCTCTTGCAACCACAAAGGTTGGCCTCAGGACTGGGACCATTTCCTTCTTGGAAGAGGCTGTTGCCACATGACTCAGCCACCCTTGCATCTTCGACAGCCACACCTCGTGCACAGGGAATAGTATCCATTATAATACCACTTGAACAACAAATGATGACAAACATGAAAATAACACCACATCTTGGGAAGAACAGGCAATTTCGGTGCACATAAGGAAAAAAAAGTGGCATAAATGAGTGGCCAAATACAGACACAAACATGACAATTTCCAGAGGATGAATAGGCGTTGAAGCTACTCATGGGGGAGTTCAGGTGAGTGACGTTTAGATGCTTTAAAGGGATGGAAGAAAAATTAAAGAGAGCTACAGCAAGAGAAGACAGATGATCTCAGGAAAACACTACAAAATCAATCTGACAAAATAAATAACAAATTAGGAATAATTCAACAAATACACTATGTGCTTCGCTTTCATTTTCCCTCTCCAATCCATCCTGCCAAATGGTATCTTAGCAATATAAGTCAGAACAAGATGCTCTAATTTTGAAAGTCCTTTGGTGGCTCTCTAATAACTTGAGATCAAAATTAACACCAGTAGATATTTCCATAACACTGCATGATCTGACTCCTGCGTGGGCCACCAAGTCTCCATCAGCAATTGGTATACCCACCTAACTGATCTCCTTCCAATTCCTCAAATGCCTCAAGCTTTTCTCTGGTCTATCATTTCCTTGCAAGCCCCTCTGCATAGAAATCACTGCACTCCCCTTTTAACCTTGGTTCAATTCTCTTTACTCTTCAGATCTGAGTTCATATATTACCCCTTACATGCTTTTACTGACCACCCAAGTGAAATTATAACCCTTCCAACACTCACTCATTGCCATCGGGTTGATTCCTTCTCACAGTATGTTCTTCTTATAATCTGAAGTTATATATGTATTTATACTTTATTTCTTTATGTTACACAACTGAACTCTAATTTTCATAATGGAAATTATTAAATCATTAGCTGCTCAGAACTGTATATCCAGCACCTCCCTGAGTGCACACAGAAAATGTTCAAGAATTATATGTAAATTAATAAACAAGATGTAGTTTGATAATTGAAAGGTTCATGTAATAATGTAATAGATAGTCCTGTCAACCCTATTCTGAGACTTATCAGCAAGTAGTTAGAGGGATATTTACAAATTCCTTCTTTAAGTCACAGGAATACTGTGTGCCCCATACCTAAAATTTCTCTTATAACACCTGTTTCCTGTTTCTTGATAGCTAATTGCATTAGAAATTAAAAACAAAAAACCCAAACACAACAGCATCAAAAACCCTTCAAAAGAAAAATGAGATGAGGAGAAGAAGAGACAAAGGGAGAAATATTTCATATTTACAGTTGAAGTGCATTTGATATGTAATAAATAGCTTTACCATTTTTCTTTAAAATTTGGTCTATAAAACACACTCCATAAAAAAACCCTATCATCTCTGCACTGAGTACTTGCACACACGCAATCTCCATTACTGTTAGTGTTCAAAACACTCCATTATATAGCTCCACTCTTTCTGAATAAGCATCCTGCAAATTCTAGTATCATATTTATTTCTTTACATGTTTCACAATAGAAATGAAATCTTGCTTATTGATATATGGGGAGATAAAAATATGACTTAGCTCTATTAGTTTGGGAGCCAGATTATTCCATAGTTCATGCTTTGAAACAATAACTCATTCAATACTCCCCCAGTGGCATGAAAGAATTAATACAATCTTCAGATGTGCCTGACCATATTCCCTAGGGAATTACTTGGCTACTTGGAGAATCTGGCACTAAGTTTGAAATCTCTCGCTATTATGATAGTTAAGTTTACTGCACATGTGTTCTGTAAAAAGACAATAATTTCATGCTAAAATATGAATTGAATCTTACAAAAGAGTTACAACTTGAGTATTTTCTAAACAACTTGAGTATTTTCTAAACAACTGTTCAATGATCCAAATATCCAATAATGGTTTCATTTTCCTACAAATAAAGATTATGTTTTCAAAGTAGAACAAGAGATGCTTTCTTTCGGTAGCTACCATAATGTGGGTACTACATGGGCATTTGTCATAGAAGCAGGAATGCTAGAAAAACATCACATGAATATGATTGCATTTATTGTGTAAATTAAAGCTGAACATTAATGTAAAATAAGAGAACACCCTAGTGTATGTAGTCAACATTTGATTTCAACTCACAGTCGGGGAGAAATGGTAAGAAAATAAAGTTAACAATAGTCCTCAAACTCTATGTCTACATTCAGCAAACACAGGTTTAGACAGAGCACAAGGCACTCAGCTGAGAGTTAGAGAGGAGATACACAAATCCTTTCCTTCATTGGAAACCAAGTAGAGGGGCATTCAGGAGTAGCTCTGTTCAAAGCATTGTCGTCTGTAGAAGGTTTATGAATTGCTCATTAGTTTGCTTCAATCTTAAGTAGCCAATATTTAATAACCTAGACATTTCAGGTTACTGTTTGTAACTAACCATGTATCTATAATTAATAGGGCTAGTGTAGAAGATAAATAGGGAGAAGATACCAACATTATCATTGTGTTCAATGGTTTGAAACTCTTTTCCCAAACAGTAGAAAATTTGAGTCTATGCTTATGACTAGTGATGTGACAGTAGGGTTGAAAGAGATGAATTATATGGTGAGAACTTTGATAATCACAAGTTGACTTAAGTAAGATCATTACTTATTTTGCTTTATCTTAACACAGCTCTCCATACTAAATAGCTTTCTCTTCAATAAGTCAGGCCATATAGTACTTCTGGAAACCATTGCTCTTCTCCACTTGAAAGAGGGCAAATGAGGTCAGGAGGTTTGCCCCAGATCTAAGCCAGAATCACATAATTCCACAGAACTGTTAATTTTGGGTGCAGTAAGTGCCTAATGAGAAACTCATATGGTTTTAAAATAAATTCTTAATTAGGTCATGTACCAACAGTCCGTATCTACTGGAGTTCTAATTACAGTGCCCATACTTTAGCAGTTTCAATTCTACAATAATTACAAAGTAAATTACATCATTTCAAAAATATGATTTGTCTGATACACCATCATTTTCAAGCATTTAAAATGCAGGAGTCAGGCAGGAGCTTTTTCATACTATCCAGGAACTGAAATTTTGGATTCCTCTATTCGTACAGGTGGTCTATAACATGGAGATTATAACATTCACATTTTAGGACTCTTAGATAACTAAGGATCACCTGGAGGAATGCCTACAGCATAATGAATAAACAGTTAGGAGACAGTCTCAAACAGGTCACAGGTAATAATGTCATGTAGAAATGTGTGCGCTCCTTCAGGAACAGCAGCAGTAACACTGGTAATATACTTGAATATTAATTGCATTCTATAATTGCGCTAAGTGCTTACACAGATGTAGCAATCCCAACTCTAACTATAGGCAAAAGTACATTTTACAATTGAAGAATCTGGGACTAAGGCTGCTAAATAATATGCCCAACTGGTGGACTCCAACCAAGTTTGTCTGAATCCCCAATTTCACTTTAAACATAACTGTATTGCCTCCGGAATATTTGAAATGAGACTTTCCATTGTTCAAAGCAAGCATACACATGCGCCCATGCGCATCATGTCTAAATATTTATAAATTAGAAATCAAGAATACAAAATGCCCAACAAAATATATCTCAGCTTCCCATCATGAGTTTGTTTATTTGCTTAATATATTTGTGAAATTTGATTAAGCATTTGCAAAGATTCATGCAAATAAAACTATTTACTCTTCTAGTAGGTTCTGTATATTCATCACCAGTGCATGTGTTACATCAATCCAGGTTAAGTATGAACACCTATATTACTTTTAAGAAAAACATGATTGTTTCCTGTTGAAAATGTTACTGAGTGAATTTACTTTGAATACCACGCTAGTTCATAGATCCCTATGGAACCCAAAAGTGTTACAGGAACAGAAACTGGAACATGCAATGCTCACAACACATATTTCAATGTAAAATCTACAAAGAAGAAGGGTTTGATGAGATAATTCATCTTTTTTCTCATATAAAGACATCTACCTCTTGACTCTATCAAAGAAGGGTCCCTCTGATATTGGGGTAATGCACACCTTCCAGAGATCTAGACACGGAAGTCCTGCATAGGACTTGTGACCAATCAGGTGGGGAGCACTTCCCAGTCTTGAGCAAGTTGCGGGTCACCCTACAGTAGAACGGAACAGAGGCCCCCGGGGAACTAAGGTGCTCACCTGTTCCTAAGTGTGTGTGTTTTGTGACCATGGACAAGACACTCGTCTTTTCTGAGGCTTTGTTTCCTCATTTGTAAAACAGCAATGTGAATAGTGTTTACATCATGGAGCTATTTTGATGATTCAATAATTAACTACATGTGGAATGCTGAGCAGAATGCTAACATACTGTACGGGCTACATAAATGTTATTGTTTACTTTATAACTATAACTGGAATCACATTTATTTTCTCTCTGCTTTCTGTTGCTGTTTGCTGTTGTTATTGTTAGGGGCTATGGAGTCAGTTCTGACCTATAGGGACTTTACACACAATCTAACTAAGCAGTGCCTGGTGCTAAGCCACTCTCTGAATTCTCTCTATGCTTCAGACCACTGGTACAACCACTGCGTTAATCACCTCATTATCAATCATGGGCCTTTTCTTTTTCACTGCTCCTCTCCTTTAGCAAACATGGCATCCTTTTCCATGGGTTGGCCTCTTTTGACAATATATCCCAGGTCTATAAGACGTAGTCTCACCATCCTTGCCACTAAGGAGACTTTGTCCATACTTCTGCCAAAACGGAGTAGTTTGTCCTTTTGGCAATCCACTGTCTGGTCACTATTCTGCTCCTGCACCACAATTCAAATGTGTCAATTCTTTTTAGGTCTTCCTTATTCAATGTTTGGCTTTCACATGCATATCAGGCAATTGAAAATACCAGGGTTTGGAGCAGCAACAATTTCGTCCTCAAAGTAACATCCTTGCTTTTCGATATTCTAAAGAGGTTTTGTGCAGCAGATTTACCTAATACAACATGTCTTTTTATCTCTTGACTGCTGGTTGCATGAACACTGGTTGTGGATCTGAGCAAGACAAAGTCTTCCAATCTGTGACTCTGTTAAAATTATAGTTGTAAGTATTGATTTGTCTCCTGTTCCTCATGGATCTAACTGTACAAACATGTATGTAATGTTGTTATTAGATCAAGTTGGCTTCTACTCATGGGGACCCCATCAATAACGGAAGAAACCACTGTCAGTCCTGTGCCATTCTCACCATGACTGTTATGTTTGAGCCCATTGTTTCAGCCAGTCAATCCATTTCATTGAGGGTCTTCCTCTTCTTCACGGAACCTCTCCTTTGCCAAGTATGATGTCCTGTTTCAGGAATTGATTTTTCTTGATAACGCGTCCAAAGTACATGAGATAAAATCTCATCATCCTTTTATGAAAGGAGTATTCTGGCTGTGGTTCCTCCAAAAGAGATTTATGTGTTCTTCCAGCAGTTCAAGGTATTTTCAGGATTATTTGCCAACACTGTAATTCAGATCCATCCGTTGTTTTGTGGTCTTCCTTGTTCATTGTCCAAATTTCACATGCGTATGAAATGATT
>NW_022111321.1:13383956-13385504 GCF_000313985.2 Echinops telfairi
GTTTGACACCTAAGATTGCATCTGATTGGCAGCGCTGGATATAAATTAAGCGACGGGATTGATGATAGGCTTATGTCTATTTTTTTGATGCCATACGATCTACACACACTATATTTTTGATTGTCTACTAGATTGGGATCGACGTATTGAGCACCCCTGATCTACAGAATAATTACATATGAAAACTACTGTTTTTTTTAGGAAATCTATTTGTTAACTAATAAGTATTTCCCTCTTTCTGTTCACAATGTATACCAGTACCATAAAAGATAAAAGGTAATAATCATAATAGTCAATATTGAAAAAAAACTTATTATCTTCCGGTCATTACATGAAGAACTTTATATGCATTAATCTCATAGGAAAGTATTCTACTATTGTAATTCATGGAAAAGGAAATGAAGAGTCAGCACACCAACATGGCAACTTGCCCGCAATCATGCAGAATTAACCTTTGGGCTGATATTTGAAGCCTATGCCCAGCTGCCAGGTGCTCCCTATGAAGCTACATCAAGAATGAGAGGAAATTAAGGTTGTGCCCACAAAGGTTAGTTATTGATCTGATGCTTTTCCCATCATATCATATCTTATCAATGACTAGTTTTCTCATCTTAGTTTGTTAACAAATAACATATACTAATAAAATACCTGCTGAATAAAGTCACTGGACCTGAACTGAAGGATCAGAGATGAGAAGAAAGCATGTCTGTATGAGGAATGGAAAGTATTTTGTTATTTTTCTACTTACATAACACAGTTAATAGTGTACCTGTAAGAGGAAAAAAGTGCTTACGTTCTCCAAATCCAGACTGTGTCTATTTATGAATGTTTGCATATTTTCCAAATGCCTACTCAGTGCTGCATGGTTTTTTTCCATTTGTAATCAGTTATATTATATGCAGGGGTGATGTCTCCTATAGTTCAATAGTGCACACCCATAATTTTCAAAAAATGACCAAAGCAAAACTCACTGTCATCAACTCGATTCTGACTGTCCGATAAATAAACAAACAAACAAATAAAAACAAGCTAACAGAAACAGTGACTAAAACCCCAAAATACAACATAAAATAACCCCTGCAAATTCTTCTTGAGTTTTAATAGAAAAGATGCCTCACCAGCAGGTGTAGGAGGCCTGGTAGGGCATGATTAAGGGTAATGTAACCAAGAGGAAGTACTGAAGCCCAAATGAAGGCTGAGCATGATAGTGGGACAAGAGGAAAGTAAGAGGAAATAAAGGAAAGAAGTAGGAGGCAAAGGGCAAATATAGAGGTCTAAATAAAGGCATGCACATATGTAAATATATTTATGTATGAGGATGGGGAAATAGATCTATGTGCATATATTTATAGGTTTAGTATTAAAGTAGTAGATGGACATTGGGCCTTCACTCAAGTACTCTCTCAATGTAAGAATACTTTGTTCTATTAAGCTGGCATTCCATGATGCTCACCTTCCTGACACAATTGCTGAAGACAAAGTGGGTGCATAAGCAAATGTGGTGAAGAAAGCTGATGGTGCCTGGCTATCAAAAGATATAGTGTCTAC
>NW_022111321.1:13386181-13388158 GCF_000313985.2 Echinops telfairi
GAATGATTATGGGAACAAATGTGCTTGAAACAATGGATGTATGTATGGATTGTGATAGAGTTGTATGAGCCCCAAATAAAATGATTAAAAAAAAAAGATGCCTAACCTCTTTAGAAAAAATCAAACAGTTTGTAATATGTATATAGATGTCAATCAAACCATGAATTAGAATAAAGAACTGAAATTTGAAAAATAACTACAAAAGAAATCCTGAACTATTCATAAGGTTGTCAGGAGTTCCTAATAACAGTGATTTAAACAACAATAGCAAAAACAACAAATGATAAAGTGTCCAGAGAAGAGTCATTTAAGAAGTACTGCTAATCTTTCCTTAGAAAAATTAAACCAGTACCATGGGATTTTAAATAAAATATGTAAGAAATGTAAATATTAATACCATGGAGTCCTAAAAATCATTGGGAAATGACTTAAAAGCAATCTGACAGTGTGCTGTATTAAATGGTGTAATCTTAAGTCTCCATGCAGTCCTGTTGTAAACAAGATGAGTAATTCCCCATTTTTCAGCACTTTGGCACTGTTTGTTTGCAAAGTTCCTCATGAACCCACTAATTGATAGCATATGCTTACATTCTCCAGCTCGGAAAATTGTGAGCATACCACCAAATACAGTCAAAGGTATCACACACTTGTCTCCAACCCAACCCTGGGACAAAATCAGCTATCTTTCAAAGAGTGATAGCAGAGACCATTTTGTCTAGAAATAGCTAAACTTTATCATAAGGTAGGCCATATGCTAATGAGGACTCTGGGTGAGATTCTGGAACTGACACATACAAAATAAAAATTCATCATATGTTTTTTCATTTAATACATGGGTCTTGTTCCATTTTACGGTACTTTGTTATGTCTAACGATCTAATAGCTCTCAACCTTTCACAAGCTTCAGGCATAACAGGAAAGATCTCACCCCCACTCCCACCCCCATCTCAGAAACAGGGTTATCCAGCATTCTAAAATGACCCACAATGAACCACACTTTTGTATAATTCCCTTCCTTTGAGTGTAAGCAGAACTTGAGAAGATGAAGGAATATATGTCCCATAATTAAACTACGATATAGAAGGGTAAGTAAAAAATAATGCCACTACAGTTCTCGTTCATACATGCACCGGTTTATTCCAAACAAAATGCAGCTAACCATGTCTCTGGGATGAGTGGATGATTGCGGACAAATTCAGCAATGCACTTGTCTTAGTCTCTGTTGGGTGTCCTTAAGAAATTCACTCAAAATAGTGGTTTCCCAGGGGATCTGTTGGGGCGGTTAAAGTCAAGGCCGAGAGGTCAGCTCAGAGGAACATGACAACTGTTTCGTGGGACTCCGGCAGGGTGATCCTTATTCTCTTGAGAGACATAGGTGCATCACATTCATCATAGGACTTATTCTGAATGATTTTCAGAAAATTATTAATTTCATTGGTGACTTAAACATTAGAAACATGCCCATCAGATTATTCCCCAGCCCACCCCCAATCACAACAATGTACCTGTGCATGCTTTGAACATGGCAAAGACTGTCCTGTCTTGCCAGAAGTTCCTTGAGAAACTATGCCAGACATCCGGCCTATAGCCTTAACCTTGCTCCTTCAGATTTCTTTTTTGCACCCAATTTCAAAGAATGCTGAAAAGAAAGTGGGTTCATTCACTTGAGGATACCAAAATGGCCATTTTTTGTCTAAATTGAAGAGTGCAGATGTCTTCAGGAAATGACCAGAGACATAGAAGTACGAACTTCAAAGTGCATGATCCTTGTTGGAGGGGACGTTGACAAACAACAGCTTCACATTTTGATATGTTTGTTTCATCAATTGCTACATATCTTGTAGCAATGCTTTTTCACTTACCCATAAGCGATTGTTAGATAATTTCATGTCAACTTGAAGATGTCTAAAAATATAGGCTTGAGGGGGAACCAAATGCAATGATCGACGTGTACCCCCACCCCCACCCCCCACCCCC
>NW_022111321.1:13388487-13397110 GCF_000313985.2 Echinops telfairi
GGGGGCTTTCTATAAGGAGGACCCTTATAGCAAGGGTCTCTTTGCCCCTCCAGATTACGGCTTGCTGGGACCCTGTCATGACCCTGAGAACTGCTGCAACCAAGCCATGTTTCCACCAACCTTGGCCCCACAGCTCTGTGCACCCGTCTCCTGTGACCTTCCTGCATTCTGCGTTACTGCATGTGGCTGTGAGGGTCTGAAGAGGGACTTATGGGTCAGTGTCAGATTTAGGGCCTTGAGCTGGACTGAGCTGGGATACTTTCTTGATATATATAATTACCTTTTTATATAAAGCTCTTTCTCATACAAGATGAGTGTCACTCAATTTGCTTCTTTAGACAATCTGGCCTGAAACACCATGTATGAAAAGTGAATACAAACAAACAAACAAACGAATCAAATGTAATTAAGGTCCCTAATCAGTTGACTTTGAATTTAGTTATCCCTAAAAAGAACTTAATTTAAAAAAATAGTAAGCCTTTTATAAGAGGCTGTAAACATAAGAATCACAAGATATTTCCCAATCTTTCTTGGTCTGGGGCTTTCTACTCCCTTAAAGAGTTACCGTCTCAGCAATCCACAGGGACAGTTGGGACTTGTTACAGGGCTGCTATGAGTCAGCATAGACTTGATGGCGATGCAGTGGTTTTCGAGTTTTGGTTTGAAAGCTCCATTGGATATCTTTCCTGCTTTGTCAGCTGTAGCGATGTACAAAATACTGGTGGCAAATCTTCCAGTATCACACCAATATACAAGTCAACACAGAACAACAGATACATCATTTTATTCTTAGATCATTAATCCCTGTTCAGGAAAAGAGGAGCTTAGAAATTAAATGATGTATCAAACTGGACAAAATGCTGCAAAAGACTGCCTCAAAGACTTAACAAATAAGGATGTCACTGTGATGACTAAAGTTCACCTAAGGAAAAAGGAAAGGCAAAAAAAAAAAAAAGAGGCATTTAAATTGTGGCATTAGTGAAGAATAATAAATATACTATGAACTGCCAGAAGAAGAGAGGAATCTGGAGTAAATATGGTGAGCATTTGTGTTGTTTACTTTGAACATGTCATGAAGAAAACCAATTGGTGAAGGAGACCACCATGTTTGGTCAGTGAAAAAGAGGGGGACCCTTAACGAGATGACTTGATAAAGTGGCTTCAACAATGAGCTCAGATATTGCACATGATTGTGAGGATGAAGGAAGACATTATGCTCTGCAGCAGTGAGTTCAAGTTCGATACATAAGTACACTATGAATCAATAGCAGTCTCTTTGGTCTTGGGGCAGCAAATTTCCACGTTAAAGACAGGGTGACATTGGCAGGAAATAGAATGGTAGATGGGCCTGTAAGCTGGGGCTATCAGTCCTACAACTCTAAGACATTTAATTCTTCCCACTAGTAAGCCAAGAATAGATCTTGAATCTCAGAGGTTATACCAGCCCCGGCTGGATCAATGATCTAACCAGAGGACTCAGCTATACCTTGTCAAGTAATAATAAATAGTCATGGCATAAAAAATAAATAAAACCTGTGGATTTCAGAAGAAATAATGAGATTCTCTTTCTCCCCTTGTTTTCTTGTGTTTTATTCACTGTGCAAAGGCATCCGACTGTGTGGATCATAACAAACTATGGATAGATTTGAGAAGAATGGGGAAATTGTGTGTGGATCAAGAGACATTCGTGTGAAAAAAACAAGGGGACATTGCATACTTTCACACGAGGAAAGGTGTACAGCAGGGTTGTATCAGTTCACCATATTTATTCAATATGTTTACTGAGCAAGTAATCTGAGAAGCAGCTTCTATGACTATGGCATCATTATGGAGCAAGGCTTATTAATAACCTGCGATATGCATAAGACACAAGCTTGCTTGCTGAAATTGAGGAGGAATCGAAGCATTTGTTGATGAAAATAAAAGCTTGCAGCTTCCAGTATGGATTACAACTCAGCGTGAAGAGACAAAAACCCTCACAACTAGATTCATAGATAACATCATGATTTTGATTTGCTTGGATCCTCAATCAATGCTCACAGCAGCAACAGTCAAGAGATCAAAAAGTTGAGTTGCGTTAGGTAAACCTGCTGCACAAGACCTCGTAGGAGTATAGAAAAGCAAGGATGATACTTTGAAGACTAAGGTGTGCCCAACCCAAGCCAAGGGATTTTCCATTGCCTCATATACATGCAAAAGCTGGACATGGAATAAGTAAGATCTAAAAAGAAGTGATGCATTTGAACAGTGCTGTTGGCAAAAAATATTGAAAGTACGATGGGCTGCCAAAGGGACAAACAAATCTGACTTAATTTGCTCCTTAGAGGCAAGGATGGGAAGACGGTGCTTCGCAGACTTCGCCATGCTGTTAGGAGAGACCAGTGTCTGGAGAGGACCTCATGTTTGGTGCAGTAGAGAGGATGAAAGCCCTCAAGGAGATGCATTGATCCTGTGGCTGAAGCAAAGGGATCAAGCATAGGAACAATTGTGAGAACCGCACAGGACCAAGTAGGGTTTCCTTCAGTTGTCCACGGAGTCTCCGTGGGTTGCCAGCAGCACAAAGGCCCCTAACAACATCTCTCCGCATTGAAAAACTCCATTCAAAGAGGAAGGGACTCCGGAGTCCGACTTAGTAGCTGTGTGTTTTTTGGCAAACTACTCAATTTCTTTGTGTCTTAATTTCTTTACTGGTAAAATAGAGAAGACGAGTTGGGGAAGGTTCAGAGGGAAACAAATTTCTAATAATAAGACGAGGATCTGTTACATAGTTCCGTTTTTGTTTAGTCATTTCTGACCTGTAGCATGGTGCAGAGCTGCTCCAGAGAGCGGCCAAGGCTGGAAGTCAGTCTTTATGACAGCAGAGGGCCACATCTGTCTTCCACAGAGAGCCAAGTGGGTGCCCACCACCAGCTTTCACTTAGCAGTGAAACACCAACAACTGTGCCATTGGGGCTCCTCTGTTACACTGAAAATGCTTGTAAAATATTGTTAATGTTATGACTACTATCACTGTATTACCATGCTTACTAACTTAATTTAAGAAATTATGTCTGTATTGTTTTCTACATGTTTAATTCCTAGTTGAAGCTAAAAATGAATAGATAAAAATGGGAAATTTCAATTGTAGCAATAAGAGAAAATTCTGCAATAGCAACATGGAGTCTGCGTGACAGTGGTGTTGACAATCAACGTCTTTCTTATTCATTCATTCATTTTACACACACACACACACACACACACACACACACACACACGAAACAGACCCAGAGCAAAGCCGTATAATAATGTCCTATGAACATGGAAAATGGTGAAGCTAATACTCCATCTTAAATAGCACTACTCTGTTACTTCTGCTTTTCTCAGAAAGGGTGTTGCATTATCCCCCAACCCCATGCCAGGTAACAGTATGCATATATATATATATATATTGTAAGTTAAACTTAAAGCAAGTGAGTGGATGCTTACAAAATGATCTGCTACAAATCAAACTAGGCTGAAGCAGAAATAAGGGAACAAAAATAAATTAAATAAAAGAAAGCATCTGTCTTCATTCCAACTTAAAGTATAGCTTAGTGAAATTTGGAAGAGTATATAAACAATTCTTCAAACAGAGAGAGATCTGAAAGCCTTTTCCCTGTTGTAATACTGAGGCTTTCAAGGTCAAGGAGTGAGCCTACGGGAATAAATATTTTGAACATGGGCTATGACCTTTGATTCTCAGCTACATTTGTCCTGGGGATTTCAGAATCCTGGACTGAAAAACTTCCAAAATAAAAAAAGGATTGTAGAATCCTTCAGCATGCGTAGTCAGGCTTGATGAGCACGGCTTTACAGTGACACACATGAAACGTAAAGCTTCAGAACTCACTTAAATGGGATCCTTGCAGTGTTCTGGGCAACGGGTAGAGGAGTGGACACTGGCGGGCGGAAAGTGAGTAAAAACGAATTGTATATTTACCTAGCCATGTGTTCAGTAAAATCAAGTTGATAGGAAGATGTTTTCAACGCTATCATTCTAGGTAGCATTCTCTTCACATTTGTATGTTCCTGCCAACACACTCGCCCCTCTCCTGAGAAGTGAAGGTGGTGACGGTAGAGTGTGAGATTCAGAGAAGGGAAGGTCACCTGGGACACACATTTAATTAGGATTTAATGATCAGTGTTCTGTGATCCCTGGTCATTTCCTGGTACAGTAAAGTCTTTGGTAGCTGATCTGCATAGGAACAGTGTCCAAAACACATCACATTACTGGTTCATCATGCATCTGGTGATAGGGCACAGATTTGCAAAGCCAGACATTCTGTGGAGATACGAAATGTCTGTTGTGTCTGTTCCTGGATGGGTGGGGGTGGTGGAGGAAAACCAAGTTTGAAATAAATAGATAGCAGCTCAACTTAGGAAATTTCATCTAAATCTTTCAGCTCATATATAAAAGTCTGGGGTTACCACAAGTCTATTATTTGCTTGGCATTGTTAATAAATAGCTATGAAATGAAAAGAAAAAGTTATATAAAATATGAAAATGAAAACCACATGTTGTTAAGCTTGCTACAGCAAAGAATGATATATCTTTCTTCTGTACAGAAAACGATACTGCAAAATCATGGTCATACAAAGAAACCATCAAAGATTAAGTAGCCAGAAACACAAAAAAATAGTTTTATAGAGGCATTCTAGCTATCTAACTAATAACAAATGATATTGTCTCTATATTTTTGTGTTAGTATGGGACTGGTGCCTACTATTCACCAAGGCCAGTGGTTCAAATCCACCAGTCACTCTGCAGGACTAAGATGAGGCTGTCTGTTCCTGTACAGATACACAGTTTTGGAAACACAGGGACCAGTTCCACTCTGTCCTATAGATCCACAGTGAGTTAAAATCAACTTAATGGCAGTGGGTTTAGGTTTAGTATTTATAGCTTAATTTTATATTTTCTTGTTATTTATATAACAAAAGTTACTTATATAGCCTTCTAAATATGTAATTACTGTAGTACCGATCTACTCTATTTCCAGTGGAACACAGAGATTATTACAGCTTTCCATTCCATCAAACCTGGATCATGCCTTGCCTTCAGTTCTAATTTCTGATTTATATCTCTCTTAACAGCCTCATATAAAAAAACATGATAGGTGAGGTTAAAAATATCTTAATCCATTTTGGATGGTAAAGAAATACAGTAGTAAAGAGAAATGTGTGCATCTTCTGGTGCTTGTAGTACGTTTGGAATAGCAGTTTCTCTGTTCAAAGACAAATTTAAAACACTTTTGGAACAGAGGATCCTTAATTCTCAAGCCCAGGGATATATTCACTCCTGCTGGTGGCCAGGAAGGAGAACATAACAGAACTATCTCCAACAATTAATTTTCCATGAATGCTATAACAAACACCGCAAACGTATGATCGTATGGTTCTGGAGGTTGAAAATCCAAAATGGGCCTCACTGGGGTTAATTTATGGGGCTATCGGGGCTGCGCTTTTTCTGGAGGCTCTCAAAGGGAATAGATTGCTTGCCTTTCTCAGACCTTAGAAGCTGCCACAGTCCTGGCCTCATGACTCTTTTCTTCCGTCTTGCAAGCCTACAGTATCGCTCCAAGTTCTTTCACACTGTCATCTCTCCAGATCTCAATATTTGCTTCCCTCTTCAACTTACATTGACTTCTACAATTACCTAAGGCCCATGTAGAAAATGCAAGATAACCCTCCCAACTCAGAGCTAGCTGATCAAGCAATGTTAATCCCATTTCCAAACTTAATTCCTTTATGCCATATTGACTAACATCAACATTTTGGGGGTTCTAATATTAGGGAGTAGGATGCAGGCATCTTGGCTGGGGGAATTATTAGGCCTACTACATTCTCTATAGTTTAAGTGTTTTTGGCCACCTGGAAGAAGGTAATAATACAATATAGGTCCCAAAACATTTCTTAACAGAGACTTGAGAAACTGTTATTCCAAACCTGCTACAAGAGGCATTATAACTTCCCCCTAACTCAATTGAAAGTAAAAAGAAGAAACAGGAGAAAAACATTTGCACCCCAAAATATATCCCTAAACCTTAACATTTTCTTTTGAATTTAATAATAAAGTTTCTTTTGAGAAAAATTTGATGGCAAAATATCCTTTTATAATGTATACTCTCTCAAATTCTCTTTCTACCTTATTCACCTACTTGAATGATTGAACACTGACATGATAAGTCAAAAAGAAATGGACACCGTCAATGGTCTCATTCTACTTGGATCAACAGTCACCACCCATGAAAGCAGTAGATGAGAAATCGAAAGATGGACTGCATTGGATATATCTGCGGCAAACATTTCTGTTCATTAAAGCTCCCCACTTGTGAAGCCCTGGGAGCAAATTAGAATTGGCTGCAAACTGAAACATCGGAAGTCTGATTTCAGAAAGCACTCCGCTGGAGAAAGATGCAACAATTTTCTCCTGTAAAGAAACCCTTTGAAAACCCTATAGAGCAGTTCTACTGTGTCCTATAAGGTTATCATGATTTAGAATTGACCAATCAGCAATTTGTTTGTCTTTTTGGTTGTTGTTTTGTTTAGCACTAACAAATTAAGACATTGAATAACTTTTACCTGGCCCAAATCATTGTCATTTCAATAATTTTATATAGATTCAAAGGCTATAAAATTAAATGGGAAGACATAGAACAATTGATGTGTTTCAACTATGGTGTTGGCAAAGATTACTAAATATATCATGCACAGTCAAAACAAATAAATCTAAAAATTTTATAAAAATTCTTCTTATAAGCAAGCATGGTGATACTTGGCTTACTTAGGACACATCATCAGGAAAGAACAATCACTAGAATAGGATTTTATGTTTAGTAAAGTAATGGGTCAGTGAGAAGGAGGTGTGGTATGACGTGGGGGGTTCCAACCCCCCACCACTAATAACAGCTTCAGTAAGCACAATTGTATAGTTGAGATATATAAATATTATACTAAAGTCATCGAGAGCATGAGAGATAGAAGAGAGTCAAATGATGGAGTCAGACACATTGCATGGTAGCATTGCTCACCTCAGCCCTGCTTGCTGGTCCACGTGGAGAGAGGGGAAGGGAAGGAGGACAAGGGGAAAAGGAAACAGGGGAGGGATCTGAGGAGAGACCAGGGAAGGAGAGACCAGCTGGAGAGCCCTCTATTGCTAACACAGGCTTATATACCTTTGAGGGAATGCAAGCCCACTAATTACAGGTAAAGACATAAGTCACAGGAAGGGATTGCATTATAGGTTATACAGTAATGAGAGGGGGTGGTCTAGGGGCATACAATAGGAAGAGGAGGGATTGGTGGTATACATGTGACAAGATGGGCGGATCCTAGAGTCAGGATGGCAGCTGGATCTCTATAGGAACCATTATCAGTATGGTGTAAACTCCACCTACAGGAACCAAATCCATGACTGTGGGCCTGTCCATTGTCCTTAACAGCAGGGAACAGGCCCGCCCCTTGGTCTGGTGACTGACTGTCTTCAGGGAGGATGTCTGTAAGCATCTGCCCTCCCCCCACAAGGAGGGAAAATGACATGAATTAACACAATAGTCAAGACAATTGACTCGAAAGTACTAACGACGATGAAGATGGCACAGGACGGCACAGACACTGTTTCATACATGATAGCATAATAGCAACATGACTCAATGCCAATTTGAAGACCTAACAACAATAGAGCAATGTTTAGCATAGCCTTAATTCATTTTTTTAACATCATGATCTTTCTGAAATGCAATGCTCAGAACCCTGTTCTCTTTCTATGTTTGTTTATTCATTTGCTTGGATCAGCTGTAATCTCTTTGTAAGTGATCCCCAAATACATATCTTTAATGATGATATTAATCCTAATTTAATATCCCATATCATCAATTGTCTTCAATTTCTATACAGATAGACCATAGCAGTTATCATCTTCCCCAAAGCATTTCACCAGTTGAGTAACTATTATTTTCTCGGGCTACCCTACAGTAAAGCATGACTTCTTGTACAATTTGTAGTGCCCTCCTCAAAATCCGATGCACATATTCTATTTTTTTTCATCACAATGTATAGCTCATCTTCCCTTATGTTTCCATTGTCACCTTTCTGATAATCATTTGATGGCTAATTTTTTTCAGACACATGTATCTGGTTCACATGTATCCTCTTGGTTCAGTTTACCTTTAACATACTGCCAGATTAATAAATTGCAAAGTGTGTGTTTTTTATTATCATTCCCAGTGAATAAATCTTTGGTGACACCCTACTTAAATTAAAATAAGGAAAACAAATAAACTTATTGTTACTGAGTCAATTCTGTATCATAGCCATCTTATGAGGGGGTAGCAAAAAAAAAATAAAACCACCTGGAATTGCACTGGGTGGAAAAGGAGCTTTAGTAAGATGCATTTTCTCCACTAGATGAGCATAGACCAACACACTCTGAGTTAGTGCACTCAGTGGTATCACCTGGGAAGGTTCTCTTTGGTCACGATGAATTTTTTTTCATAAAACCAGTTTTGCTCTGATCTTGTATTTTGTGATGGCTAATTTTTTTTGTTGTTGTTGTTTTTCTCTTTTTTAACATTTTATTAGGGGCTCATACAACTGTTATCCCAAT
>NW_022111321.1:13398373-13416658 GCF_000313985.2 Echinops telfairi
AAATGTTTTGAGAATGATGAGGGCAATGAATGTACAGATGTGCTTTAAACAATCGATGTATGTATGGACTGTGATAAGAGTTGTATGAGCCCCTAATAAAATGGTTAAATAAAAAAAGAAGCGATGAAGAAAAAAAAATAGGGAGAAACTATCAGCCATCCAAACAGATGAATTTGAAAAATGTTTCCAAGAATGGAATTGTAGATTTGATAAATATATTAAGTGTAATAGAGAGTATTTTGAAGGTGGTAAGGTGGTTTGTAAAAAAAAAATTAAATACATAGCTTGGGGAAAAAATCCGTCTTGGGGGTACCCCCCTCCTACAGGAAACAGGGCACCAACCCATATGCGTTGCCAAGGCTGTCAATTCTTACAAGAGCAGTCTGTCACATCGTTTTCCCCTGGAGCAGGCTGGTAAACTCTTTCCTTTTGATTTACAAATGAGTGCTTTACACACTGTCACACCAGGGGGGCTTATATTACTTAGAGGACAAAATAAAGTTCACACTTTGGACCTGGCAGTCAAGACCTTCACCATCTATCCTCTGGAAAACATCCTGTGTGGTACACCTACTTGCCAAAAGGTTAGTGGCTAGAGCCCATCTGGAGTTGCTTGGAAAGACAAACCTGATGATCTGCTTCCAGAAGTTTGAAGCCTTGAAAACCCTACTTGGAACTGGACATGAGTTGGAAGGCACTTAAAAACAACCAACAATGGTCTCTGCAGTTTGGCACCGCCCTCCTCTACGTACAGACGACTGTCTTATCCTCTATGGAGCCGTCCTTCATTAAAGGGGCTTCGCCTCCAAAGATTCTCCATTCCCCTTGAACGGGTGCCTACTGCTTTACAATACCATCGATTACTGCTACTATCTTCTCACAACTGGTCAACTATGGTAAATCATTTTTGCCCTTGTACATACCCCAGTCTCTAAGAAGATCAGAAGTCTCCTAAAAGCAAGTACTAATCTTCTCTCTCTGCTCTTCTCTCCCGCAGCTCAAACACAAAACAGAGCATTTCACACAGTCCACAATAGAATTTCATTGACGATTTCCAACAGCCCCTAGCGGGGCACATAAATTGTAGGAAGTGATTTTGAGACGTGAATGATTTCCATTTTATCCTGACAAAAACAACTGAAGAGGCAAAGTGACAGCGCATATCACCACGCTTTTGTAGTTTCCTGATGCTTCGCGTGAAAAAACAACTCTATGAACCCAAATAGATTAGTTTTAAAAGCAAATTAAATGTTTAATTTGACTGTCAACAATGCTGACACATCGTTCTTTACCTCAGGCACCTGCAACACCCTTCTAATCCAGGGGACAATGAATATTAAGGGGTTCATATAGATACTATCACTTGAGTGAAATTAGTTTCACTTAAAAGTATCTGTCATTGTTGTGAGCAAATTTCACCATGTTCCCCCCAAAAGACAGACTATTTATTAAAACTTACAGAAAATTGAAGCTAGAAAGAACATCTTAAAGGTTATCATCTTGTCCAAAATACTCGAACTCAAATTCTCTCTAGACAAAAAGCTGGTCTTTTCTTTTTCTTTCGATTTTCTGCATGTAACACAGCATTATTTAGGACAAAGATGGGGAATCTTCTCCCATAAAAAGTAAGCAGCTTCAGGAACCCACCGGAGCAGCTCTTTTCTGCTCATTGGGTCACTATGAGTCAGAACTGACTCAATGGTAGTGAGTTACAGTGTGTGTGTGTTTTAATACACCAATGATTTCAGAGAACAATAAAAATTAATTGCTAGAAAATCAAATGTTAAAAAGAAAACCTTGCAATTAATTAAACTTAACCTTCATAGCTTGTCAATGTGACCTTACTTAGAAAGAAGGCCATTGTTTATAATTAGCTAACATGAAGACAGACTACAGTACAGTAGTCTAGTCCACTCTAATTGACAAGAGTCTTTTTACCAAAATAAGAGATGAGAAAGGCTGTTACAAGTTATACTATTTTGTTATTAAATAAAGCTGACATAAAATTACTATGGCAGATTGCTATAAAAGTTTGTGAATGTATGCTCTCAGTCTCTGTATTTTTCACATGATGTGCCAGTCTGTCCTTGGTTCAGGACTGGATTGCAAATCCTGCTTGGAGTAGCACTGAGACAGTCTCCTTCTCATGTAACGAAACAAGGGAAGCTCACCCTAATTTTTAATATGTTTGAACACTGAGCATGTGCTAAGCATTGCTCTGGATCCTGCACTTAAGTGTTTCATTTAATACTCAGAAATCCTTTTATAAAAACACCTTTATCATTTTACAATTGAAGAAACTAATGTTCATAAAATATCACAAATATTCTGAGTTAGCAACAGACCCATTAATGGGTTGATTTTTGTCCTTTCAGTGAAGATATATTGAAGCCCTAAACCATTACCTATGACATAACTTTATTAGGAAATAGGATCATTGTTGATCATTACTAGCATGAAATCATAGTAGCATAAAATAGATCTTACTCCAATATACTGGATATTCTTATAGAGAGAGAAGAGGAGATTGGGAGAGAGATACATAGAGGGGAAAGTCATGTGACGCGGAGTGACACTTCTACATGCCAAGAAATGCCAGGGGTTGGCAACAGTTATCTTCCCCAGAACTCCTGATTCCTTGATTTTGTAATTAAATCCTCCAGAAATGTGAAACAATAACTTGTTTCTGTTGTTTTTACAGCCCTGGTGATGGGGTGGTATAAGCATTCAGTCGTGTACTGCTGCAAGGTAGGCAGTTCAGTCCCACCACCTGCTCTGAGAGGAAAAAAAGACACAAGAGGTGTCTGCTCCAGTCAAGACTTATGGTCCTGACAACTCAGAGGAGCAGTTCTCAGTCCCGTAGTGATGCTGTGAGTCAGAATCACTTTCGTGGCCATGAGGTTGGATTTTTTGGTGCTTGGTTTATGATTCTCTGTTATTTCAGACCTTAATAATATAGCTTGGGATATCCAAATTTCTGTATTCTAGTTCTATATAATACCTATCATATAACTCTTAATAAATAAAAGTTAAAGCAATCAAAAAGCTGATAAAAGGAACATTAAACTTTTCCATGGAATGGGACAAAAAGCAAACACTATTCTCTGACACCAAATCTAGGTTGATCAATCCAAATCATTTGGTGAAATTTGCTCCCTGCTGCTGCACATTCATCACATTTTCCTCTGGCCCTAACCACCTACAGCTAAGTCAGACCTCACAGGTTTGAAAAGAACAGCCCTTTGTACCACCAAGTCTTCCCATGACCTCATGCACCAGTCATCAATGGGGTATCCTCAGTCCATCCTCACTTTAGATGTGTTGGCTGTAAATTAGTTTTCCAACTACTTCCGGATGCTAATTATAATAAGATTAGTTACCCCAAGTGCTACCCTTCCTTCCTGATCTGAAACTTACAAAATTGGGGTTCCCTATGTCCTATGTTTTAGAACATGAATCATAAACTCAAAAATCCTCAAGCCCCATTCTGTGCTACTTTCTTCCATTACTCCCTTGGGTTTGATAATTTGTTAGAACTCAGAAAAGTGTTATACTCACCAGCTTTATTATAAACTATACATTTTGGGATCAACACAGAGAAAAGTTTCGTAAGGCAATATGTGGAGGCTTTTATCCATTCAGAGATTCCCTGTCCCCCAAACTACTGTCTCACGTGCACTGGTGAATATCCACCCAGGAAGCCAATGGAGTGTCAATGTCCAGAGCTGCTTATAAAAGATGTCTCACTTATGCAATTCAAACTCCAGTGTCCCTCTCTGTATTTCTGTCTGTCTTTTTCTGTCATCAGTATGTTGATAACACCAGTGGGTCTTTCTGAACTACTTACCGTCCATCCACACCCAAGACTCACTTCATTCCTACAGTTAGGTTAGATGTGGTCCAGAGCCCTCATCAAAGACATTTAGGATTACTGAGGACTGCCAAGTTCTAGACCTCCTTTGGGGGTCAAATGACCCTTTCATAGGGGTTGCCTGATTCATCAAAGTAGCAAAATGACAGTTATGAAGTAGCAACAAAAATAATTTTTATGGTTGGGGAGGGTCACCACAACATGAGGAACTGTATTAAAGGGCCGCGACATTAGGAAGGTTGGGGACCACTGTGCTAGAGGTCATTTTCAGAAACAAGGACAAAGACCCAAATGTTGTGCCTGTAATGTTAGATTTTAGTCTATCATTCTTGGAATGTATCCATCTCACCTTGATTCTGATAATGTTGTGCTTATAAGAGAAACATGGAATGAAAGAAAAGTAGAAGAAGAAGCTCTCATAAGGAAAAAACTGACTGTGAGTTTAGTCAGGCACATGGTGACATTTATTGATGAAGGATTGTAGGCCTCTACACACTCCGTACAACTATTTACATTTTTCTCTCCCCTAGAGTTAATCCCCCACATTTGAACTGCTAGGAGTTTTGTTACCCTCCACACCCCTTTGTAAAATAATTTTTCTGGGAATGTCCTCGATAGCAGTGAATATTTGAATATGATGCCCTTGTGTTTTAAAACAAAACATACAATTTAAAAATTGCTTAAAAGACTAGCAGCATAAGCCTTCTGATCCCAATCAATGATTATTTGATACCTAGGAAGTAATGCTAATTATTAGCTTGCAATATGCATTTGAACAGTGAAACTTCTTGCTCCCTAGTAAAATGGCTTTTGCAAAGGAAAGAAAACTTAGCATGCTACTTCTCTGCTAGCATATGTAAAACAAACAGAGCACCAGGGCAATTATCTAGACAATTCAAGTAAAAAGTTCTTGAAATATCCAGCTAATTACCTCAAAGCAGTGCTTCATTTGTCTAAGGAGACAAAAACTCTGGCTGTCTAGTGAATGCTAACTAATGAGTACACACATCTATTATTAATAAAATGTCCTATCAATTTTTAAAGCCAGTAAACTTTGAGTCAATAATATCCGGAAGCCATGAGTTCAACTAATTAAGTATGTGTCAAGTGGCATTCATTTGTCTGTATTCTGGATTCATGAATTCAAAGGAAAATAAATAACTTACTAGCAAAGCGTACACTGTTCATGCAGCATTTGAAAGATCTCGTGTATTTTCTTTAGTACACACCTGCATCTCTTTGTGTTATATTACTTTACGGCTTCACATTTCTTTAAATTAATTTTACCTTTTTTGTATTTTTGCTCTAGTCACTGGGTGCTGACCAAATATTTGAGAAAAGTAGTAAAAAATGTGTTTGTACTTGGTAAATGTGCAAACTACCCCAGTCCTTTCATAGTGATCAAACTGTGTGGCCACTTTTCTTCCTCTTTGCTCGGGTCAGGAGCCACCAATTCATCAAGGCCCAGTTCTGTGACTGATCTTTTATTTATTTAACAAGTGATCACTGAGGACCTGGCATCCATTAGACTGTGGGCTAATGCACGAAGGTATGAAGGCAATGGTGCGGGCTATCCCCTCACTCATAGAACTGACAGCCGATCTGGGAAGGCAGCTGCTATCTTGCAACCACACCTTCCAAAGAGTGATTTAAGGAGCAAAGTAGAGTGTGCGTTTGGAGACTGTAACCTTGTTGGGGCCATGAGGAAGACATCCCTATAGATGACCAAATAAAACGAAATTGTTTCTCACAGAAGGATCTGTGCATACAAAGACATTAGGAAAATAAACATTAAATAAATAATTATTTTCAAGTCAGTTCCAATTCACAGTGATCATTCGCGTGCAGATTAGACTTGCTCCAAATGGGTTTCAAAGGCGTGGCCTTTCAAAAGCAGATTGCCAGACCTCTGTGATCACTCACTGAGTGACAGCGTTTGCGTAAAAATGGAGTTGAATGATGGCGGAATTCTAGATTTCTTTGAGAGCCTTTGTACTGCAGGAAAATATACACGATGACTTTTGTCATTTTAATTCATAATATTCATATAATATGCAAGTGGATATGCCAAGTAAAACATTATACGGGAATGTCCAGCCTAAGTGGGAACACCTAGGAATCAGGAATGTCCAGATGGTAATTACAGTGATGAGGATTCATAAGATTTTACTCCTAAAAGAATGTGTTGTGTGCGAAGAGATGAGGGCCTAGATCGAATCTGGGGAACAGTGACCGTAAGTTAATGCAGCTTTTTTCTACATTATTTTAAGAGGCTTTCAGGCAGATTGCACCAGTCTCTACCACGTTTAGTTTGAAGCCTGAAACCAAGAGTGAATCTTTACTGCCCTCCTCCCCATTTCCACCTAAAAGAAGCCGAGAAATTCTTTGCCTGTCTCCTCCAACACAAATACAGTAGTTCCATGGAGCAAAATAAACATGAGTATAATTTAAAAGTTGTCATATAGATGTAGGGGAAATGGTCAGGTTGCCTCTTTAGGTTCTGAAACAGAAAATGGAGCAACTTGACAGCATTCTAGGTAGTCAAAGTCAGTTTGAAGAATGAAAAGATGTCCTTTCGATTGTGCCAGCAACTCGGAATGACTGTATGATACAGTGGGGTTGCCCCTCATTAGAAGTCTGGCGTCAAAAGCATGGGCACAAATGAGAAGAACATTGTCTTACTGCCACCGAGTCTATTTCGCTCATCGAGAAAGACCTATAGGACAGGGCACAGCTGCTTCTGTGAGTTTCCAAGACTAGCTCTCTAGAGGAGTAGAAAGCCTAGTCTTTTCCCCCCAAAGACTACCAGACAATCTTTTCAGTTACCCATCTTTATTAAACGTTAATATGACTATTTATTTGAATTGCTTCACTGTGTTCAAGTTCATATGTTTCTTATTGTGAACCTATTCACAATAATTACTTTTATCTGTCTAAGCTGATTGAAAATATTAGATGCCTTCTAGTTATGGTGAAAGGTAGTTTTTAAATGTGTATTTCATTTTTGATTTTTCACAATATCATATAATTGAATCAATTATTTTAACTAGGGTTGTGCAATCATCAGGGCAATCAATTTCCCACTGTCTTCTTGTACTCGTTGGTGCTAGCTCCCTACTTCTCCCCATCATTTCCTGTCATTCCTCTGGTTAATTATTGCAGGGCTAATGTAATTGGGTTTTGTAATGTAATAAGCTTTTTTCAGTATTGAGTCTAGCCCAAACAACACCCTTTCTGGAAGGTTATAAAAAACAACAACAGGAGTTTCTCTTCTCCTGAACAGCTGTCCCCCTACCCCCCAGGGTGGGAGGCTTTCTTGTTCTTGTTTGAGTGGCTGGATCCCAGACAAGACAATAAAATACCTTAGTATATATTCAACTAGGAGACAATCAAATGATTATTCCACTACATTTCTTCTCATTCAGGTCAGAGTGCGTTCCCGCTGCTGTCGAATGAGCTATGATTCAGAGAACCCCTGGAGAACACAGTAGATGTGCCTTTGAGAGTTCTTCAGACTCTCCATCTCGCTGGGAGCCAGCAGCTTTCTCTTTCTCCCACGAAGCAGCAGGCAGGTTTGAACAGTTCGGAACACTCCTTTACAGACCAGTAATAAAGTTTTACTGTTAAAATGATTACAACAAAGAGGTCATTTATCAATTTGTATTTTTATTGCCAAGCTCTCTATATGTATTAAAGAATCCCACCTTCATCCTGGGGCAATTCTGAAAAATGTCCAGGAAAGCCAAAACTTTTTGTAGAAGTAAGGGGCAAGAGCGATAGATACAATTTTACTCTACTGGTTACCCGCCTTAAAACTAGTTAGAAAACACGTCTTTTTTTCACAGCGTAGAGGTCATGAAACAAGAACTTTAGTGTCTCAATTTACTGCTCATCAGCTATTTGACTTTGAACACGTTATTTAACCTCTCTAAATTTCAGTAAGGCAGGCCCTGAGTTTGAAAAGTCAGATTTATTTACAACCTGTATTTAGGGGTGAACTTCATAAAGTCTATTACATTAGAAATTTGAACTATATACAGTACCCATAAGAACAAAATATGATATTTTGTGACCCAAATAAAATATTATTACCATTATTATATTAGTATGCCAAAGATGTTTTAATTTATCTGGAAATATTTTTCAAATCATTTTCTTGGGGACTTGTACAACTCTTACCACAATCCACACATCCATCGTGTCAAGCACATTTGTACATTTGTTGCCCTCATCATTCTCAAAACATTTGCTTTCTACTTAAGCCCTGGTATCAGCTCCTCATTTTCCCCCTCGCTCCCTCTCTCAGGAACCCATGATAATTTATAAATTATTATTATTTTCTCATGTCTTACTCTCTCCGACGTCTCCCTTCACCCACTTTTCTGTTGTCCGTCGCCCCAGGGAGGGAGTTATATATAGATCCTTGTGATCATTTCCCCCTTTCTACCCCACCTTCCCTCCACCCTCCTGGTATCTTCACTCTTACCCCTGGTCCTGAGTGATTCATCTGTCCTAGATTCCCTGTATTTCCAGTTCCTATCTGTACATCCTCTGATCTAGCCAGATTTGTAAGGTAGAATTAGGATCATGATAGGGCAGGGGTAGGAAACATTAAAGAACTAGAGGGAAGTTGTATGTTTCACCATTATTACACTGTACTCTGACTGGCTCGTCTCCTCCCCGAGACTCTTCTGTAAACGGATGTCCAGTTGTCTACAGATTGGTTTGGGGTCCCCACTCTGCACTCCCCCTCATTCACAATGATATTATTTTTTGTTCTTTGATGCCTGATACCTGATCCCACAACACCTCGTGATCACACAAGCTGGTGTGTTTCTTTCATGTGGGCTTTGTTGCTTCTGAGCTAGATGGCCACTTGTTTATCAAGTCTTTAAGACTCCAGATACTATCTCTTTCGATAGACAGGCACCATCAGCTTTCTTCACCACATTTGCTTATGCACCTGCTTTGTCTTCAGCAATCCTGTTGGAAAGGTGAGCATCATGGAATGCCAGTTTAATAGAACAAAATATTCTTGTATTAAGGGAGTACTGGAGTAGAGGCCCAATGTCCATCTGCTATCTTAATGCTAAACCTATAAATATATGCACATAGATCTATTTTCCATTTATCATATATAAATATATTACATATGTACATGCCTGTATTTAGACCTCTATAAATGCTCTTTGCCTCCTAGTTCTTTCCTTTATTTCTGTTTACTTTCCTCTTGTCCCAGTATCATGTTCCACCTTCATTTGGGTTTTAGTAATTCCTCTCAGTTATGTTGCCCTTGATCAACCTCTACCAGGCCGCCTACACCCCCCTCACCACCAATTTTGGATCAATTGTTGTTCTCTTTTCCCTGGGTTTGTTATTGCCCACTTCCTTTCCCCACCTTCCCCTCTCCCATGTCCCCCCTGGAACCCGCAGTCCCTTTGTTTTCTCCTGCAGATTGTTTATCCCACTTATCTTATCTAGATAAACCTGCAGAGATAATAATGTGCACAGAAAACAAGACAGAGCAAATGAAAACAAAACAACAAAAAACCAATGACAAAAAAGAAAGGTCTGTAAATAGTTCAAGGACTGTTTGTTGACCTTTAGGAATGTTTTCCGGTTGAGTCTGATGGGGTGCCATGCCTGGGCCTCAAAGTCTATTTTTGGTACTCCCTCGGGACTTCCTTGCTCTGCTCCCCTTGCTGTTTTGTTGCACACCCTTAGTGTTTTGCCTTGGTGTGGTGGGGTCAGATCGGGTGCAATCTGGAAGCATTTCTTTAATGCTTTTTATGCACAGAAAGCTACAATATATATGATATACAAAAAACTTGACTATCTGAGTTTAAATACAAACTGTACTTACCTGTCTAATTTATATACAAATTCAATTTAAAGACAGATTGTGTAAAGGGACTCATTTTCAATCTCTAGATGGCCTGTATCTTCCTTCCTCTGAAAAATCAGCCTCAGAAAATCCTATAGAGCACAGCTCTGCACCGAGATACATGGAGTCACCATGAATCAGGATCAACTATAAGGCAGTTGGTTATCAGATCATAGGACCAAATAGATACCTCCCATAGTTGTTTTCATGTCAAACTAAAAGAAATCCTCAGCACAAACTCTTCTTATTGTTTCAGTATCACTTATCATGGAAGAATGTCTATCTTAAGTGCTTGTGAGAGAGATTTAAATATCACAATTTTTATATTGTTCATATGAAAATTGTCAGTGAAAGACTTACTTTAGCTATTAATTATAGGTTATATGTACTGAGACCTAGGTCCAAATAGGAGAATAAATCAAAAAGTACTACCACTAGGGTTTTAGTTCATACATGCAGGAGTTTATTTAAAACAACACATGTTTAAACATGTCTCTGTGATTAATGGATAGCTGAAAACACGCTCTGAATAACTCACTTCTTTTAGACTCATGGGTAGCCCTTGTGGTGCTGCCCAGTAAGTATTGGGCTGCTAATCTCAAGGTCAGAAGTACAAACCAGGCAGCTGTCCTGAAGAAGAATGATGAGACTATCTGCTTCAGAAACCTTACGTTGAGTCGCTACGACTTGGAACCAACTCAACGCCAGTGGGAGTCTCATTAGGATACTTTCAAAAAAAAAAAAAAAAGAAACGGCAAAAAATGTATACTACAAAACAAGCATCACATGGAAATGAGCTAGCTCAAACTGTTGATCCAACCTCCGTTTATTATGCAAAAGCAAAGCTAATGGAGGAGCAAATCATACCACAGAATGAATTTTAGATTTACCAATATGCTCCAGAGAATAAGGCTCCATTAAAACCGTGGTTTCCAAGGGAATCTACTAGGCCGGTTAATGTCAAGGGGAGGGTCAGCTCAGAGGTGTATGGAAGCTGTTTCTTGAGCTCTCAGGAGGGAAATGTTTGATCGATGGACTTGGGAGACATAGGATGATCCTGAGGTTTGCTAGGAAGACATGCTGGGATCATAGACCACTGCACTGGTGACAAAAAGCCAGGAAAGTTACACCAAGGAAAGTCTTTTTCCCTTTATGATACTCTTCAAGGGTAGCAAAGGCTGTCCTACGCACATTTTGTTAAGAATCCTGACACCGCATTTCTAACCTTACCTTTCTGAACTTAATTTTTTGTTCCTAAAATGCTGAGAAACTTGTAAAGGAACATGATCCGAGTCCCTTGCGGATGTCAAAACTGTCATTGTGACATGGTGTAAATTAAAGAGCACAAAATTCTTTTTGGAAGTATTAGAGAGATGGGAACACCTCCCACAGAGATATGTAGACGTAAGTGGAGCACATGTCAAAAAATCGATAACTTCCTCTCTTTCTCTGTCATATCTGTATCTATATATCTTCTTATTGTAAATTATGTGAAAAATTACAAAGCAGATAAGTCTTACATTCAACAATTTCTCCATATTTGTTTCAATTCATCCACTGCAATCCCTGCAATGTCCCATCACTTATCTGTGTCCTCGGTTTCCCGTTTCCATTGCCCTGCTGCTTTCCTCACTCCCGGGACTCTGTCTTTGGGTGGATGCTGCCCTGTTGTCTTAGACGGATCATTTTACTAACACATGGATGTTTCGTTTCAGACCTTAAAGATGACTAAAGGTGATAGAATTGAAGGCCCCATCAGTCTCTATCTGAACAGTAAACCTGTTTGTTTGTTTGTAATGCTTTTAAGTCCTATTCCACATTTTTCTCCCATTCTATCCAGGACTTTCTGATGTGATCTGTTTCAGATCAGTTGGTATTGATAGTCAGGCACCGGCCAGCTCTTGTCTCCAGACCGTGGAAACTGATGTACGTATGGTCCATTTGACTAATGTGACGTAATTAGTTCCTTTGACTAATTTTTCCATCTATATTTTGATTTTCATCACTCTTATTTCCTCTTGACAGAGAGAGACTAATAGATGCCCCTCCGGAGCATTGAAGACCCTGGTTGCTGTTCACCAAAGTGGATGAAAAATATGGTCTTCGTGAACTACGCCCTGGTATCCACAAAAGACCATGGTCCTCCTCCGCCAGGTCCAGAAACTCATTATCTCAATATGTAGGGTTATGCTTCAGAAGATTTCATAACATTGTCCCATATATGTTCTTCTACACTATGGATATGCTTTCAGCAAAGTTACACACACACAGATGTCTTGTCAAATATATACCCGTGGTATTCCCCCCCTCTGCTCCTCACAGGCTCAGTGTGCACATCTATCCGAGTACTCTTTGTACATCATCACAATTGCCGAATTCTGCATATGACAGAGTTTGTCTCTGTTGTCTTTTGACTCTTCAGTAGCTATATGTTTTGACTTAACCTTGTGTAAACAAATGCCATTTTTTGTTTATAAATTTTGGGGTTTTTTGTTTATAAATTTTGTTTTGTTTATAAATTTTGTTTTTTATTATAATTTTTTGTTGATAAATTTTGAGGAACTTCTATCATAAGGAATATTTTAAAAATCAAATTATATATCATCAAGCAAATTCAATAATTATTCAGTTGACATTTTTAGGGAGAATAACATTAATTTGAGGCACTTGGAAGAAAGGCCTGGCCATCTACTTTTAGAAAAGAACCTGATTTTATCTGACACACATGGGATCATCAGGAGACAGAACTAGCTTGAAGAGAGAGAAAGAAACAGTTTGTTCCAACATATTTTTTAAAAAGATCAAAAAACGATAGTGGCTGTTCATTTTTGCTGTTGCTGCTTTTATATTTGTTTAATGATCATTATATATATTGCATTCACAATTAATTTAGCTACATGCTTTATGGTGACCCAGCAATGCAAAGTATTTAGATGGTGTGATTTGGCAGAGTTTCAAATTATATTTTGTAGCCATTAGTCATACACTTATCATTGAAATGTTGCACCCTGATATTTTTGGACTAAACTAGAACTCTGAATAGATTTTGAACAGGCAGGAGACACTAGAAATCTGCAAGGAGCCCGGGAGAGCGCAGGCGGAATGTCGCCTCCCATTAGAACTCCCTATTTCCCCAACAACTAAGATCTCACTCCGTCCTTGTCAGTTTCCTCTCGCACCCCTGCTCCTTTTGGCAACCTCAAAAATAGTGTTTCTTGCCAGACAGCGTTTGTGGCAGCTATGGAGGTACCCTAGAGACTGGTTAACGATGAGGAGACCCTGACACATTTGCTTCCCAGCTCCTGAAGACAGCTCAGGATGAAGATTTTACAGCACTTCTTTTCAACCCTCCCTTTTGTCTGCAGTGTGTCTTCCTGTGATCACCTTGAATCATGAACTGACACATGAAAATAAATGCATGTCTTTCTAGTCATGTTTTGGGGAGCATTTTCTTCTTCTTTTTTTGCTTACACAAGAGAAGAATATAAAGAATAGGCTGAAATCTTGCTCTAATACTTGCAGGGAACACCAGGTGCTTTCTTGAAGCAGCAGGGTGCAAATGCATTTTTGTAAGCTCATAGCAGAGTTCCTCTTAAGGAAAAATTTTACACTAAATATCTTGATCTCTGAGCTAGAAGGCAAGACCTGAAGGCAGGATTCAAAGGGGATAATAAAAGAGATAAATAGCTAAACTTCTCAGCAAAGGAAATTAAGGGGTAGCTCTGGATGTGACTAGGATGCCTGGTGGCATGGTGGGATAAGTATGAGTCTTCCAACCACAAGGTCATCGGTTCAAACTCACCAGTCTCTCTCCTAGAGAGAAAGATGCAAAACAGTCTGCTCCCATAAGGATTTATAGTCTCTGACTCTCTAAATAGCAGTTCTGTTTGGACCTATAGGGTGGATATGAGTTGGAATTGACTTGATGGCCATGGGTTTGGGCTCAGTGGATGTGCCAAAAATAGTACAGAAGACAGGAAATAAAAGAAAAGTGCGTGAAAGTAGGGGATGAGCAATATGCCAGGAAACAGGAATCTGTAGAAATGGAGGTGGATAAAAAGGTTATAATTCTTTTTCAACTCCCCCAAGCTCAGTGCCCCCTAGTTGATTCCACAGTGGCCTTAGAGAGCAGAGGAAAACTGCCTCTGTGGGTTTCTGAGACTCTGGCCATTTTATGAGAGAGAGTGGATTTGGGCAGCATTTTCCTAAACTAGGGTCGTTTTGATGAACTAGAGGAACTTCTTTACTGATTTTTTATCTGTTTTTGTTTGTTTGTTTTTGGTATTTAAGACATAATGATAACGATTTGAAGCTTTTATGATCTAATACTATCTCCTATATTGGGGAAAACAGCAAAAATGCTCAAATCTGTTTGCACACTTGGGATGGTCTAGTGATGGTCATGAAGTAACTCAGCACAATCAATTAAGATGGCACTATTTGTGAAATGTGGTCCAGTTCTCTAAATGCTGCCCCATCCCCCTCAGGTTCAACTAAGTTCTTTCATTTTGAGCATTCAACTAAACAAATATTTCATTGTGTTTTTTGTGAAAGTTTGCACAGCAAACTTTTTTTAGGTTCTCATTTAATGATCTATCGTATTACTAATTGAAATAATTGAAGGGAAAATTCAAGCCTCGTTTTGTAATATGGAAGGATCCCATGGGAAAAATATTGAACCATGCAAGATGCATCAAAAGAACATTGAATATATAGAGAGTCATTGTACCCAATATAATTGATTGACGTTCAACCATTTCAAGAAGTAACATAGGATCAAAACAAATGGTACAGAAGGAAGAAGTTCAAGCTGCTCTGAAGGCCTTGCCAAAAAAAAAAAGGCTTCAAGAATGGACAAAATACCAAATGAAATGTTTCAACAGGCTGATGAAGCACTGGAAGCACTCACTCACCTGTGCCAGCGTATTTGGAAGGCAGCTACCGAGCCAACTAACTGGAAGAAATGTTGAACTGCTGCAACTGTTTCATGTGCCCACTCCGAAGAAAGGGGACCCAATAGAATGTGTAAACTAATATTATATGCCAGGATTTTTTGTTGTTGCTGAAAATAACTCCAAAACAGTTGCAGCAAATCATGGACAAAGAGCTACCAGGATGCAACCCAGATTCAGAAGAGGACTTGGCACTCAAGATGTCATTGCTGATATCAGGTGGATTTGGGCTGAATGCAAAGAACACCAGAAAGATATTCATTGACTAGCCAAAGGCATTCAACTCTTTGGTTCATAACAAACTATAGAAAACAGGAAGAAAGAAAATTTCAGAACTTTTCAATGTGCTCTTTTGGATCCTGTTCATAGACCAAGAGGCAGTTGAATGGCTAGAACAAGCAAATCGGTATGGTTTAAATTGATGAAAGGTGTGTGTTAAGGTTGTACCATTTCACCGTGTTTATTCAATCTGTATATTGCGCATATAATTTGAGAAAGTGGACCATATGAAGAAAAGAATAGCATTAGAATTGGATGAGGGGTTGGTAATAAGCTGTGATAAACAGATCATACAACCTTGCTCATTGATAGTGAGGAGGCCTTGATGTACTTACTCATGAAACTCAAAGACTGCTTTCTTCTACATGGATGGCAAGGACTGTCATTCTGTGCAAAGAAAACCAAGCTCCTCACACCTGGTCCAATAGACATAAAGATAAGCATAAAAAACACTGAAGCGTCAAAGATTTCACTTTGCTTAGATTTTCAATTAACGCTCATGGAAATAGCAAGAATTTAAAGTTTTTTTAATTTATCATTAAATTAAAATTAAAGAATTTAAAATGTGCATTGAGCAAATCTGGTGCACAAAAACTCTTTAAACTGTGGAAGAGCCAGGATGTCAGTTTGAGGACTCAGGTGTGCCTGGCCCAAGCCATAGTGTTTTTACATACTTCATACACATGTCCGCACAGGGAACAGGCTTGTTCAATACTTGTTCAATCTGTTTGAGGAGCAAATAATTAGAGAAGGTGGCTTATGTGAAGAAGAACGTGGCATCAGTTTGGGAGGAAGGTTTATTAACAACCTGTAATATGCAGATGACACAAGTTTGCTTCCTGGAAGTGAGGAGAACTTGAAGCACTTGCTGATGAAGATCAAGGATTGAAGCCTTCAGTATGAATTATGACTCAATGTAAAGAATATCATGAGCCCCACAACTTGACCAATAGGAAACAGCATGCTAAATGGAGAAAGATTTGACATTGTCAAAGATTCTGTCTTGCTTGGATCCACAGCCAGTGTTCATGGAACCAGCAGTCAAGAGATCAAAAGATATGTTGCATTCGGTAAATCTACTGCACAAAACCTTTTTTAGTGTACTGAAAATCAAGGACGTTACTTTGAGGACTAAGCCATAGTATTTCCCATTGCCTGATAGGCACCTGAAAGTCAGGCACTGAATAAGGAGGACTGAAGAAGAATGGACTCATGTGAAGGGTGGTGCTGGAGAAGAAGAGTGAAAGTCCCATGGACAGCTAAAGGACAAACAGATCTGTCTTGGAAGAAGCACAGCCAAAGTACTTCTTAGAGGCAAGGAAGGTCAGCCTTCATCTTACATATTTTGGATGTATTGTCAAGAGAGACCAGTCTCTGGAGAAGGACATCATTCTTGGTCAAGTGGAGGGACATCAAAGAAGAAGAAAGCCCTCAAGGAGATGCATTGACACTGTGACCGTAACATGGGCCCAGGCTTAGGAACAATTTAAAGATGGTGCAGGACAGTGTCTTGCTCTGTTGTGCATAGGGCACTGTGGGTTGAAACTGGCTCAATGGCACATAATAACAATAGATGCATGTGAAACGTGGACATGGTGTAGGAAGACCAAAGAAATACCGACACATTTGAATTACAGTGCTGGTGAAGAATATAGAAAGTACTATATATAGGCTTCTGAAAGAACAAGCAGATTTGTCTTGGAAGAAGTACAAACAGAATGTCCCTGAGAAGCAAGGACCGAGAGCCTTCATCTCACATACTTTGGGCATGTTGTTAGGAAAGACCAGTCCCTGGAAAACAATATCATGATGGTAAAGCAGAAGTATTGGGAAAAGGGGACGGCCCTGGAGGCGATGAGTTAGCACAGTGGCTCCAACAATGGGCTTAACCATAGCAGGAGTTGTGAGGATGGTGCAGGGCCAGGAAGTGCTTCATTCAGTTAAACTCAAGGCCAGCAACTGACTCAACAACATTGCACAACAAACACCGTCAGTATTGTGAGCTCCACTTTATAAGATTAAAAAACAGTAGAATGGTAGGTGTAGGGAGGCAGTTGTCAGTGTATGATATGAAAAAAATATTTATAAAGTATCAAAGGTTCATGAGGGAGGGAAGATGGGAGAGGGAGGGAAAATTGAGCTGATACCAAGGGCTCAAGTAGAAAGAAAATGTTTTGGGCATGATGATGACAACATGTGTGCAAATGTGCATGACACAATGGATGGATGTATGGATTGTGATAAGAGCTGTACCAATAAATAATTTTTAAGTCGGTATGTTGAGCTCAATTGTGTAAGATTAAACATCTGTATTTTGAGCTCCTTTGTGTAAGATTAAAAGTCAACAAAAAGCTACAACCCAAAGACTACACATTCATGTGCAGCCATCACCCCTATGTGAGTGACAAACTATGATGCTGAACCAGTTTCAGAGGAGTTTACAGATTAAGATAGACTTCTTCTGAAAATCAGCCAATGTCAACTGTTGATCTACTTCTGAATATCAGGTAGTGAAAACTTTATGAAGCACAACAGTGTGGTTGACAAACAATCTTGAAGTTGACCCACAAGCCTAGTAGTCAGTTCTGGAGTGCACATCATCACCATGAGTCAAGGACTGGCTGGATGGCAGCTAACAACACTAATAAGCCTTGTTGGTGACAATTACATCAAATGGTGTTAGATGTTATGGCAAAAGGAACTCTGAGACTTGGGGCAGCACACTGCTGGGGTATCTATCTCAATTTTGAAGGAATCAGGAAAGGCTTGTGGATGAACTTTTGAAGTGTGAGGAGGGCTATTTTTGTAATTATGGGTGTTTGTGTGGGAGACAGAGGGAAACCGATATACAAAAAATGGTGAGGTTCATATAAAATTCCAAAGGTGAGAGAGAGCATGCCATTTTCCGGAAATGGCAAGCGATTAGTGTGACAGAAGCTCAAACAGTATGGTGGTTTTAACCCTGAAAGACATGTTATTTGAGAGGTTAGAAGGCAAAGCAAGGGCCTAATTCAGAAAACTATATAGTGCCATTGAGGAATTTACAGCAGTGTGTACTTTTGTTTTATTTCACCTACTTGTTGAAGTGTGGAGGATAGTAGGTTAGAGGATGGTGGGTTGAAGGGTGGGGCATCTGAGTTAATGGGAATCCCATTCATCAGAGTACCCAGTGAGAAGCTAGGTGAGAAGAGACTAGAGTGAGTTTGGTTTTGAGTTCAGAGAATTGAAGGTATTTAAAAGACAACTGTGCAATGTCCACAAGAATTGAAGGTCAGGGACTGAACTCAAGCAACAGGCCT
>NW_022111321.1:13417196-13424120 GCF_000313985.2 Echinops telfairi
TAGGAAAGGGATGGAGAGCTTAGGCCTAGGAAAGGGATGGAGCAAAATAATAGATAAAAAGCACACACTCAGGACCAGGGGAGCACAGCAAAGGTGCCAACTCACTCATAGATTGAAGAAGGATCCTCAAAATAAACACAACTCAGTTGGTGCCCCAAAGAAGACCCCCAAGCAGAGAGGGGACGTGTGGGAAAGGGCTGGAAAGGGTGGCAGGGGCATTTCTACCAGAGTCTTACACATGCAGAGGACACCCTGTAAACCTTGGGTGTGGAATCCCTAAAGTCTGGTATCCATAAAGGGCAATCTGTAAAGAGGCTGGGCTCACCCAGTCCCCACGCACCCTTGACAAGACCTAACAATTCAATCTCTACAATTCCATCCTTAGACCCCGGACTCAAAAATAATGGCTTAATGATTGAGCTAGTGTCTACAAAACTCCATATAAACAAGAATGGATCATCTCTAAAGTCACACATGAAGTCTTCTAGTTAATTATAACAAGCTAATCAAGGGTGTGTTTCTTCCCTTAATAAAACTCACCAGTCATGTCTAGTGTAAAAGGAAATTGATATCTAAAACAGATAAATCTGAAAATAGTAATAAATTTAAAGATAAAAATTCCAGTTAAAAGAAAGACAAAACAGTTGAATGTGGTTGACCCTGGGAACTGAGACTTGAGTGTAAGAAAGTATTCAAAGAACCACTTTCATTATTATGAACCTTGAGAAACTTCTATTTTAACTTTTTAAACTATGTATATGTATTGCTCTGATGCAAGTAAACATTGTATACCTTACAAAATAAATGATATGAGAATGAAATTTAATTTACACACATTCAGTTTGCATGCAACTTTTCAAAAGTACATCTTATCCAATAATGAATAACACAAAAAGCATGATTGTCCCATAATAAATCTATGTCAACACTCTCTCTGTCAGGAGAATTCACCCTGCACCAACTCTAATCTGTCATCACTTTCAGATTTTATTGCAAATAAAATATAAAGAACAACCCTAACTTCCAGAAGGAGTAATTTTAACAGACTCTTAAAACATTAGAGCCAACTCTTCACCAATTTACAGATACATTTCACTCATCATACATCACAGAATGTTACAACTAGAAGGAATGTTCGCCTGCAATTAGTCCAATGTCCTCATTGCATATGGAAAATGACGTGCCATACTAAGGAACTAGCTAGAGGTCAAACAGCTTGCCAAGTAGCTTTTGCCTGAGTTCCCAGAGTTCCCCCTGCCTGGCCCATAGTTTGTTCTGTTAAACCAGCACTTCTCAAACTCTGGTCTTTTGACTATGAGGACCTTTACACCAAGTGGCCTACATAAAATATTAGCACTATTGTAAATAGTAAATGCAGTTTTCAATTTGTCTGTTGCCTACAACTTCAGTAACAAAAGAAGATTCTTAACACTAGACCAATACAGAACTGAATTCTCACTGAATAAAATGTTCCAGAACTCTCCTGAGCACATAGAATTGAACATAGATTTAGTCCTTGTCCTTCTGCAATTTATTAACATAATTATTACAAGAGGAGGAGGGAATCATGCAAAAAACATGTAGCAAAAGATGATGATTAAAACAAACAAAAAGTTTATGGGAACCCGTCTATATTGCAAAAACTCCAAATCGCGACTATGCCTATAGTTTAAAATTTATGGAGAGGGTTGTTTCTAGGATTAAATAAGTGAGGTATATTTGGTAAATATTACTAGCAATACAAGGAAAAGATACAATGCAATCCTTCAGAAAAGCATTAAGCCACTCTCAGTATTCGATAGTTCACAAAGTTATAACAGGTATGATAAATATCACCGGATTGCCATAGACAATCTAATTGACTGCAACATGGTCCTTGTTGGTCTTCACGTATCAAATTCTTTGAAACTTGATTATGATCTTCCATTGTAATGAAAATTATTCTGCTAGAAATGTATATTACCCTTTTATGCCTTCTCACCTACCATTTGCTTTGTTTGAAATTTTTCTGCTCTTGCCAAATGCCCACTCAAGTGCAATCTCTTACAGCCTTGATTGGCATGCAGCCCTGTCAAGTCCCCATTCACACCCTGCCCTTATGCTCGATGCTTCATCCCTTCAGAGAGATCCCAGAGCCAGATCAGTGCTGCACACCCGCTTGTCTTCCTAGCAG
Organism: Echinops telfairi; assembly: GCF_000313985.2. Classification (NCBI taxonomy): domain Eukaryota; kingdom Metazoa; phylum Chordata; class Mammalia; order Afrosoricida; family Tenrecidae; genus Echinops; species Echinops telfairi. Next base: position 13,419,370 of record NW_022111321.1, read on the forward strand.
ATAATGAGCCTGTAGCAGAAACCATGCCATGCATCATCTTGTATACTTGACACTTGGCAGACAGCAGACATCCCACAGTCTGCCTTATGTTATAGAGATAAATATTGTATGAACATTTTCTTATTCAGAACAAGTGATACCAATCCATAGAGTTATCATAGCTAATTTACTGTAATAATCCTATTATTAACAAAGATATGAAATAATTATTATCTCCCAATTATAATTCCCAAATAACCATATTTATTGAACAGAAAAAAACTGACAGCAGTTTCTAATTTGTACATGAATGCTTCTTCCACTTAAAAACAAATTAATAAGACCTCTACTTTTAAGAAAACCCATATTCTCCAAGCAGTTATTTTATACTGAAATTTTCTGACTTAAGCAGCCAACTCCCTGGTTAGGTTCATTTGCTTTCCTGATTTTAAAATACTCGGAATCTCTAATTGGGTTAAATAATTTTATGTTTCCTCCCAGCTTTAAAGCTATTATTAAGAATATTTCTAGGTCCAAACATGACATAAACAGGTATAATTAGGGTAAATTGCTTATGTATGTAAAGTTTCCAATATTTGATTAGGAAGTCTGCACAATTCAACGCAATGCTGCTTGGTCCAATGCCACTCCCAGGATCCGTGGTGAATTGGTTTGCTGCGATCCATAGGTTATGCCTTGGCAATTTGCAGAAGGAGGTTACAAGACTTTCTGCTCGATCTGTTTTTGCCTGGAAGCTCTGCTGAAGCCGATTGAGTGTCACAGCAAAGGACAAGATGGTGGCTGTACTTGAGGTCTAGTGGCTGGATATTATACCAGGTCTTCTTCATGGAAGATAATTCTACCACTGAACACTAAGTAGTCTACACTGTTTTTAGATCCTTGATACTAAAGCTACCCTGCAAAGGAACATGGGCAACACCTGGGAGTTGGTTCTCAGACGAACTCAGGCCCACCCCAGACCTGACAAATCAGAACCTACTTTCTAAGAAATATCCAGATCTGTGTACACATTCAATTTTGAGATACATTGCTTTAATTCTTCTGCCTTTCCTTCATTGGCATTTGTATTTTCACCTTAAAGTAAATAATTTTAAATAGCTATAGACCTGATTGGGTAGTGCAGTGGTTCTCAACCTGTGGGTCGTGACCCCTTTGGGGATCGAACGAGACTTTCACAGGGGTTGCCTGATTCATAACAGTAGCAAAATTACTGTTATGAAGTAACAATGAAAATAATTTTATGGTTGGGGGTCACCCCACTTGAGGAACTGTATGAAAGTGTCCCGGCATTGGGCAGTCTGAGAACCACTGGTGTAAGGGGTTATAGGTTGGACGGTTACCACAGGTCAACTGTTTGAACCTCCCAGCTGGTCTTCAGGGGAAAAAATAGCGCTTTCTGCTCCAGTAAAACTGTGCAATCTTAAAAACCTACTAAAGAAGCAGTTCTCCTCTGTCCTATAGGGCTACTCTGAGTGATAATGAACTTGCCGGCAGTGGATTTGATTTTTAGTTTTAAAACAAGGACCTTGTAGCGGTTAATCTCCTGGCTCCTAACAGAAAGGTAAGAAGTTCAAACTCACCAGCTGCTCCGTGGGACAATGATGTGGCAGAAGGCTTCCATGAAGATTCCAACTTTGGAAATTGTAGGAGGCAGTTCTATTCTGTACTGAGGGTCATTTTGCATTGGACTTGACTTGACAACAATGTGTTTGGGTTTGGATTTTAAATGTGGAAAAAATAAGGTAACATTGATTCCACCTGGAGGAGAAAAATTTCTAGGGACTGCAATTCAACCCTTAAGACTAGAGAGTAACAACAATGTTTCATTTGGAAGCTATTGTTTTTAATTGGATGCAAAATAACTCAATAATTACTTTTCACCTGAAACAACACAACGCTTTAATCATAATGACATAATTAGAATCAACCATACAGTCCCTTGGTTAATGAGTAAAAAACTCTCTTCCTTGAAAATCAGCATTAACTCTGCACAGGAGGAAGCTTTGGGTACTTACCATTTCTTAATAAATAACTTTCAGTGAACAACAAAACATAAAAAATAAATGTCAGGATAAGCAAGTGCACCACTCAGTGTGCAAATTAAGTCCTAATTAAATCATTTGAATATCAGAACAAATATAGCACAAAATTCTAATGCCAATCAGCATTTTATTTATCCATCATTTCCATAAAACAAAGAGCAAATATAACGGTGTTACTTTAATTAGGTCATAATTAGAGAAAATTACTTAAGCACAGAATGAAAAGAATCTACACAGGACGTATATTTCAGTATTCCACTTGAGACATAGAGACAGCTCATTTGCAAACAGATAATAAATCAAAACTATCACAAATTCAGTAAGCCCGAGTGCCCACAAATAATCCTCCGTGTCAAAAGCACTCAAAAAGCAGTTTTTGAAACTCAAGAAAAATAAGAATCTTAGTTGTCCCTCTCTTCTAATCTCTAAAACTATGACTTTGATGAAATTCTTTTTTCTTCCCTCTCTGTTTTTGGAAGTATAAGCTTTGATAAAGATAATTCTAACAATCTACCTAACACAGGATCTTTTAAACAAAAGATGCTAGGTAATTTTTGTCTGACAGATTAATGGGTTTTCAAGTCTTCTGTGAGTTCACTTATCACCAAGTTTACAAAGTCTGGATGTGACTAAATGAATATTTTGAGATGGGACTTGTGATGATTCTTTAGAAAGATCCAAAGCCCAAGAACAGCAGTTTCCAGGGATAATGTGTGTCTATCTAAAGCTCTCTAGAAATGCAGGCTGGGAAGCACTCACCTTACAGAAGCAAGCTTCCTGCAAGACTCAACATTCAGATGCATGAAAGGGTGAGAATGGGCGCCTTGATATTTCATATCCATCAGAGCTTCAATACCACCTGCACTTGGGGTGTCCTGGCGACTATGGGGACTAGTCCAGGGAAGAGAGCTAGTCTATCAAAGCTATGCACCTCAGAGATGTCCTCCATGGTGCTGAAATCACATTGCTCACACAGCTTACAGGGAGATTGTAGCCCAACTGTTTGTTTTTCTAAGCAAACAAAAATCCTCACAAGTGGACCAATAAGCCATACCATGATCAACACAACAAAGACTGAAGTTGTCAAGAATTACATTTTACTTGAGTCCACAAGTCAATGCCTATGCAAATAGCAGTCAATCAATCAATCAAGGAAGTATTACATTGGGTACATAGGACACAAAAGATCTGTTTAAAGCATGAAAAGGAAAAGTTACTTTGAGGACTAAGGGGCATGTTTTAAAATTGTTAGATCATTTTATTTTATATATCTCTTCATAACACAAATGTAAGCCATGATAATATTTTCCACTGTGTATAAAACACACCTATGCACATCTATCTATGTCTGTCCTATTCTTACATTCGTATATTATGTTACATAAATATGCTCTTGCATGATATAAATATATGTGGTGTTATTAGCATAATAATGCTAGTTAATATGATAGAAACTAGAGCATCATGCTGAAATAACTCCAATCAGGAATCATCAATAACCCTAGATTATCAGTAATATTTTTATTGAATGGAAGGTAGTATTGGAACCAACCTATAAACTGGGAACTTTTACAATTAAAAACTGAATTTTGAAAATAACAAAAACTGAATTTTGGAAGACTAGACAGGTTAGAAAGCTACTTAAATTAAACAGAGGTGTAGAGGCAAAGAGGGTAAGATATATCAAGTCACAGGAGGAGTGCCATCAGGGAGGAGCACAAGCATGCTTGGAGGCGTGCAAAGTGAGAAGCTAGCACAGGGAAAGGCGTGCTGGCCATGAAGACCCTTTGCTCCTGGGCACTACTGTTAAAACGAGTGGAGAACTATAGAGAATCAGGCCAGAGTCTATTAATCTCACCAGGTAGGAGGTTACAAAACCTACATGTTAGCCGTGGGACTCGAAGGGAAGAGTACACCCAACCCAAATGATGATCTTTTCAATTGCCTCATATGCATGTGAAACCTTTTCAGTAACAGGGCAGCAATGGTTTCTAGTGCTATTTTGGAAAATCATTAACTAGATATTAAGATTTATGATAAAACCAATATCTATATCTAACCCATGTATTTTGTGAACATCAGTCTTATTGCCAGTGAGTCATTTTGGACTCATAGAAACTCTGTTGGGCAAAGTAGAACTTCCCTTTCATTCTTGAGGCAACTGAAGCCTCATCTTTAACCCATGGGGCAGCTTGTGGAATTGAACTGGTGTCCTTGTGGTTAGTGTTCCATCACATAACCCACCACACCACCTGGGGTCCTTTCTGAACATACAAGACATAATAGAGGGGAACAGACAATAATCAAAGGGAGTTCTTGAGTCAATGCTTATCCATAAAAACCAAAATCATGCTCTAGTATCGGCCTCCATGACAATACAAAATCCAGTGTCTGATTAGGTTTTGAAGGTCTGATTTAACTTGTCTATTTCTGTCCTGAGGGAGTCCTTGTGGCACTGTAGGATTAGCATTGGACCGCTAACCACCCACGGGTCGGGGGTTCAGACCCACCAGCAGCTCTGAGGGAGAAAGATGAGACTTTCTAGTCCCCTAAAGATTTACAATCTCAGAGAGCCACCAGGGCAGTTCTACTCTGTCCCTTAGGGAGCACGCAGAATTATTTTGATTGCAGCAAGTTTGGCTTTGGGGGTAGTTTCTCAAACGTGTGCTGCGTGGTTTGTGTAAGTGTTTACTCAAGACATTCACTTTA
>NW_022111321.1:13425802-13446829 GCF_000313985.2 Echinops telfairi
TTGAAACAATAATGAATTAAGTTTAAATGTTTGTCAAAATGGGGAATTTTACAGTGCAATCTTAAAAACAAGCATACATTAATGTGTGTTTGTATTTTCTTTTACCTTAAATATAAATGTGCATTCCAATGATAAAGTTCTTGTGAGGATCAAATGCCTTTTCTTTCTTTTTGTGATAATATTTTATGATGTTTTAGGTGAAAGAACTTAGGCTCCCATCTAATCATGTGTATACAAAATGAGTACACTTTTTCACGTGTCAGAATTCTTTCTTTTTTCTTTCATTCTGTGTTCTATTTCCATAAATCTAACTGCCTTGCCCTTCATTACATTCTCACCTTTGCTTTAGGGTAAATGTGAATCATTTGGTCTATATAATTGATTGTGTAAGGAGGCACAGTGCTCATAGGTGATACTGTACATTTTCTAAGACAGTACATTGTTTTAGCTGAAATGTGACCTCCGGAGTGACTTCAGTTCCAAATTCAAAGGATATTTTAGAGCAATAGTCAGGTGTTTCCACAATAAGTCATGCTCAGTCCAGTAAAACTGACCCTTTTTTTGGGAATCTGAATTTTGGTATACATTTTCTCTCCATCTATCTGGGACCTTGTATTATGTAGCCTAACACTATTTAAGTCTGTGGGTTTCAGGATAGATGAGTTATTAGGGTTGTGAATTAGTTTCTTTTTGTATCTTTAACTTTATGAACTGCAATTAACTTCACTGTCTTACAAGACTATGGTCTTAAAGAGACAAATTTTCATACCAGTAATTTTTGTAACCTTCCTTACATGAACACCATCCATGAATTACTATTTATATTTCCTTTTTTTTTTCAAAATAGAGAAAACTTAAAGATACTTGTGAGGAAGTTTATATATGGGACCCTCCAGAACTTTTAGACTTATATCTGATTCCTTGCACAATATTTGAGTTGTCTCACTCATCCCTACTCTCTAATGATTATTTTTTAAAATAAATTTTTATTATCAAGTTTTATTAAAGCACACAATTAAGTATTTATTTTAAAAGATTTATCTTTAAACTAATATTTCATTGTGCACAACATTTAATAACACCATTTTACTATATAATATGTATCTGGAAAGTATACATTTGGGATCAGATAAATACAAAAGACCCTTGAGATATTTATATTTTACTGATGGAGCAGACCTGTGTATAAGGGAATTAACCTGAGAAAAACTGTGAACAATATGGTTACCAGTTGATCAGTATGTGAGTAGTTCTCTAAACTAAGCTTTATAGGATGACCGACCATGTTAGGTAACCCAGTTTGGGGAGTAAAAGGACCCCTGGTGCATTAATTTCTTCATTTGGTGGAGTGTTTTAACTCGCAGGTAAACACAAGTAGAAGAGACAATTATAAGGAAAACAAAACACAACAAAAAAAGAAAACTGTAAATTCTGAATGCTCCTATGTACATCTAAGTTCAAAAACGTTAAAAGGTAAATATACATTTTAGTATTATATATGTATATATAGCTTATACATAAATATATAGTGTGCATATATACCACCTAGCTATATCTATATCTATCTATCTATCATCTATCTATCTATTTATCTAATATGTATGCACACATACATGATAGCATCTCCTTAAATGGTGAAATTAGTCCTTTAACAGGAGGGAATAATCCAGACTCTGAAAATCTGATGCTTATAGATTTTGGTATACCCTTAAGAAAAATAATTCTGCATTTGGATATGTAATGAGATAATAAAGTCTTGAACAGTACTGAGAAATGTAGGGGTCCTGCAGTTTCACCTTTATGAGTTTCCAATTGTGTCCCCCTGTGCTACCTTGAGACACTTTCTTCCTGTCAGAAGTTCAGGTTTCTCCTCAGCACTTTAAGACATGATTCAGTCCGTCATCCAGAACAGATTTATGGGACACCTCCTATGCCTCCGGTGCTATTCTAGGGGTGCTGGGCACACTGGGAAATAACGGAGGGGGAGCATCCTTCCAGGACGTGCTTTCTAGGGAAAGACAGAACCTAAGCAAATAAAAACAAGTGTTAAAATTTCAGTTGGAGCCAAATGAGAAAAGTAAATCGTCAGCTATGTTTTTAAAATGGTTGTTTTTCAAACTCATGTCTTGACTAAGAAATGAAAAGTGTTTCAACAACAATACAGTCAAGCTGTGTCCTGACATATAGAGTTGCTAAAGAGACGCTGAGCTTAAGAAGCAATCTCTACTTTAGAACAAGTCTCTCTGACCATGAGTGGCTATTTTGAAAACTAGTTACACTCTGTTATGGCCCTTTGTGTGACGAGACATCAAAGTAGTTTATATAAAATAGGCAATAGGTTGAATCTTCCAACATGAAACCAAATGAGCTTTGTAGCAATAACATTATCACAGAGCACCATTGTATACCTGCCTCTCATGAAAACACAATCCAATGATCTATGTTCAGACAGGTAAGGATAAACAGAAGAGCCTTACTGGACATTTTACATGATAGAATGATTTTGCTGGGCCAAGTTATAAGCATACTAATGAACCATGCCAACAAGGAACTGATGGAGGGCTTGGGAGAAATATGGCAAAGTAGGGCTATTGTATATCCATACAACAATGTTTTTGTATCAAGTAAAATTTTATATAATCTAACAACTATATATCCATATACTAATATCCATATATCAGTATAATAATTTTATTAATAAATTTTAAATTCTACCCCATATTATAAATGGTATACACCTGAATTCTTAAGATGTAGAATAACAATTTCCCCTAAAAAAAAAAAAAGCTCTAAATACAAGGTCATAAGCGTTATCTAGTGAAAATGTATTATAAATATGTAATATAATAGAAAAAGTTCTTTTTTCACAAATATTTTACAGATCAAACAGAAAAGGTGCATTTAAAAAAATTAGTCAAGTGATAAACGTAAATTCTTTATTGCCTTAGTCAAATGATGTTGTAAATGAAAACGACTAACAGTGCTGGTGAAATACGGCTCTTCCCATTGATGACAGAGCAATGATGAACCAGCTCGTCTTTTCATCAGAAGCGTATCAGGAACTTTGCACCTGGCATAAAAGCTGAGTCGTTTGGATGACTGCAAGGTTATTAGAGAGCAGAATAATAAAGATAAGCAGGACCATCAACCTGCCCATATATATTAATAGTCTACTGATACTCAAGGCTTCTTTTTCACTCATGGAAGCAGCAGTCAAGAATTAAACAACACATTGCAAACCATGCATCGGGCAACTTATTAGGCAAATCTGCTGTGCATGACCTCTTCAAAATGCTGACGAGTAAAGATGTCACTTTGAGGACTTTGGTGTGTCTTGAACAGAAAGGATGTCGATTTGAAGACAACGTGCACTTGACTCAAGTCATCGTATTTTCAATCATCGCATATGCATATGAAGGTTGGACAATGGATAAGGAAGACGGCAAAAGACTTGGTGCAGCAAATTGTGTGCATCAAATTAGGGTGCATCAAATTATAGATTGTCAGGAGAACAAAAGATCCGTCTTGGAAGCAGTAGAGCCAGAGTGCGGCTTAGAAGAGAGGATGGCTAGCTTTCATCTCACTCCCTTTGGACTTCCTTTCAGGAGAGATCAAGCCCTGGGAAAGGGCATTATACTCAGGCAGGTGGCAGTCAGTGAAAAAGAGGAGGCAGACTCAACGAGATGGGCTGACAAAGTGCCTGCAACAATGGGCTCAAATATAAAAATAATGATGCAGACTGTGCAGGACTGGGCAGTGTGTTTAGGATCCCTTTGAGCAGGAATATAGATTTAATTGCACCTACCAACAAAGTATTAATATTAAAGTAACAAATATAAACGACAGAAAACATCTGAATGATGGGTTAAATCAACCAAAAAGTGATACAATGTATTTAACATATTGAAAGAAAGAGATTAGAAATATTTTCATAAATTAAATATTTGACTATTAGAAATAGAATAATAACTTGTGTTTGTATAAGTAAATCATTTTTCTTATACAGTATTATCAAAATAAAAAAAAAATTCCAGTTTTGTAATGGTACAGTGGGGTAAGTATTGACGTGCTTACCACAAGGTTGGTCATTTGAAACCATTAGCCCTGTCTCAGGAGAAAGATCAGGCTGTCTATTCCCTTAAAGATTTATAATCTTGGAAACACTATGCAGTGGTTCTGTTCTATCATATAGGGTTGCTGTGAGTTGGAATTAATTTGATCACAACGGACTTACTTTTTGAGTTTTTACCCATGTGGCTACTGAGTATTTGAAATGTTGAATGTCTAATATGAAATAGGATATAAAGTACATATGAGGTCTTATTCTAATAAAAAGAATGTTAGAGAACCTCACTATTTAACCATTTTTATTAAGTAGGGGAATTATAGTATTTTAATATGTTTGGTTTGGTGAAATCACAGGGGTTCCACACATTTGTGGAAAATTGAATTGAAAGATAATAGAAGCCCCTCCTATATTATTAAAATTAATTTTACTTTTTTATGTGGTTCCTAAATACATAAAAACAATAGGTTATGCCTTCATTTCTTAGTGCTGCTATAGAAGAAATAACACAAGTGGGTAATAATCAGAAATTTATTTTCTCATAGTTTAGGAGGCCTGTCATGTTATTATTAGGTCCTGTTAAACGGGTTTCTTCTCCTGGGACCCCAGAGAACTGCCCCAAAGCGGTTTCTAAGCTCTGATTTTTACAGAGGGAGAACACATGGTCTTTCTACTATGGAAAATCTGGCCTGGTTCCCATTGGCATCTCAAAGTTTAGCTATTGCACCCCCAAGAAATTTAGGGCCCCAACTCTAGAAGAACGCTGCCTTTCTTTGGACTCTAGTGGAAGGTCATTCTCTATTTTCCACTTCTGTTCCTTGTTGCACGAGCCTTAATGGCATTCTGGTTACATGTTGGGCCATTAACTGCAAAGCGAGCAGTTTGAAATCACCATCCAGCTGAGAAGGAGAAAAGTGAGGCTTTCTACTCCCATAGAGTTACAGTCTCTGACGCTCACAGAGGCCATTCTGTAGGTCAAAGGTGATTCAATGGCAGTGACTTTGGTTTCGGTATTCCTTGCTGATCTCTAAGTGACATTGTGCTTTCTTTGCTTGTACTCTTTCATCATGCGACGGTATCCTGCTAGCACTACCCAGTACTCTGAGAGGTTTCCCATTACAAACACCTTAAAAGTGTGGGGGGAAAGCTAGGGGCGAAACCCTCAAAATCATAAAAAAAGTAGCAGGCTGACTGGTCAAATAGAGATCCCGAAGACTATGGCTCTTGGTGGTACCCCGAAGACTATGGCCCTTGGTGACCCTTCAGGTCTGAAACTGAATTTATTTACCCTCATGGCTCCATTTTTGGCCAGACAGGTGTATAAAAGGAACAATAACACTAGTGAGGTCTATACACCTTAGAACAGTCAACCATATGAGATCAAAAGGTCAAAATGTATTGAAGGATGAAATTCAAAAGAGATAGCAAAAAAAGAGAAATAGAAACAGGAACATAGTCAAGAAGTGAGCTTAAGTGATATTATGGTGTAGGGATTCCAGTTTATGAGATGTAAAAAAATGGGTATACTATAAAACACGGAACCGGAAAAAAACCAAAACCAAAACAAAACAACTGCTGAACCTGAAGGGTTTTTTAAAGTTTTAGTTTAGTTGTTTTTTTTTAACCCTTTTCTTTTAATCCTTCTCTGAGGGAGACATGTTATGTCAAAATGTTCAAATAACAACACTGGCAGAGCTGCCACAAACAATTCGATTCCAATCACCATGTGTGTTTCTTCGTTTGGGCTTGGTTCATTTATTTGAGAAAACTGAAAATCTCCACATTTTTTTGGCATCTGTCCAAAATTAACCTGAACATGTCTAAAATTCTAATCTTGAGACTCTCAATATAGTATTTTTCAAAATATAACTAGTATTCTTTAAAATAGACTCCTGTTTACAACAGAGTATAGCACGTAAACTAGTTAAAATTATTAGAAAAACATCAGGAATTATTTTCTTACACCCACAATAATATATGTAACTTTAAAAACATGATAACACATCATGGATTAGTTTCACTAAATATATATATTTTATGCTAACAATTTTCTCTCTCTCTTGATTCCTTGCATCTATACTTCACAACATAGATTTTTTGACAACCACTTAAAGATTAGAGTGTCTTAAAAATTAAGTTTCTATCTCTGTGATTTTCTTTTATCTGCTTTTCCTCTTATATAATCCCTAATCTGTTAAATGATATAACAGCCATCCAGAAAATCGTGAGGAAAAGCTGAAAGGCATTCTACATTTTGAGTTTTAGCACCCTTTCTCTAACTTGCTTATAACCTGTGTAAGAGGGATACGTAAAACAAAAACAACAACAAAACACCACCACCAAAAAAGTCCTCATTCCCATCCAATGAATACTGACTCATAGGAACCCAATAGGACAGGGTGGAGCTACCCCCTGTGGGTTTCTGAGACTAATTAAGAGAGGACAACGCTTCATAGTTCTCTGACAGATGGCTGGTGGTTCCAAATGCTGACCTTGTGCTTAGCAGCCCAATGGGTAACCACTACGTTACCAGGAGTCTAAGGATGAGTTATGAAAATAAGACACTAATTGTTAATTTTATGATTCCTCAAAACTTATCAAGCTTGTTTTCCATGCCAATGGAACAAAAAGAATGCTCACATATATCAAATATAGTCATTATGCTCATGTTAGCATATATCAGATCTTTATACCAGTATTCCATTCGATAGGAACATGCTTTCTTTACCTGGTAAGACACATATAGTAAAAACATGTTCTCTCTCTCTAGACAGCCCTATAAATGGATCTGTAAACAGCTCTTGCATATTGGTGTAGTGGTAATGCATTGGGCTGCACACCACAAGGCGTTTGAAACCACCAGTGGCTCTTCAGGAGAAAGATGGGTCTTTCTCCGCCTGTAAAGAGTTACATAATCTTGGAAATCCAGGTCAGCAGCTCTGCCCTGATTTATAGGTTTGCTGTAGTCAGCATAGACTCACTGGTCATAGGATAAACCGAGAAAACATATATTGCTCTTTTCCTAAGTGTCACTGATTAATATAGAAATATGTGATAAAGAAGTGATCAATTCAACCTGGAGAGGGTCTGAGTCAACAGAGAAAGTGTCATACAGTGATGAAATTCTCCTATCTACATCTGATTAATTAGTCTGAGCATCTATTGAATAATTCATTCAATGAATATTTTTAAAAGATTTTCCCTGTCACCAACCTCTAATGTTTGTGTAGACCGAACCCAGTCACTTAACAGTTTAATCTGTACAAGTCAACAATTCATGTATGTGATTCGCAGCTGGCATAAACTGGTATAAGTTATTTTTCTCAATGGTGTTTTCAATTCTATACCATTGGCTAAAATAATGGCACTATCAATAGAATTGCCTTATGCCCCTGGAGGATAATTGTTAATGTTCTCTAACATAAATGACAATGACATGTTTAAGTGAACCAGAGACATACATAAAGCAAGGATATATGATTGTACTTTGGACTTGCTCTTAATTTTAGCCCCAATAAGAACAATTAGATCTTATTACATGACCTTGTTTGATGCTCGACATCATTGGGGAGATTACTGAAGATATGGGTGCAATGGCAAAGAAACCAAGAGCTTCCTGAAAGAATATCATCTGGGCTCTTGAAAGCTTGTCTTCAAAGAAGCAGCCCTCTAAGTTAGGCATCAACTAAGTCTACACGGAAGAAGCAGACCAGTCTGTGTGATCCAAGGATTGTCAATAATAAAATCTAAATCCAAAGTTGGTATCAAAGTTTAAATTGTGAACACACAGTTCTCAGAAGGCTATAGATGACAGTGGAAGTCTAAAAATCCATTGTCAGGGTCAACACAGGGATTAAACCTCAACTACCAAGGTCATCCCTGTGACCTTGGTAGTTGAGGGATGAGAATAGCCATGTCATCAGACAGAGAGTATTGTAATAAAGTCGATTAGGACAGAAGTAGTTAGGTTAGAATGTAATATGTTATTATTTTATCTCTTTTAAGTCACTCTAAAGTTGTTCGTTTTCCTTCTTCTTTTTTAAAGTGAAGGGGAACTTCATGTGGATTGAACCTCTGGTGAATCCTCTCTGACCATAGACCAGCGATGTGAATCGTGTTGCTAGTATGCAGAACATATAGGAAAATGATTGTTGCAGATGCAGGTAACTTAAAATTTAGCACATTACCATTTGATGTCTCTTTTGACTTAATTCCTGTTGTTCTGGTTTTTAATATTATCTGCTCTTTCTTATTGAGGTTTTGCTCTGTTTTACTTTGTTATTGCTGCTGGGTTTGTTTATTTGTTTGTTTGTTTTCCCTATATGAAACCCAGCATAGGTCAATCTACAGAGACAGTAACTGGATTAATGGTTGTTGAGGATATGTGAGTTCACATCTCGGCACCCTCACTTCTAAGCAGCATTCCCCTGTTTAGCTATACTTCTTCCAAGATAGACTTCTTTGTTCTCTCAGTCCATGATATAGTCAATCTTTTTTGCAAACATCACAATTCAAATTTAACTTTTCTCCTCTTTTCCTGAGTTTTCAGCATTACAACATTAAAGACACACATATGACCGTCTCTCTATACACACATATGTGTGTTCCCACATTATATTCCCACTGTAAAATTTAGTAACTTATAACATAACATTAATTTTGTTTAAATTATCTTCTTTTTTTTAATCACCAGGATACTAGATAGGATTCATTACTTTTTCAAATATTTTCTTCCTCTATAATGATTAATAGTAGTTCCAAAAAATGATTTAAAATATTCTTTTAAAGATTTCTCTAAATTACTCTTCTTTAAATAGTCTATACTGACTACGGCATTTGTTCTGGGTTTATTTCCACCACCCTTTCAAACTTCTGATTTAGGGCTAGTTAAGGCAAAGCGGTGTCAAGACAGAGTCAGGGAGAGAAAGGCGGATTCTAAAAGGAGAGTACCAATCAGAAGAACCTCACTCGGATCAGTCCAGTTGAGTGCTAGAGATTGTTCCCAATAGGAAACAGAGGCCATGAACCATGGCAGCACTGAAAAAGTGTATATGGTGATAAAGAAGGTGGGTAAGAGCACGAGGAAACTTGGATGCACTTGTTGGCTGAGTGGGCAGAGGCAATAAAAAAGAAAAGACTGAAGACAGTTGAGTAGTAAACTATGGATTTATGGGTTATGGGACTAAACAAATCAGACAATTATGATATCCTGCACAGAAGAGAGACAAAAATATGACCCACTCCCATACTGGCGACCTATCTCATGCAGGAGTATTTCTGCTAAAAACAAAAATGTTTCTGCCTTCTTAATTCTCTTGTAGGATCAAAGCTTGACACCAAGTCTACACCTTTGCTCTTGCTGCTGGTATAGTCTACTCTTTTAAAGAATGATCACATTTGCTGAAGAATAAATTGTGCTCAATTCAACTAGTTCAGGGATAAATGTAGGGATGGATATAGATGTAGACATCCTAGAATGTCAGAGCCAACTCAATTGCAACCACCAACAAGAATCTGTCTGTCTATCTATCTGTCTGTCTATCTATCTATCGTCTACTATCATCTCTACCTACATACCTACATGCATAACTCCCTATATCTACCCGAGTTATCCGCTGTATAATTATGCAGCTGTTTCCATTTTCTAACAAAAGAGCAGTAGTATTAGCATTTGGGTTGAATTTCATCTTGATAAGATCAGCCCATTATTTGAACCTAAGAATGTCTAGATTCTCTAATTTAGCAGCTGGAAACTGACACCCTCCTGGCCTACCACCTGTTTTTTGTAAATTAACATTTACTGGAACATAACCATGCCATTTATTCACACATTCTCCATGGCTGTGTTCATGCTACAAGGGCAAGCTTGAGTAGTTACATCAGATACCTTATGGCTGACAATGCTTAAAATATTTACTATGTGGTCCTTTGATGAAATTTTCAGCTGACACTTGGAACCAATCCAACCTATTATTTATCTTTTCTAGATGAATTATGCTAATGTGGTATTTGTGTCTTCTGTGCTTTCTTCGAAGTTAATAATTCTTAATCCAAAGCAATGATAAAAAAATAAAACTATCCAAGATGAGACCATTCTCTTGATGAACACAAATCTATTAGTTACTGCCTTCATTAGGTAGTGTTGTTATAACAGAATGCCACAAGTCGGACACTTTACCACATAGAAATGTACCGTATCACTTAGAAATCAGAATGCAGGGAGTCAGCTACAGGGAAAGGCATTCGCTTTCAAAGAAAGCCCTTTTCTCAGCACATTTCTTGGTTCCTTGGCATGTTTGGGTAACACTGTATCTATGTTCCCCCATATATAGTTTCTTGTTTCAATCCCTACACTGCTCCTTTCTGATCCTAAATATGAGGGATGACAGGTTTAAAACACACACTACACTGATTTTTCCTCACTAATATAACAAAGGCAGTCCTGTTTCCAGATGGGATTGTATCTAGATGCATTTTTTAAAATCGAATAATCTCTAGCTATCAACTGGCTCCGTTTTCTTTCCTAAAACAAAGGAGTGGAAAACAGCCACTGTCACTGAGTTTCTTCTGACTCGGAGCAGCCCGACAGGACGGAGTAGAACTGTCCCCTTAGATTTCCAAGACTGTGGTCTTCACGGAGTGAGACTGCTACATCTCTTTCTTGGGAGCAGCTAGTGAGTTTGAACCATTGAACTCTCAGTTAGCACCGGGGCGCTCAAGCACTGTGCAATCGGAGCTCCCCTCCACGTGGACTGGTCAGAGTTTGAACACTGTGCAGCCGGGTCTCCAGTCACAAGTGCTGCCAGAATAAGGGTTAGTACTGACAACACGTCATTTTTAAGGGGGAAGAATGATAGTTAGAACAATGAAAATAATAGATTATCATCCAGATTGCGACAGTTCTTTCCCACAGAACTGTCATTATTGGCTTTGTCGATTTTCTTGTTCAAATGTGTGTGCAATTCAGCTAGTATGACTGGTTAATGACTTATGAGTCTGGTAAGCCTATCAAATATACGATGTAACTTTCCTTTATGACTCATGGGCATCAATATTAACAATCAGCAGCTTTACAGGCCTGTAATATAGTAATTCCCAAATGGCACATGGACGTAGGCCAGGGCTGCTTTTCCCCTGTTGAGTAAGAGACGGGAGCCAGCTGGGCTGGATTGGGTTGCTTGAGTGCTTGTCCTTGTCTGGCACTGTATCAGGAGGGAGGAAAATTACTAGTTGTCGCTCCCCAATGCTGAGTTTGAAGAACTGACACCCGTCCACATCTCCACTGTGATGCCAGCCCCTTATTCTGCTTTGGTATGGAAACCCCATAAACAAGTATAGTGAAATCATATGTAAAGAAAAATGGTCTTTCAGTGTCTACCACAAGAGCTTTATGAGCTCATTTATATACGTTATGACACTTATTTTGGCTTTTAAGTGCAATTTTCATGCATTTATTAGTTCACAACGTTTCATATTACATAGCTGAGATTGCTGAATAACTAAATTCTGTTTTGTCTAATTAAAACTGACAAAAATCACCAAACTGCATACAACACAGATCATAAAAATAAGCAGTATTGGTCTGTCAATATCAAAGCTAAGAGATGTAGAGGAGGGGGCAGAAATATCCTTAAATGCATCATCAATGCTTATAAAAACAAGGTATCTTTTGTCTGAAAAATTACTTGAAGAAAGGATTTCTTTCTATATGTGACCTGATTTGCGTCCAAAAATACTATATTGGGAGGCAGAACATTTTTTTGCTGTAGCATTTATCTTGGATTCTTTCCTTTTTGTTATTAAATATTATCCTCTGGTAGCATTTTGTTGAAATTATCCTGCCCATAAAAATTAATACAAAAATACTTCCTTTTAAACTGCATTAATTCTGACATGCTGAATGTGTTAAGTTGGGTTAGCAAGGCAAAACCAGGGATGCTTACAAATGTCTATAATGAAAGAAATAAAAATCAAGCAAGTGGCTCACACAAATATAGAAGTGGGTAAGTCAAGTTCAGGTCAAGTACGTGGATCCTCTATTCAGCTGGAGGCTTTCCCTGACTTGTGTATCTGTTGTGGCTGATGAGCCAGGACACAGGAAGTTGAAGCAGGAAAATCACATCTGGTGGATACAGAGACAGAGGAATCCAAGGTCTACAAGTCAGATAGCAGGTCAAATGTTAGGCTTTGATGACACCCAGGGTCAGCAGGAAATAAGCCATGCAGTTGGCTCAAGTCCTAAGAACAGATGTTGAAGAGTCAGATGCAGGATACAAACCCGCAAGAAATGAAGCCGCTCTCTACAGCATATATTTACATATGAAGGTGTCCATGCCTCCCCACCCCACCCCGGGGACACATCATTAGGGCTATGACCTGAATAAAGGGTTGCACTCCACCCTAATCTTCCTACAACTGCTTGGCTGCTCACAGTAGATCCCCATGGAACTGACAACATCATGTTAGATCACACAAGCATTAGTCAAGATCAAGGCTCCAGGCTTTCCACTGTCTGTAGATCATAACAAACTATGGCTGGCTTTGAGAAGAATGGAATTCCAGAACACTTCATTGTGCTCATGCAGAACTTGTACACGGATCAGGAGGTAGTTGTGCCAACAGAACAAAAGAAAACTGCATGCTTTAATATCAGGATGGGTGTCGACAGGATTATAGCCACTCACCATATTTATTTAGTTTGTATGCTCCGGAAATCATCAGACAAGCTGGATTATAGGAAGAAGAATGTGGCATCAGGATTGGAGAAAAGATTATCAACAACCTTCAGGATACAAATTACACAACCTTGCTTACTGAACATGAGAAGGATTTGAAGCACATATTGATGAAGATCTAGGGTTGCAGTCTTCAGTACAGAATACAACCCAATGTACACAAGACCCAAATCCTCACAACTGTACTAATAGGAATTATCATGACAAATGGAGACAAGCTTGAAGCTTTCATGATTTTACTTTGCTTGGATCCACAATCAACACTCATAGAAGAATCAGTCAAGAGATTTTTAAAAAAGCACATTGCATTAGGTAAATCTGCTCAAGACCTCTTTAGAATATTGAAAAGCAAGCATGTTAATCTGAGGACTAAGGTACACCCGATCCATGCCATGATATTTTTCATTGCTTCACATGCATGTGAAAGTTGTATAGGGAATAAAGATGATTTAGGAAGAATTGATGCATTTGAATCCTGTTCCTGGTGAAGAATATTGAAGTTACTATAGTCTGCTAAAAGGACAAACTGACCTGTCTTGGAAGAAGGGTGTCCAGAGTGCTGCTTAGAGGCAAGGGTGGGGAGATCCTGTCTTACATACTTTGGACATGTAAGGTGAAATCGGTCCTTGGAGAAGGACATTATGTTTGGTAAAGTGGAGAGGCAGTGAAAAAGAGGAAGGGCTTTGAGCAGATGGCTTTATGTAATGGCTGTCACAATAGGCTCAGGCATGGGAACAATTGTGAGGATGGTGCAGTAGGGTTTTGTTAAAAAGTTGCAATAGGTCATAACCAACTTGATGGCACCTAACAACGGCCTGTCACACAAATGGCTAGGCCGTCTTGAGTATTTTGGACCAGCTAAGTTGACATAAAGCTAGCTATTACACATTATTATGTGAACTAATATAAAATATTGTTGAACACTATAATGTGTTACTTCCACCATAGACAATACCCTACTGAAATCAAGAGAAGCCTTGTTAACACAATGGCTTAAGTACTGGGCAACTCACTGGAAGGTGGGTGGTTTGAACTCATCTCATCTGTGGTGAAAAGGATTAGCCAGTCTACTTCTGTACAGTTTTACAGTCTTGGAAATCCCAAGGAACCATTCTACACTGTTCTATGGGGTTGCTTTCACTCGGAAGTAGCACACTTGCAATGAGTTTGGTTTGGGTTTTGTACTGAACTTCATATACGATTAACAAAATAATTCACACAGAGGAGGGGAACTGTGTGATGTTATGGGGTCTTGGGCACCTCCTATTTGGAGGTTTTGAATTTTGAAAGCCAGCCATGATATTGTTGTTGTTGCTGTTGTTGTTAGGCGCCATAGAGAGAGTTCTGACCCATAGCGACCCTATACACAACAGAACAACACATTGCCCAGGCCCAGGCCATCCTTCCAGTTGGTCCAATGCCTGAGCCCATTGTTGGAACCATTGGGTCCATCTATTCTGTTTTGTGTCTTCCTCTCTTTCTCTGGCCCTCCACTTTTCCAAGCATGATGTCCTTCAGGGACTGCTCTCTTCCAAGACAGATGTGTATCCTCTCAGAGGTTCATGGTATTTTCAATATTCTTTGCCAGCACCACAGTTCAAATACCATTGATCCTTCTTCCATTTCCCTTTTTACTGTCCAGCTTTCTCATGCATAGAAGGAAATTGAAAATATCATGGCTTGGATTAGGCTGACCTTAGTCCTAAAGGAATGCCCTTGCTTTTCAGTATTCTAAAGTGGTCTTGTGGGTTCTACCATGATATTGTTCATTTTGTGTTCATGTCTCAGAGTGACTGGGGTGTCAGATGAAGTGCCCCAATCATTGCAATGACCTGGCTACTTTCTTAGGAACATAGGCACACAGTATTCAAACACAGAACCCACGGTCTCTCCATTTTGCAAGTTTCAGGGACTCCACTACACTCAGAATAATGCCCAACTGCCTTAGGATGACATTTATGCTTTTCATGGGTGGACATTCGCTTTTGGATGTCCTCGTTTTCTTCTACATCTACTCCTTCCTTGGACTACATCCACCTCTTTCCTCTAACTTCTTCTTCCTCATTTTTAATCATTTTCCTCTAACCTCTGAACGCCTACTCATCTTTTATTCCCGAGCTTAGGCATCATTTCCTCATGGGAACCCTTTTTGAACCTCTCAAAACCATACTGGGTGCTCCTTGTGAGTTCCGTTATCCCTGGTGCAATTCCTCCATTAGGTGTTCTGCAGTGCGGTGCTCCCACTTTTTAAAACTATGGTAAACATTGTGTGTGCATTTTCAAATAAAAAATGTACAGTGAGCTGATACATGGGAACCAGAAATGTGAGCATACATGTGGAGTTGTTCTGTGAAAGGATGGTGATACACTCTCTCAGCTTCTTCATCATCTCCACACTGACATATAAGGTGCTTCTGGGGAACTGGGGCTCTGCAGCGTACACTTGAAAGACAAGAGTTACACAATAAAACTGGCTACTCATTTGTTGACATTACCGATTGCGCCAAGAAGAAACAAAACTTGTCGGATCTAGCATAAAATCTGTCAGATATTAGAGATGCAATAAATAATTGGTACGTAAATTATAGCTAGAGATAACCAACAGTGTGCAGAGAAAAGAACCATTTGCACATCATTTTCCCTCTATTTCCCTCCAGAAGATTATTCCTATCAACTAAAAAATGGCTCAAGAGATGGCCTTAAGAGAGGAGATAGAAGCCCTGGTGGTGCAGTGGTTTGAATCTGCCCATTGGTGCCATGGAACAAAGACCTGGCAAACTTCCTTAGAAGAGGGTAGTAAACCAGATGAGGTACTTCTACTTTGATGGGATCACTGATTGAAATGAACTGAACAACACCCAGCAAAAACAATTCAGACATTAAGTTCCACCCTAAAACCTTGTTGATCCTTGGGTAAGACAATGTCTTATCTAAAGGACTTAATATAAAAGAGTTGGAATCACTCTACACCTGGTTTGTCTCAAGAATTTTCCTATTTTTCTATAGCATTCTTGTTGAGGTGTTCAAGAGCGGCTTTGGTATACTAATCCAATCATTTCAGCGGAGAAAGTCCAAGACTAAGTACCAGGGGAACGTGATTTGCATTATGACTCATCTCCCAAGAACGGACACAAAAACATATTCTCAGGCTCTCAGAATGACAGGTTCTGAAACCACAGATGCCCAGATTCAAGCATGACAGCACTCGTAATTACCACAGGTCACTGAGACCAGTGTCTCTGTGGGCACTGCTCTATCATCCCACTGTATTGTCTTGAAACAATAAAACTTTGCATATATTAGATGGAATCTTCTCCTACAGAGTATAACTCGTATAACTTCCTAAGGCTGACTCTTTAAAAGCAGCTTTATTAGATAATATAACCTCTTGGGGCAAGTCAAAGCCACAAATATGTAATCACCATTTCCCTTTATAAGATTACAAGGCCTTAATACCCTTAGAGTTAACAGAAAATATAAACACAGAACATAAGACGTAGACACTAATCTGACTCTTAGCTTGCAGATACTTTAAAAATAATTTGTTTATATTGTATGCCATCCTGTTGCTTTCTCGTTAAGCTCTGATCTTTGTAGCAGTCCATGTGCTGTCTTCGATGATAACAAAAGAAAGCCCCACTACTGAGGAAACAAACTTGACTGCTTTAATATCTCAGCCATCACAATTATGCAAACTGCAGGTCTACCACCAGATAATGATAATGTAAGCATGGTTCCAGGACTGGCCTATAAACCAAACAGACTAACTAGATTCAGAGTTGGTTAACAACAACACCTGTCCTTTTAAAAAGCAACAAAACATTCACCAAAAAGAGAGAAGTGCATCTGTATTCTTAACCCCCTTAGCAGGAAGTTCTATCTAGTTCGATTTAAAAATAAGTAAATGATACTGTCAGTTAATTGCTACCTTTACAATTCTTGATGCACATTCTGAGCTGCACCAGTTGTGGACACTTGTTATTACAAAAGTGCCTATTGCACAGGCATTAAAATAGAATATTTGGATGCTAATTTTAAATTAACATTGTGTGTGCCAGGAAGCAGGTTAAGAATGAGTTATAAAAACAAATCAGTTCAAGCAACAATAATAAACAACATATTTGAGAGAAAGAAATATGAACAATCCACTGAGATATAGAAAATGCTATGATTCAATCCTTTTAATCTGTAGACTCTATATTTTCCCTGGAGAAGGGGACAGAATTCACCCCCTTTGGGAATGCTGCAGGTGCTGGGAAGGGCGGACATCCATTACAAGAATTGTGATTGAGAACTCTGGAAAGTCAGCAGACAGCAGCAAACCAGTCTCTTATGAAGTGTAGACACAGATGATCATTTAGCAACCCTAGCATTACTGCCTTTCCATTTCTTAGCGACTCCCATGGTCTTGTGCAATTAAGCACAGATAGACTTTAAAACAAGGCTTTGTATCTGGTGGGCAGGAGCTGTGAGTGGTACAAATGATTTGTCCTTTCCTGAAGGTTGGGAGTTCTAAACAAAACGACGAAACGGAAGGTTGGTAGTTCCTCCCTAGCCAGTAATGCCACAGGGGTGGGAGTGGGGGACTAAGAAGGTCTGGGGACCCCTATGATACAATTACACAAACATCCCTGGGGCACAATTCCATCTGAGGGGCAAGAGGCCGCCTTTTGTTGTTCCTTTTTTGGCGTCAACTAGCAGAATCAGCATCAAGGGGCATGTCTCCACAGTGACAATAACACCACCACCTCCTATTGGTTTCCATAGGATTATGTTCATTTCTGTTCAAGGATTATGTCATTCTTTTGTTGTCCTTTGATTATTTACTGCTTTTAATCTGAGAGCTAGATTTCCTAATGATCCTAAATTAATGTTTGGAAACTCTTATCACCTCTATTTTTTCCTGATTATATTCCCATGCCCATGTCTGCCCCAAGCATATGTCTCACCTGATTCAGCTTCAAAGGTGCAAAAATAATGTCTTGGTCAAAGCACCTTTAGGGCAATTGGGAAAAATAAGTTGAGAATGTTTGGCATCTGAACAAAAGTTTAATTGGGAAAAATAAGTTGAGAATGTTTGGCATCTGAACAAAAGGTTATTATCTTTTCTCTGTCAGCTCACCTACTGCCACCAAACTTTTCCAAACCATATTTTTTCCCATAGACTCCTTCATTCTTAGACTCTCACCAAAGCTCAATGTCAATGTTTCTCAGCCTTTCCTTTTTTTCATTATCATCATCTTGCTCTTCTTAGGAGTCTATTTATATATTTAAAAATCATTAAATATTAATAGCATAGGTAGGCTGCATATCAGTTTATATGCTTTGTTCTTTTGAAGGAACAAAACTGATTATAATAGCTATGGATTTTCATCCCTTCCCCCCAGGACCAACTTTTACCCCCTGGAGCACAAAGTTACCTACATTGAGAATACATGATGTATATCATATTTTAAAAGTGCTGTCATTTGAAAAAGTTCCCCAAGTAACAAGCAATTGTGAGTGTTTACTTGTTTTCTACTCATTATACAACACATCTCCTATAGCATTGTTTGTCTCTTCCAGTCTTGTTCATGAATCCAACTGCCATCAAGACATCTGAACCACTCAAAATATGGGTGTGTACTCTTAAAGGAGCTGCAAAATACTCTCAGCTGAAATTTGAAGAAATAAAATATTCAGGGTAGTGTTTTAAATCGGGATAAAGCATTCCCACATACTAGACCTATGAAAAGTATTAACAATGAAAACTCTAACATCAGTATGTTCTCTTCCAAGCAAAAGTACCATCTTCCAAACTTTATGACTTAGTTTTAGTAAGAATCTTGGGCAGTGGTTACATTCTGTCCGGGACTTCTTCTACCTGACACTTTGGAGGATACGGATTACAAAATTATGGTTATAAAGTCATGCAAATGATAGATTACACAGTTCTATCATGTAGCTGAAGTACAAATATGAGCAAATCTAAAAACTAATACTCCATTGATCCTACCAGGTGGAAGTATTAACAAATGAAACAAGTCTAATTAAAGTTTGGTCCTCTGCCTAAACCCTTAAAAAGCTGAGCAAAGAACAAACAGAAAAGCCTGCACCATCTAACTGAGGTCGGTGGTGATTCACCAATCGGCTGTTGGACTATCTTACAGAAAAGCACTGTGTGGAAAACAAGGCTGTAAATAGAAGAGGTCTTATGACTAGACATGGTTATATTCCCTCTCCCCCGTCCACACATCTAGCCTACTTCAGGTGACTTGAACACACTCAAAAAACACAAATGTTATCAGAAACATATGTTTTTTCTCTTAAAGTTCCAAGTTTTTGTACTTCAAATTCAAGGCATACCTAATGAGAAATGGACAAAGGAATGAGCTGGCTTCCGGGAGTTCTCTGAGTAAGACAATCCCATATTGCTTACCCAAACAGCCAAATCATAACAGGCTTGCATTCACCAAGGAGCAATGTGTTACAACTCTCAGGAAGTAGATGGACATAAAGATACTGATGAAGAAAGAAAATCAACAACCACAAAGAAATGATAGGTCAGTTCAGGTAGAAGGCAGAAACAGTTGCAAAGCCCGGAAACATCGGCTGTCCTTAGAAATTGTATAAATCAACTTCAATGCTTGGTGGAGGCCCCAGAAAGCAAATACATTCCATTAGATCTCTGGGACCTAATGACCCAGGTGTCCTCCCAAGTGAAGGAAAATAAACAAGTCTGCTGGGATCTGGCTTGGGATAGCTATTTGGAGAGCTTTGCTCCTTGCAAACCGTTGGAAACTCTTCTGTGCAAGGAAACTACCAACTGAAGTGCGAGTCCCCTGTGGTAAGGAGCCACCCCCAGCCCCTTCTCCTGGACTCCTAGTTCCGGAGCCAGCCTGAACTTCAATGGGAAAGTCATCCTAGGGGCTGAAAGGGTAAAATGCTGCCATCTCAAGGCAACTAAACTGACTCTCCCCCCCTGATACAGCTGTGAACTCAACAGCATCATGCCCCCTGCCCACACCAACATGATGATAATGAATGGAAATATCAATCACTGAGAGACGGTCACTTTGAAGTCTTCCCAGCTATCACATAAGCAAGCCCTGACTTTCCTGGGGTTTCAAGTCCATGGCGTTAAGCGCCTGCCTGACCAAGGGGCGACGCAACAAGCAACTTGCAACTCCAGGATGAAGCACCTACCTCATTCCTGATCAGAGTTTACTGGCCCCCCAAATGACGTTTCTAGGGTGCAAGCTGAGTCTTGGGACCAGACCTGCCCCCACAGCAAGAACCCCACACCCCTCGTTCGCATTCCAGAGGAAGGGACTCTGAGGAATGGGATAGGCTTGTGACCCCTCTCCCTGGACAATGCATTCAGGCCGAGATTGTAAGTATAGTCTGTGGGGGCGTGTGTGAGTGGGTGAGTGTGTGTGAGTGGGTGAGTGTGTGTGTAGGCGGGAAGGGACAGGGGACACCAATTGCCACCACAAACGAGTGCTTTTAAGAAGTAAAATCTGAATCTCTTACCATCTCGTCTGAGGTTGGCGTTGCGCAAGGCTTTGATGGATGCGCTCTGCGGAGTTGCCAAAGTGCCCCCAAAGCTGCACAAGTTTAGGCAGACTAGGATGTCGAGGAGGCCGAGCCGGTGCATTGGGATCAGCGGCCCAGGGACAGCTTCGCTCCCAGAAAAAGCCGGGCTCCGCACCCGGGACCGACGCCTCGCCGCGCGCTGGCCGCCTGCGTTCGCCCAGAGATGGCCCTGGACGCCGAGCTACTCGCCGAGCTCCCCGCAAACTTCCTGCATGCTGAACTTTCCGAGCGCGTGTGCCTGCTGCCCTTCCCGGCGGGGCTGCGAGTCCATAAACGGAGACGGGACAAGCCACAGGTTGACGCTTCTCGCCCCCTCCGGTGGCCAGCGGCTGCACCGCAGGCTGCAGGGGGCGGGCGGGCGTCCCGGGGACCGGCGGGCGGCGCGCTGGGCTCCGGCAGCGGCTCTGGGCAGCAGCAGCCTCCGGGCCGGCTGGACGTGGCTCAGTCTCTGGGCATGCCCAGTTTCAAGGTCGCCCAGGGCTCATTCATCTCTTTAGGTTTCCCCTTGGCAGTTGGACCCCAGAGAGAGCAGGGAATCATGTCGACTGAAGGAAGGGGGAGAGGGTAGGATCTCCTTAGTCTCCAAAGGTGACCAGAGGGGCGAGCCACAAGCCCCAGCTCCTGTCTTGGTGTTGGTGGGGCTTGGGGAGG
>NW_022111321.1:13449048-13466282 GCF_000313985.2 Echinops telfairi
ATTAATAAGGAAAGATGGGTAGAAAATGATGAAAGGGAGGGATGGATAATTAAAAACTGCAATAATATTTTATAAAGTTATTGAAAATATCCATTGAATTTCATGCCTAGACGCTGACATGAAAATAATTAAAACAATGTCACTATGACCAGTGTTAAAATACTAAATAGGATAAACCATTTTAATATCTTATATAAGACCATGGATTTAAAATAGTCAAAGTAATGTGAAAGATAGAGTGTTCACTCACAAGATATTCTGGATTCATAATGATAGATAATTTAGTTAATAGTTACAAAGAATATCACATAAAGGCCGCATGTGAGCTTGATCTTTAATGTTATTAAAAACCTAACATCTATAATAAAACCCCAAACTTGGAAACCCGTGCCTTATTCATTATTCTCAACCTGGTTTTAATTAGTATCTAATACTCAATACTCCCACAGTTGTTTGATTGTACCAACTCTGGTAATATTTACATAGACTGGATGACAGGTGCTTCATAAAAATACATTAAGAGAGTGAGGAAAGTTGGGTACAAATTTTAAATATTTTAAATTTATTGTTTTAAACATGAATGTCAAACAAACTTACCAAATCATGAAAGATGGTTTTAAATTATTGTATTTTTAATGACCAAAATTAAATTTGAGCCTCTTTTTTTTTCACCGGCTGGAATCACGGAGGCTGTCGCGGAGAAGAAGGTCCCTGCTGTTCCGAGACCCTTAAGAAAAAGCCAAGGAATTTCAAGAACTAAAGCTCAAATGCCTAAGAAAGAAGTTTGCCCAAAAGATGCTTCAAAAGGCAAGGAGGAAGCTGATCTTCGAGAAAGCTAAGCACTATCACAAGGAATACAGGCAGATGTACAGAACTGCAATCTGAATGGCTTGGATGGCAAGGAAAGCTGGCAGCTTCTGTGTGCCTGGAGAGCCCAAGCTGGCATTTGTTATCAGGATCAGAGGTATCAATGGTGTGAGCCCAGAGGTTCGAAAAGTGTTATAGCTTCTTCGCCTTCCCCAGGTTTTCAATGGCACCTGTGTTAAGCTTAACAAGGCTTCAATGAACATGCTGAGGATTGTGGAACCATACATTGCATGGAGGTACCCAACCTGAAGTCTGTGAATGAACTCATCTACAAGCGTGGGGATGGCAAAACCATTAAGAAGCGTATTGCCCTGACAGATAACACTCTGATTGCACGGTCTCTTGGTCAATATGGCATCATCTGCATGGAGGATCGGATTCATGAGATCTAGACTGTTGGGAAATGTTTCAAAGAAGCAAATAACTTCCTGTGGCCCTTCAAATTATCTTCTCCATGAGGTGGGATGAAGAAAAAGAGCACCCATTTTGTAGAAGGTGGAGATGCAGGCAACAGGGAAGACCAGATTGACAGACGTATTAGAAGGATGAACTAAGGTATCTATCTGCCATGATTATTTTCGTAATCTGGTCTCTAAATAAAACAGTAAGTGCTTTCAAGTGGAAAAAAAATTAAATTTGAAAACTATGGGTCAGCATGATAAAGCCAGATTTTATAAATATCTACTATGGTTCAGACTGCTATAAATTAACTCTTTCATATTTAGCTGACATTTCATAATTATACACTAATGTTCATATAATTATGAAAGATACTCCCATTATTTAGAATAACATATGACGTTAACTCACATATGAAAGCACTAATCTAAAAGGGAGCCCTGGCAGTGTAGTGGTTATGCATTGGGCTTAAAACTGCAAGATCAGCTGCTTAAAACCAGCTGCCACTCCCCTGAAGAGGGGAAGGTCTACCCTGTCCTGTACGTTTACTGTGAGCTGGAATCTACTCAATGGCAGAGAGTTTAGAGTTTACAAAGATACTTTAGAACCAATTACTCAAATATTAGGGTAGTTTAGGGCACAGAACCTTGCTGATTTATTTAATTTCTTTCAAAGCTACATTAGCTTACTCTTCTTGTTTTAAAATCATTTTATTAGGGGCTCATACAACTCTTATCACAATCCATACATACATCAATTGTATAAAGCACATTTGTACATTCGTTGCTCTCATCATTCTCAAAACATTTCCTCTGCCCTTAAGCCCCTGGAATCAGCTTCTCATTTTTCCCCTCCCTTCCTGCTCCCCCCTCCCTCATGAACCCTTGGTAATTTATAAATCATTATTTTGTCATATCTTACACTGTCCGACATCTTCCTTCACCTACTTTTCTGTTGTCCATCCCCCAGGGAGGAGGTTATATGTAGAACTCTGTAATTGGTTCCCCCTTTCCACCCCACCCTCCCTCCACCTCCCAGCATCACCCCTCTCACCACTGGTCCTGAAGGGATCATCAGTCCTGGATTCCCTGTGTTTCCAGTTCCTATCTCTACCAGTATCCCTCTTCTGGTCTAGCCAGATTTGTAAGGTAGAATTAGGATCATTATAGTAGGGGAGTAGAGGAGGGGGCAGAGGAAGCATTTAGGAACTAGAGGAAAGTTGTATGTTTCATCATTACTACACTGCACCCTGACTGACTCGTCTCCTCCTCATTACCCTTTTGTAAGGGGATGTCTAGTTGCCTACAGATGGGCTTTGGGTCCCCACTCCTCACTCCCCCTCATTCACAATGATATGATATTTTTGTTCTTTGGCACCTGATACCTGATACATTCGACACCTCTTGATCAACCAGGCTGGTGTGCTTCTTCCATGTGGGCTTTGTTTCTTCTGAGCTAGATGGCTGCTTGTTTACCTTCCAGCCTTTAAGACCCCAGACGCTATATCTTTTGATAGCCGTGTACCATCAGCTTTCTTCACCAAATTTGCTTATGCACCCATAACTTGCTCTTCTAAAACATGCGCTGAATGCTGTATTTCCTCAAATGGGAATGGCACTGGGTTTCTTCTTATGAAATACATATCTATCTTTAAAACTGAAATTCCAATGGTACATAATAAACGCATATTATAAAAATATAACAATTGGCAGAAAAGCTTATTTCTGATTACTAGATCCAAAATAAAAATAAAATCAGTTGTCATGGATGTATTCCATCTTATGTGTGCCAGAGTTGAAATGTGCTTCATAGATTTTCAATGGCTGGTTTTTTTTTTGTTTCTCTGGGAGACTGCCAGGCTTTTCTCTGAAGTCCCTCTGTGTGCACTGGAATCACCCATCTCTTGGTTAGCACTCATGCACATTAACCATTTTCACCACACATAGTCTCAAATGCAAGCTATTGTGATTATGGACCCCGGCACAAAAACAATCATTGTGTTTAAGTCAGCAGAAAAAAATTTTAAAGTATGGAAAAGTGGAATTAAAAGATAGTGGTCTTTTCCCCTGAACTTTGTCAAGCCTTTTTTTAAATCAATACAATAATAAATGCAGGTATTTCCTATTTAGGCTGCAGTATATTCTATTGATTAAAGATAATATTTTTATCTATAGCCACCACAAACCATTTAAAACCCTACATAGCGACGCCAAATACAATTTATCTGGTTACAGTGCTGACATAGTTTGAACACTAACATCTAGACTTTATCATTAAAGATTGGTTGTAGGTGAGACAATCTGTTTTACTGTTCTCACAACAAACAGTTCCAACCAGTAAAGCAGACAGTCAAGATTAAAGAATCTTCACATGACTCTAACGTGTAATAGAATGTAGTACCTTTGAAAGGTCATGAGTTATAGATGATTATATTCTGTATGTTTGTGCACAGACTAGCCAAGCATTCCTTTTCTTTTTCTTCATTGAATTAACCAGTGATTCCATTTAATAGAATGAGTCATTGAACTATTGGTGTGTTATGTAAAACAATCCCCACATCAATATTTTTTTCTTTAGCTAAGTTATATATCTCATCTCCATTTACCCATTGTGAACTGCATTATCTAAATTTAAGGTTTCAAAAGATGAATAGGTTGCCTATACTGCAGGATTTCTTCTTTAATTGAACTGGGATATCTGCCAATCTCCTTTAAAATTCTGCACTTTTATCCATATAAGATTGGCTTACATCCACTTACTGTCATCTTCTGAGTTCTCTGCTTATTCCCCCTTTGAACAAGAAATTGGTATCTGCATCTTTAAATGTACTCTCCTTGAGTGAACACTTTTAATTTAATAAAGAATATATTTTCTCATATTCATGTCTCTTGAAATTCTGTATTACACATTTATCCTTTGTTTTCTTTTAGGTTGAGCTGATATTGAGTTTATTCAGATGACACTATTAAAGCTTGAGTGTCTATCCTTTATTCATTACTAGATTATTTTCTCTCTCTTCACCTAGTTTAATCCTTTTAATGTTCCTTGTAAGGGTTTGGGATTTAGGCTGCTATATATAGTCTAAAATTTCAGTTAACATTCTAATTTACCATCCTAATTTGTCTTTTAAATAGAACTATACTAATAAAAAGAAGCAAAATGTACAAAATGAATAATATAGTTTACTTTGAATAAATTAACTTGTGGTGGAAATAGTTTACATTATTAAATATTATCCATGGTTTTTCTTAGAATTTTTTTCATTTTATAGACATTTAAAAACATTTTTTTCTGAGATAGATTGGCAAAGTCCCTTATATGAAATTTTTTTTAAAAATCACAAAACAGAATATTTTTTTGATCAAGGTTGGATGGCATTCACTAAAGTTATCTTATGATTTTAGGATTATTGTCAGCATCCTAATATGATCAATTAAAGAATCTTCACATGACTCTAAAGTATAATAGAATGTAGGACCTTTGAAAGGTCATGGTTATATATGATTATATTCTCTATTTGGGGCACAGGTCACTTTCAGATCTCTGAAGAGCCACCTCTCTTTTTAGACTAGGCTAACATAAAGGGAAATTCTAAGCCACTCAGGAAACTTGGAATAAATAAGCAAGTTTACTACCTTTATCTAGAATAATCAATGAAATGCAATATCAAGAATGGACTGGACAAAGTGAAAATGGGGCAAAGAAGGGATGTGGGGAAACATAGGAAGGGAACAAGACATTTCAAGGTAGTGAAGGCAAAGAATGTTCAGTTTTTAGTTTCTAAAATGACAACATTGAAATCAGTCAGGGAACCCTATACAAAGAACACAGAAAAACTATATGGATGTACAAAACCACAAGAACAGTGAAGTGCCCGTGTAGAAACCATGTTTTAAGAATTTATGAAAATAAAAGCTTGAGACGAGTGAGAGTAAAGGGATAGGTGGGTGAGGGTGGGGGGGCGGGTGGCAGATGGTGACTAGGAGTTCTGGTGACATAGAGGTTATTCATTCGGCTGCTAAATTCCAGGTCAGCAGTTCTAAACCACCCGTTGCTTCTCTGGGGAAAGACAGTGCTTTCTAATCATGAAGAGTTGCAAACTGGGAAGCTTGCAGGGGCAGTTCTACCCTGTCCTATAGACTCACTGTGAGTCATCATCGACTTGATGGCATTGAGGCGTTTGTTGTTGTTTTGAGTGAATGGAGTAGTGAGAAATGTAGAGAAGCATGAGAATGTGTTTAATTATTTGAAGAGGTGAAGATCTAGCCTTTGGAAGAGTGATGAAACAGTCCCTTAAATTTGTAATATATAAACAATACATGGGATTTATCAGGAGTCGTATTTCAAATCAATGTTTAATCAAAATATTTTCATATTTAGCATATTTTAAGGATCCCTGATTGACTCTCAGTTACACTTTGGGCTGCTAACTGCAGGGTTAGCAGTTTGAAACCACCAACTGCTCCTAGGGAGAAAAAAGGGACTTTCTACTCTCATAGAGAGTTACAGTCTCCGAAAATCATAGGGACAGTTCTGCACTGTTCAATGTATTGTGTATGCTGCTGTGAGTTGACATCTATTTGATGGCAGTAAGTGGGAGCATATCTTAAAATTGTCCCTAAATATGATTCAGTATGTGATTTGTTTTCCAATGAGGGTAAATATTTGAAATATCCATGTTGACATCAAATTTCTCAAAGGAATTCAATAAGCACTATATATATATAATCTTCTTTGTGCCCAATAGAGATGCATGTGCTCAAACTGATCCTTTTTCAGGCACATCATAGGACTGATTAAAGTGAAGGATGCCCATCTATTGGTGAAAATGACAATGTTTAGGCTAAACTATTTACAATCTGATTTTTTTTTGTATCTTACTTGAGACTTAATTGAAATGATGGTGAACACACAACCATTGACCAGAAATGCTTTGAAGAATTATTGCCAAATGAATTTTTGATTGTCCGATAAGTTCTTGACTGAAAATTCGATGTATGAATTTTCTAAAATCTCTGATAAGATTTTTGTCCACATTGTAACACTGAATACCTGAAATTGAATTATGAATTTCCTCATTCATTATCATCACAGAATTCTAGTTTCATTACATTTTGGTAGATTTGATATTCAATAGAAGAAAAATTATGATGTTAAAATATATTCATTCTTTTTCTTTATTATATAGTTTTCTCTTTTATAAATCATCAGCTTTAACCTTTTTCCTCTTCACAGGGAGTTATTAAAAATTAAAATCTTACCATATATTGAAGGAGTTACGTTTCAGTACAATATGACTATAAAATCTATCTTCATTTCTAGAGAAGGTAATGAATTAATATAAGTGCCTTCATAATACAGTCCTTCACCCTTGTGAGAAAGTGGAGCTCTACAGAAGATATATTTTAGCAAAATTGTTGGTGAATTATGAGGAGGAAAGACATTTATTTTAAGAACCATAAGAATTTAAGTATTTATTGAGAAATAGACTCTTGTTCAATGAAGATACTACTGTCTCTCCATCAGCAATGTCTGATTTCAGTGTTATCTCAGCAAGAATATGGTTATTTTTTTAAAATATTAAATTATTATGATTTTTTCACTCTTTCTGGAAGTGTTTTCCATTAGTGTCACATAGTCTTTAGTTTTTATAATTAAAACAAAGAAAATATTATAAAAGTAATATAATTATACAAATATAAATGCAGATTTCAGTGACCTCTAAA
Organism: Echinops telfairi; assembly: GCF_000313985.2. Lineage (NCBI taxonomy): Eukaryota > Metazoa > Chordata > Mammalia > Afrosoricida > Tenrecidae > Echinops > Echinops telfairi. The sequence continues at coordinate 13,456,041 of NW_022111321.1, forward strand.
ATTCACATCATTTAAAAAGAATTCCCCACCCCCCCACCCCCAATCTATTGGGTACATTTATGTAACCAAAATTTAATGAAAGAAAATTGGCAAAAATATTTACCTTCTTTGGGCTGTGCAAATAACCTTGACAGATTAATGACCCACTGATTCCATTTTTGAAGCAATGAGTTATACAAATTTTCCGTTTGGATTGGTTATACCTATTAACACTGGCTGGCATGCCATATTTTAGAAACAGGGTTAGGATTTGATTTGAGGTCTATTTAACTATTAAGAGATGTGGAATATACATATATATACATACACACATATATAGAGAGAGGGAATTTTGAAGTCAAATTATGTAAAAACTAGAAGGAAGTAGTTTTTCCTCAATTTATAGGTCATTTAGAGAATTATAAATATAGGATGAGACTTAAGTTGTGACTTTTAAATTAAAAAATAAATTAATTGTAGGAAAATAACTCCACCCACACCCATTGCTGTTGAATTGTAGAATTTAAAGCAACTCCTTCAGAAATAAAAGAACTGCTTTAAATTGTTTCCAAGCTATACATTTTATGTTTCATAATCAAGAAAGTACTCGTTAGGGTTACATCCTTTCACCATGCTTGTCCAATCTGTATGCTGAACAAATCATTTGAGATACCAAATAACATGAAGAATGATGTGGCATCAGGACTGGAGAAAGATTCATTAAAAATCTTTGGGATGTAGATGACACAGCTTTGTCTGCTGAAAGCACAGAAGACAATAAACACTTACTAATGGAGATCAGAGGTTACAGACGTTAGTATGGATTACAGCTTAATGTAAATAAAACAAAATCCTCACAAATGAACCAATAGCAGCCTCATGATAACCGGAAAAGTGTTGACGTTGTCAATATTCATTTTACTTGAATTCACAAACAACACCCATGGAAGCAGCAGTGAAGAGGTCAAACACGGCCTTGGGTAAAGTGCTAAAGAACAAAGATATCCCTTTGAAGATGAATGTGCTTCATGCCCCAAGCAATGGGATTGTTAATTGCTTCATTTGCATGTGAACATTCTAGGACAAATAAAGAAGACTGAAGAGGAACTGGTGCATTTTGAATTATGATGTAGGTTAAGCAAATTAACTACACCATGATTTTCCAGAAGACACTAAGACATCTTGAAAAAAGTGATGGTTCCACTCTGCTTGATGTGATTGAATAATGCAATGACATGACATCTGTTTTAACACCCAAGTCACAATAAATCTAATGAACAATAACAGCAACAACAACAGAAAAAACCCCACATGGATCCAGGAACGGGTGTTGGGCTTACACTAAATCCTAGCTCCAATTTAAGAACAATTAGTTCTTATATCATGGCTGTGTTAGACAAGGTTCTCTAGAGAGATAAAACCAGATTGCTAATAATTTTATAGATAGATAGATAGATAACACAAGAAATAAACAGGTAAATTATAAAGCAGTTATACAGATAGAAATATATCACAAGAAATAAATGGTTAAATTAAAAAGCAGTACAAATGGCTCAGTACAATTAAAATGTGTTAGACAGTTGTGAGACACTGGCAGTCCTTCAAGTCTTGAGGGCCGCCAGGTAGTCCTCTGTAGAGGGCTTCAGATTTGATGGTGCCCGGCTAGTAGATAAAATGGCATCTATGGTCTTAAAGGCTTGCTCCACACAAGCAGCCATCTAAGTGAGATGCCAGCTAAGTCTACATGGAAGAAGCACAACATCATCCATCACTGAAGGATTGTGAAACCTATAACCTGAAGTCAAAGAATGGATTAGCATCAGAGCCTACTCCGTGAGAATCTGGTTTGCAGGAGGCTATGGATGACAGTGGGAGCCCAACATCCATTGTGGAACTACTTAAGATATAAGCCTCTGGTGAAATCCTTCTATCCACAATGGAGGGAAATGGTTACTAAGCAGAGTGCAACTGAGAGATGACTATAGAAGATCAAAGGCATACATGTGACTTGAAGAGTTAAAACTTTGTCAGCAGATCCCCCCATGGAATGTATGCTCGACCTGATCTGGTTTCCAAAATTTTCTGTATTTTTTATTTGTATTGCATTATTTGTCTTTGTACATACTAGAGTGTTCCTTAGCGGTGTTAGGCTGTTGGGGGTGTTGTGTTATATGTTCTTGCATTTTTTGGTATATGAAACCCAGGATTGATGAACCTACAGAGAGAGCAAGTGGAATAAGGGTTTCAGGTGGGGGGGTAATGGTGGTGGCAGGGTGAAGGGGAGATGATATCATGAAGTCCATGTAGAAAAGGAATATTTGGAACTGATGGTGGTCGCAAATGTACAATCTGCTGGACATGATTGAACTATGAGATGATATGATATATGTGTTAATTCCCAATTAATAATATAGTTTGAAAATAATAATTATTGAAAAAAGTACTGCTAGAAGGCTTCTTAGAAATGAGGATAGTGAGATGTTGTCTTAAATATTTGGGCATGTTATTAGGAGGGACTAGTCCCTGGAAAAAAAGACCTTGCTTAGTAGGGAGTCCACTGCAAAGAGAAAGATGCTCAACAAATTGAATTTACACAGTGGCTTCAGCAATGGGCTCAAACACTGAGAAGATGGGCCAGGTTGTTCTATTGCATATTGGGTCACTGTCAGTCTGAACTACCTTGAAGGCACTTAACAACTAGAATAGCTATCCTTAGGGAAATAAACCGGCAGGATTTCTGTCATGGAGCGCAGGTGTGTTGGAACTACTAGACTTTCAGTTAGTAGTTTATTAACTAGCTATGGCATCACCAGGTCCCCTACCAGCAAATAACCACGCAAGTCCACCACCATTGATTTGATTCATATTACAGTGTATGAGACTGTAAATCTTTACTAAACAGACAGCCCCCTCTTCCTCCCACAATACTCCTGGTGACCATGAACAAAGGATAGTGCGGTTAGTAGCCCACACCACCACCAGGGCTTCTGTTAGGAAGATGATGCTTCAAAATTAAGATCTGGAACAAGGGCGGTTCAATTGCATGAAGAAAGGCATTTATGGCATGGCATTTAGTGTGGCGTAAAGGTAGAGAGCAAAGCCAGTGTGTGGCCGACTAAAGCAAATTGAAAGGAGAGCATTCAATGTGCCCTAAAATGGCTCCTTGAAGAATATTTTTATCATCTCTAAAGTGGGAAATGGCATAATCTTGGAGGTTATATGTGTTAGTGTTTGTAACATAGGAGTGAATACTATAATTTTAATAATAAAGTACGTTAACAATCCAAACAATATTAAACAGAGGGGCAGAGTACATTATTGGGGTGCATAAAGATATTTGTCATATATTCTACAGGCTGTTGTGGAGAGGGGAGGATTGAAATAATGTCCAATAGAGAACTAGAGAAAAAATATTATCAGAAAATTAGTTGAAATTCAGAGACCTAGCAATTAAAATTTTCTTCTTTAAATCATTCCACCAACATTTCTTTAATAATATGTTACAGGCACTGTTCAAGGTGCTAGGGATATAGCAATAAATAACGTGCTTCATGGAATTACTAATCTAATGTATGAGACCCAGAGAAAATATTCAATAGACTAGAATAATGGGAAAGGATAGAAAATAAATCAAACAATGAGATTATATCGTGTCAGTATTTAAGAGTGGCAAGTGAAAGTAGAGAACATTTTTAAATGATTTTTCCAGGAAAGGTTTCTCTGAAAAAGTAACTTTAAAAAAATAAAGAGCTTGAGGAAGAGATGGATCAAACCATGCAAATATCTGAGGATAAACACACCCCAGACAGAAGAATCAACAATTGGAAAGATCCTGCGATGGGAATGTGCTGATATGTTCCAAGAGCCATGAGATTAATGTGGCTGCAGTGGGTAGAATAATGATTGAATACATAGGCAGATAGGGATCTGTGGACTAGGCTATTGTAGTGTTTTGGGGGGACTAGAAGTCATGAATTCATATATAAATAAATATACTATTTGGCACCTAACAATTACAATGAAAATACACAGGAAATCTCAAAGAATACACAATGAAATTCCTAGAACTAGAAAACCAATTAAGCAAAGTTGCGTAGTACAAGGTCAGCATGCAAAAATCCATTATGCTTCTGTACATCAACAATTAATCAGAAAAGGAAACGAAGAAAACAATTCCTTCTGTGTTAGCATCTAAACGATCCAAGGATCTAGGAATACATTTAAGTAGGCTGGTGAAAGACTTACACATTGAAAACTGCAAACTATTTCTGTGGAAATAAGAAGCTCCCAAATAATTTAAAGGACCTTTCTTGTTTGTGAGTTAAAAGTCACTGCCAATGATTCAATTCCAACTCATAGTAACCCTAGAGGACAAAGTAGAACCGTGCCTTAGGGTTTCTGGGACAGAATCTTGGAAAAGCAGACAGGTTCACCTTTCTGCCATAGAGTGACTGATGGGTTTGAACCTCAAGCCTTGTGTTTAACAGCTTGGTGTTTAGCCCACAATGCTACTAGGATTCCTAATGACTAATGACAGTGAGATTAGAAAACTTAATGTTGTTTACATATCAGCTTCCTACTGAGAGGAATCTATGAGTTTCATGCAATCCCTGTTAAAATGTTAACGTCTTTTTCCCCCATACAATGGAAAAGCTGGACTTCAAATTTACATGGAGTTGCAAGGCCAGTAGCCCAAACAATCTGGAAATAAAAGACCAGCAAATGGTACATACTTCCTGATTCGTAAAACACTACGCAGCAGTAGTAATTAAAAGAATGTGGTACCTCCTATAGACCAATGGGATAAAATTGAGAGTCTGTAAATAATCTCACACATTTATTGGTAATTGATTTTCAACAAGAGTGCCAACTTCATACAATGGCTAAAGAATAGTCTTATTAATAAGACTACAATATCTCATGCAAAATTATGAATTTTGACCCATACCTTAGGAGTTGGATCCTCAAAATGGATCAACAACCTAAATATAAAGTGTAAAAGCATACATTTCTTAGAAGAAACTATAAGGGTAAGACTCTAGAACCTTGTGGTTGGCAATGAGTCCTTTGACAGGACACCAAAAGCATGCACTACAAAAGAAAAAAAATAGATACATTAGACTTTATCAGAATTAAAATGTACGATGCATCAAAGAGCTTTGTTAGAAAGTAAAGAGAGGACTGAAAAGATGGAAGAAAATATTTGGGAACCACATATCTGATAAGGGTTTAATATCTAGAACATGTATGGAACATACAACTTATATAAAACACTTGAATTCTCCACAATATAAAAGGTAACTCAATCAAAGATAAGGAAATAACATGAATACACATTTCACCAAAGAATTGCACAAATAACCATTGCCCGACTACAATGTGACTGCCATTCTGGGTGTTTGAAATTCTGTCCTGTAAAGACTAAAACAAGTCTATTTTTCCTCAGTTTATCACCGATTGTGACAGGGTGGTGATGGGAGACTAAAATTAAACAAATGCTCAATAAACAAGAAAATTTCCAATAGCAAATAGCAATCGAAAAAAATAATCAGTAATAATTTAGAGAATGACTTATGGTAATAAATTAGAGAATGACTTTAGGGCTACTCTTTGAAGAGTGATTATATGGTTTGAGCTGACAGCGGAGTCATGGAAAATCTTAAGACAAGTGAAAATCCCAGAGAAGGCTTTTCTAGGCAGAAGAAACAATGGAAAGGCTCTGAGGTTGACATGGAAAAAGTCAATGTGGCAAAAAAATATATCTGAAAAGATGGAGTCAGGGAGACGAACAAGTGTATGGCTCTGACCAGGTGGTTGAGTATAGATGGTGTTGACCGAGGAGGGTGGAAGGGAAGACTTGGCCGAGTAAACTGATGCCGGCACCTTGCTCCTGAGGCTTTGCGGGTAGATTGGAGGAGAGAGCTAAAGGAAAGAGACGGGCCAAGGGTGAACACTTGATTTTTGCTCTCAGCTACGTGCAACAAAATTAAATTGAATGCATAAGTAAATTTAAATGGCAGCTCTTGTCTTATAATCATATATCAAAATGATATTTTGAAATGAAGGCCTGATGAGTGGATTTACTATTTTACTTTTCTGAATAATCTCCCTTTCTCTTCTCAGAATCCCTGGAAATTGATGGGGTCAAATATTTAATCATTCTGTTCAAACTGCTATGGAGGAGCTAGAGATACTGTGGAAGAGACGTGATCTATCTCGTGTTGTTGTTGCTATTCTCCATCGAGTGTGTCCTAACCGCTAGCAACTCTATGGACAATACAAGAAGGCAATGCCCAGCCCCGTGCTAGCCTCACAATTGCTATGTGTAAGCCCATCAAGGTAGACATTGCGTCAGTCCCTCTTGCTAAGAGCCCGTTTCTTTTTGGCTGCCCTTCTGCTTTACCTAGCTTGATGTCATTTTATACGGACTGGTCTTTCCTGGTTCCTGATAACACATGCCAACTACTTTAGTTTAAGTATCGCCATCCTTCCTTCTAAGGAGTGTCCTGGCCACACATCTTCCAAGAAAGATTTGTTTGTTCTATTGGCAGTCCATGGTAGTAATATTGAAAGTACCATTAGCAGTCCTTTCAATATTGGTAGTGAAGCTGAAAAATGAATTAAAAAGCGATTAAAAAATGCTCCCAAATGCAATTATGACTATATGGTTGTTCAACCCTCTGTACCTAAAGTTAAAAATAAAGAAGATTAAAATGTAGCACTGACAATGTCAGATAAGGCTAAGGTTGTTGTGGTAGTTACATAATTGCATCTCAATTTGAAGGTACATAAAAGTGTACAGGTGATATCCAACGTATCAGTCAGGTCACAACATGCTGGTACTTCCTTGTGGGCGCACCTTTCTTAAGAGATGGGCCCTGGGAACCTCCCATTCTCTCTCTGTCTTCAAGTTCCTGCTGACCAACCCCAGTTATGGCCAGTGCCCTGGGATATTTCTACTTTCATTGGATCCATACGACTTTGCACCCACCAATCTGTGATCTTCCTATATTCTGCACCATTGCATGTGGCTATGTGAGTCTGAAAAGGCACTTATGGAATAGTATCAGACTGATGGACTTAAGTTGGACTGGGCTGGAATGTTTTCTTGTTATACAATTATTTCTTGATATAAAGCTCTTACACACACGAGTGTCACTGGATTTGTATCTCTAGCCAAACTATCACAGATGTGAAGCAAGAAAAGAGACTTTCATTTATTACTGCTCTACAATTACTCTTTGTGACATATCTTTTTTACCTCATATTAAAAAATGCAGATTTTATGTGAGTGCAGTGTATAATACATACAAAACATGTGTTAACTGGCTGTTTATGTTATCAGTAAGGCTTCTGGTCAACATCAATAGTTAAGTTTTGGGGGAGTCAAAATCATAGGTAAATTTTTGACTATGAGTCAGAGCCTGTAACATCTCACACTGCCTATGGGTCAGCTGTACTCATCAAAACCCATATAACTGTACACAAAGTGTAGACTTCAATATGAACTAAAGATGTTAATAATCATATATAAATACCAGTTGAGAAATTCTAACAAATGTAAGAAATGCAGAATTTTAATAATAAGAGAAAGTGCATGTAGAGAGAAGAGGGAGCTTATGGGATTTATGTGTACCTTCTGCACAAATTTTCTTTCTTTTTTTATTTTAGTAAATCATTTTAGTGGGGGCTCTTGCAGCTCTTATAACAATCAATTGTATCAAACACACTTGTACATATGTTGCCATCATCATTTCCAAAACATTTTCTACTTAATCCCTTGGTATCAGCTCCTCTTTTTTTCCCTTCCTCCCCAATCCTCCCATTCTCATAAAGCACTGATAATTTATAAATTATAAATTATTTTTGTTTTCATATTTTACACCATCTGCTGCCTCCCTTCACACACATTTCTGTTGTTCGTCCTCCTGGTTTGGGGGTATGGTGTTTATAGATCAATCATTGTGATCAGTCCCACTTTCTCTCCCTTCTCCCCCCACCTTCTTCCTATACTCATGGTATCATTACTCCCATTACTGGTCCTGAGTGCGTGATCTGTCTTGGGTTCTGTGTGTTGAGAGCTCTTATCTGTACCAGTGTACATGCTCTGGTCTATCCAGATTTGTAAGATAGAACTGGGCTCATGATAGTGGGGGTAGGGGGAGGAAGCATTAAAGAGCTAGAGAAATGTTGTGTGTTTCCTCGATGCTATACTGCACCCTGGCTGGCTCATTCTTCCTTGTGACCCTTCTGTGAGAGGATGTCTAATTGTGTACAGATGGGCTTTGAGTTTCCATTCGGACCTCCTCCATTTGCATCGAAATGGTTGTTTGTTTGGGGTCTTCTGATACCTGATCCCTTCGACACCTTGGGATCAGATAGGTAGTTGGTGTGCTTCTTCCATCTGGGCTTTATTGCTTCCCTGCTAGATAGCTGATTGTTTAACTTCAAGCCTTTAATAGCCGGGCACCATCAGCTTTCTTCACCACTTTAACTTACGCACCCATTTTGTCTTCTGCGATTGTGTATGGAAGGAGAACATCACAGAATGCCAGGTTATTAGAACAAAGTGTTCTTGTATTGAGGGAGGACTTGAATAGAGACCCAATGTCTGTCTGCTACCTTGATACTTAAGCTATCAATATATGTGCATAGGTCTATATCCCTATCATTTATATTAATATATTTACATAAGTACATACCTATGTTTATACCTCTGTAACTGTCTTTTGCCTCCTAATTCTGTCCTCTATTTCCTTCTACTTTCTTCCTGTCCCACTATCATGTTCAATCTTTATTCAACTCTCTGTCCTTCCTCTTGGCTAAATTGCACTAACCAAAACTGCTCTGAAATTTTTAATTCATTAAATTGTAAAGAGGAAAAAAACAGTGGTTCTTAGATTCTCCTTTATTGATTCTAAAAGAATGCCTCCATCATGCAAGCTACTAGCATTCTAACCCTAAGGGGCTTTGGTATTCTAGAAAAATTCTTCCCTCACCCACTTTTTGATAATTGTAGGCTATCAAAGGAAAAAGGCGTTCCTGCTCATTTATAAGGAAGAACTGTTAAGAGTGAAATAAACTACAAAAAATGACAGCTTCAATGATATTCTCTTCTTCAAATTTTCCACAGCATTCCACGTGACAAGAGAAGAAAAGCAGCAATGACAAGTGGATCATAGTAGGCAACTAGGTCTCACACTGCGTTAGCTGGAAAAGCCAATTTTTGGCTTGTGCTGCATGTATCTATTGTTAAGCATTTCCTTCAGAACAACTTTATTTTGCTAAGATCTCTCTCTCTCCAATGCATGCTTCCGGTGATCACATAAATGCAATATAATTAAATATCAGGGGGCCAAAAGGTAACTATGCAAAATAGAAATTTCTCTTGACTGGAAGTTGCCTCCTTACAGTCTATGAAGGATAAACAACCATAAAATGCACTAATATAATTGAATATGACCCTTTTGGACTAATATTAGTTTCCATGTAACTGCTTTTAGAGAAGGAGCAAGGCCCTGGTAAGCAGGCGGCAGAAACACCACAGACACACTCAGCCACAGCAAGACCTACGTCCAGACAGTGAAGACGAAGCCCTTGTCTAGTCCTGCTAACTGTAGTGCTTAACGTGCCAGATTCGGGCATTCAACTTAGATGACTCAAAGTTCCTTATACCTAACTCAGTCAGGGTTTCCAGGCTACACGCATTACTTTAACATTGTAGTTTCTTTGTTGGAGAGAAATGGACTGGCCTTGAAACTGTGCACGGTATAATGCTTCTCATAAACTTCCATGTCTGCATAAAGAGTATTACTATTTTACCCTGAGGTAATTCTTTGGTTCTCCAGAATTTACTATTAAGTAACTTGGCATGTAGTTTAGCAGTAAAGATTTTTTTCAGAGACATATTTTTTCCCATCACAAATCACAAAAACAAATGCATCTTGTGGTGGGAGGAGTCATACAAATAAGTATTATGCTTTTAATGTGTGCAAAATTCATCACAGATTACTTTTTTAAAAAGGAGCCTTTAAGTCTAGACTGATTATCAATGAGTGCATTAAAAAATATCTTGGCTTTGACTCAAAGCCCATCGGTAGGCAACTGGATACCCCCTTACTGAAGGGTTTTGGGGAGGAGATGAGCCAGTCAGGGTGCAGGGTAGCAACAATGAAACATATAACTTTCCTCTAGTTCTTAAATACTTCCTCCTCACCCACTATCATGATCCCAATTCTACCTTACAAATCTGGCTAGACCAGA
>NW_022111321.1:13466654-13474370 GCF_000313985.2 Echinops telfairi
TGGATGTATGTATGGATTGTGATAAGAATTGTATGAGCCCCCAATAAAATAATTTTTAAAAAATTTCTTGGCAGCCTTTTTCCTGTGATTTTTTTCTCTAATACCTAAACTTCCTATTTAACCAGAAAGGAGTCAGGTAAATATCCCCTGGTTTGCAGCATCAATAAATGTCTAATAAAAGCAACTAGGAAGAGTCAGTTACCAGGAAGCCTCAGAAATAGTTCTTAACATTTAAGAACATCCGGGAAATAAGTTATTTCAACTGCTATTGGTGGGCAATGCATTCCTTCACAAAATTAGTTTTTTAACAATTGGAGAGTTCTCAGGATATTGCTCATCTCTTTTTGCATTGCTATGACTAAGAAAACTTCAGCATGGCCTGTGTTGTATTAAATGAGTTAAGTGATTCATGCGTGACAACCGTCAAGTTGAAAAGTGAAACTGATAGTCCTGGAAGTACCTAATGGGAAAAGCCTGCAATGTACACCATGATGCCGAGTATAAATATAAAGGCCTGCCTCGGCGTGTCTCCCGGCTACCCGCCTCCAAATAGCTTTATAAAAGCCGTACTTTGAAATTTTCTGATTTGAAATGCAAAATTTGCCTTTCCAGTTTTCTTGCTCAAGTTGAAGGATGCTGTTGTCACCCATGATGTCCTCATCCGGCCCCGTGCTTCTTTCCACCTCTTCCTCAGCTCAGCAAGAATATTAGCCACGAGTGCGGCCTGAGGAAATAGCATGCGGTGCCTGATCTTCTCATTCAAATGTGAATTGAATATGTGCAGGGGCTTACTCCGACATCATACTTAACATTTCAGGGTTTGCGGTCCTGCTGGGGCAGTGTTTTCGTGCTTGGCTGAAAACAGAAAGGTTGCGGTTTGAACCCAGCAGCTGCTTGATGCAAGAAACCCCAGGTGATCTGCTCCGGTGATGGAAAATGACCCATGGACTCCACGGCCATGGAAGTCACCGCCGAGCACACTTTCTGGACCATTCTACCTTGTCTTAAAGGGTCTTCACGAATCTGAAGTGACTGGAAAGCACACAACAACCAAAACAAGATGTTCCGTCATGAGTGACTGCATAGATGGCACAAGCTTCTTGGCTATATTTTACTTTTTATATGAACAAATAGCTGAACATTATATCTTTACAGATTGTAACGGACCTCTGTCACTTCGTTCATTCCCATTATCTCCTAATCTTCTTCTGATATTGTGATTAATTTAAATGAAAATAATTAAGATATTTTGTTGATCCTATGTCTTATGAATGGATGCAAAGATAATCTGTGCATCCCTAATGCCCACTTCTTTTTTCTCACAGATTCTCAGAGTTGGCCAACCAGATGCTCCCCTGCGAGGGTAGGTAGGAACGTTTAGAAAGACAGATTTATGACAGTTCCTTAGCGGCATTTCAAAATTAAAGTTTTTCAATGTATGCAAAAACACAGCTTAAAAATACACCTTAAAAGCAAACCATTGTATTCCTCTGGTTCTTGGAGGCTCCCTCACTCCCTACCATCATGGCCGCAGTCTTGCCTGTCCATACCGGCTAGAATGGAGCATGAACACGATACAGATGAGCGCTCACAACACACAAAATCCAGGCCAGCTAAACCCCTCAGGAACAGAAGTGGGAGCAGCAATACCAGGACGGGAAGGAGAGGGAAGGGAGACAGCCGTGGAAGTAAGATAGGAAAATAGTAATAATTTATAATTTATCAAGGGGTCATGAGGGTGGGACGGGAGGAGGGAAGGGAAAAAGAGGAGCTGATACCAAGGGCTCAAATAGAAAGTAAATGTTTATAAAATAATGATGGCAACATATATACAAATATGCTTGATACAACTGATCTATGGATTGTTATAAGAGCTGTAAGATCCCCCAATAAAATGATTAATAAAAAAAAAGAATACAGCGGGGAAAAAAGTACACCATTGTGATCACTTCCAGGGAAATTGGTGATGGGAGCTAGGCACCACCTAGTTCTTTTAGTCTCAGGTATGTGGGGATTGGATGCTCACGTGGTGCATCAGCCCACTCCTGCCACTTGCGGTAGTGAGCGAAAAATGTGGAAGGAAACCCAAAATTATAAAAAATACCAGGTTTCCAGGTGGGACTAGTGGAACCTATGATACTATGACCCATGCTCACCATTCAGATCGAGAAATGAATTTAGTCTCATGGATCAAATTTAGCCAAACAATAGGCCTATAAAGCATCCACCAACACCAGTCTCCTAACCTTAGACCAACCAACCATTCCGGGCAGCAAAGCGGCATTTAACCAAGCACAGAGGTCGAAGAATTGCAGAAGAAGGAGGAATAGACGCAGGAGACACAGGGAGGAAGCAGAAGTACTGTTCCACTGAGGGGACCACAATGAAGTGTATGGAAAATGTGTATAAATTATTGAACATATAATGGATGATCTTCTCTGTCAACCTTCACCTGAACCTCAGTAAAAGCTAAAAAAAAAAACCCAAAACAAAACATCGTTTCTTTACAGAGTAGACAAGTTAAATTTATATTCCTATTTGTTTTTCTGTGTAGTGTACACAATGATGATGAAAGGTTAAAATTCAGATCCATTCAGACTGTTTGGGGAGGAACACAAATTACTATTTGCTACATGTTTTCATTGAGATTCATGCTAGGCATGACATTAAGTTGTGAATATTTATAGATCACAAATCATAGATCAAGTGATGTCTGTGTGATATATAAGATAATAATATAAAATCCTGTTATTTTGGACACAATAATAATGTATTTTGTAAGTGTTGATAGACGGATCATGTGAGAGCAGTTTAAGCAGTCTGAGGTTGAAATATTTATTCAGTGATGTGCATCAACACTGCTCTGAGAAAATAACTCTTGTGGTGAACGAAGTTTGCACACCATAATATGCAATTGTATTTTGTGCATATAGCTAAGACAGACACTTTGAAAGAGCCACTCTGTTTTGGTTAACCATTCTGGACTGCAGGGACTGTGTTCATAGGTGCTGTGACAAATTCGGTTTGTATACAAATTCTTTGTGAGCTATAAAGTACTGTTAAGCTAGACATACATTTACTCCCTATCTGGAAGTAGATAACAAGCCCATGGTTAAATAGGCTGTTTCAGTGAGCCCAATCCTGACACGCTTCTAAAGAAACCATCTATAACAGGCAACCAGTTGTGTTAAATCATTGCAAGGCTTGAATACTATAATTATACGTATGACTCGTTGTGAACTCATTTACTGTGCCATTTAATCTTGTGCTGTTCAACAGAAAAGTTATTTAAAATATGTAGTTCAGATTAATTTTCCAAAGCTGATACATTGTAGTCATGCTGTTCTTCAAGAAATAGAATATCTAGCAGAAGAATAAAATAATAATCTCTCTAGTCTAGGTTTCTGTTTGCAAAAGCAAAAGTGTATGTTGCTAAGTCAGTGAGCTCAGGTATGCTAAATACACACTATTTAACACAGATTGAGTTTCTATAGAAACCTACTGTGTCCAAAACATGGCTTTACTTCTAGATTTTTACATTGGTATATCTACATGCATTATTTCTAAAGCAATTATGATGATAGTTTTCAAGTAGAAATTGATCTAGCTAATCGTAGAGACAGTGTGTTAGTCTGGGTTGAATAGAGAAACAAATTCATAGACACTCGAGTATATGTTTATAAGAAAGAGCTGTGTATACAAAAACAATTGAATCTTGAGAAAATGTCCCAGCCCTGGTCAGATCAAGTCCATAAGTCCGATATTAGCCCATATGTCTTGTACCAATCTATAAAGTCATCTTCAGACTCACGAAACACATGTGATGACGCTGAATGCAGGAAGATCACAGGTGGGAGGTCCAGAGGATCCAGTGACATTGTAAGCATCTCAGCGCTGGCAGGGGTCTCCATGTGGCTTCTCCAACTGTGGGGCTCTGGCTGCCATCAGCCTGTCTCCACGCGTCCTTTCAGCTGCAATGTCTCCCAGGGAGCGAGCATGTGTCCAGCTTCCAGCAAGCTACTTATCTCCTTAGGGCTTCCAAATGAGGTCATCAAGCTGTGACCTGATTGACAGGCTAAACTCACTCCTTCACTTGTAAGTCTCAAATTGACAAAAGATTATGTAACTACCACAGACAATCATCTTGGTCTTTGTGCCTTTTCTTCCCCTATATGAGAGTATTCCAAAAACGTCTCTATATTTTTCCAAAGTATATTTCCCTTAAGGGCAGAAATAATTCTTTCTGAAAAACTAAAGCAGAGGACCTATGGGCTGAGAAAGAAAAATCCTACATGTTTATTTCATTCTGGTTGGGGATTTCTAAAACTAGAAATTTATGGAAAAATAGAATTAAAGGATAATGGAATTTCCCCAAGAAATTTTGCAAGCAGCCTCATACTTCATTGAGCTTAGCTAACCAATAATAACCATTACTATTTTAAAGCATGTAATTCAAGACATGAATCTAGGCAAGTGCTAATACAGACTCTACTAATACCTCACTCCCTTGCTGACTTTTCCAGTACATCTCCTCTGTAAACAATAGAACATACTGTACCATCTATTCAGAGTCCATTGATCCTCAATTAACTGAGCGTAGGTGGCTCTGGTAGGCAAGGCCAGGCTGTGAGAAAAAGTGGACCTAGTCAAAAACTCCCAAACTTTGTAGTTAAAGCTCCTATAAGGGGAGCTCCCCAAGAGCATAAAGGTTAAGACTCATGACTCAATATGATTTGCGGTGAAAAGTCAGTCTTGATGAATTGGAAAGTCTTACAAAAATCCAAAAATTGTGTCTGGTGAGAATGTGACCTGGAGGTACACAGAACAGAGAGCACACAATTCTTTGTGCCTTTAGCAAGGGGGTATCAGCTCTGAGACCCGCTGAAACTGTGGAGTTTGGGCTGTTCCTCTCGAAGGTACAAGGAAGACAATTGGAAGCTCATTCTACTCCCACTAGTGTCTCGTGCCTTCTTTTCTAATGACATAATAGCTTCCTTAGGATTAAATCTTTAAATGAGCCCAGGTGATCATTTCCATCCTCCTTAATCCTGCACAGGTGCAGATTCGGGTCCAGTGCTGTTTCTTAAGGCTCATTCTTCTCATGGAGGCTCGAAAAGAAATCCTGCAAATCCTGCCCTCTCTTCCACTCCTTCCCTGCTCTCAAGAGTTTGATATACATCAAAGGTGAATCTATTTTGCTTTTTCTTATGTACAATTTCTGTTACAATGGATTACTAAAGAAACAATTTTTCCAAAGAATATTTCCTTTAAAGGCAGATCTGTAAAACTAAAGCAGTAGACCTACTTGCTTTATTTAATTCAGACTAGAGCTTTCTAAAAAAAGAATGAATGGTTGACTTTTAATTTTAAATAGCACCATTGTTAGTTTCGGATTCAAATATGTGGCTGGTGATGTGGGCTGGAGGGTAATGTTTTTATTGGCGTGAAAATGGACAAAGTTTGGAGATATGTTTAGTTCTACATTATTCCTTATTTTGTCTGTTTGGCCTGTGTCCTTTTTCTGACCCTACTTACTACAGGTCTGTGAACTAGAAAAATAAAGACAGAAAAAAGTCGGGGGAGGGAATCATTTCCTAGTGCTGAAATTAAAAAGCCAGGTTATTTGCTCTCTTACGTTTATCCAGAATCCAGCATGTACAGCACACTAACTCGAATCAAACCAAAGAAAAGAAATGTTTCCGGTGCTAAAGGCGTAGAACCATGGTCTCAGCTTAAAATGCTTCAGTGAGCTCCCCTTGCACTTATAATGAAATTGAAATTTCTTAATGTGACCCAAGGCACTGCACCATCTGGACCCTGCCTTTCTCTCCAATAATATCTCATTGCATTCTTGCCCTTGCTCTCAATATTCTTGTCACGCTTGACTCCTTTCCTTTGCAGGAGCATGCCAGACGTACAGACCTAGGCTTTCAAATCTATTCTATTCTTTGTGGCTTTCTCATCTATTATATTCTTTGTGTGAACATTATTCCTCCAATTTTCTAATTAGCTGGATTCTAATATATTTGGTCTTAACAATGTTGTAATAAAGGGAAGTTCTCTAACTAGCATATGCATAAGTTCCGATCTTTTCTTCACTATTATTGTTTGGGGAGGGAGGGAGAGAGGGAGGAGGAGAGAGAGAGAAATTCCTTTATTTTTATTTGCATTGAGTTTGATGCTTCAGTTACTCCATTTCTTTCATATGATTTTTGGGAATCATATCAGAGTTTCTATATTAAATTTATAGAAATGAAGCTATCATGTGAAAACTATAATGAGTAATATAGGTGTGTGTTATTCTGGGTTGACTAGAGAAACAAATCCAGAGACACTCATATATGTGTAATAGAGAACTTATATCAAAGAGTAATTGTATATTAAGAAAATATCCCAACCCAGTCTAGATCAAGTCCATAAATCTGATATTAGCCCATATTTCTGATACCAATCTATAAATTCCTCTTCAGACTCATTCAAAACATGCAATGATGCCAAATGCAGGAAGATCACCAGCCAGTGGGTGGAAAGTCTTGTGGATCCAGTGGCAGTGGAAGCATCTCAGAACTGGCAGAGGTCTCCATGTGGCTCCTCCAGCTCCAGGACTCTAGCATAGCTCCATGTGTCTTGTCAGCAGGAAGACAATAGAATCTCTGTGTATCTGGCCTCCAGTGAGCTATTTATCTTTGTAGCACCTTCATCAAGCTGTGGCCTGATGGACAGGCTAGACTCCACCCCTTCGCAAGTTGATACCAGATTATATAACTACTACAAGATGAATCTTATATACATTATAATTAAGAGTCATTTATTTCTACTTTTAGCTTTTACTCCTTTTGTTTTTCTCTATAACTCCCATATAGACTGATTCAACTTCTGTGTATTACTAAAACTTGAAGAAATGGTTCCTGTGTTTAAATACTCTATTTCTACTAGAAGCTTCCGATGCTTTGTCCTTTTTCCTTTTGTCGTATCTTCTCATACATTTTGAATCAAATAACCAGCCTTATATTGTCTCGAATCCTTATTTCATGCATATGGTTTGAGAGTG
The DNA here is from genome assembly GCF_000313985.2 of Echinops telfairi. Lineage (NCBI taxonomy): Eukaryota > Metazoa > Chordata > Mammalia > Afrosoricida > Tenrecidae > Echinops > Echinops telfairi. The sequence continues at coordinate 13,473,706 of NW_022111321.1, forward strand.
CTGTGGTTTCCAACTCACTTGGTTTCACCAAAATTACTTGATGCACATTACTTTACCCCCTTGTGGTAGGCCAGGTTCTCTAGAGAAGCAAAATCAGCCATTTTCTTTTTATATATATGTCAAAGGCTTCTCCTGACACACATAGTTTTGGAGGTTGACAAACCATGAATCAGGAAGACCGGAATCTGGTGGATACACAGGAGAATGATTCCCAGGTCAGCATGTCAAACTTGTGGTTGCAAAATCCAATTCATCCAAAGGTGGGCAAGTCAGATGATAGACCAGATGACAGGCTGCTGATGGTTCCCAGGGTCGGCAGGCCATAAGGTAGGCTATTGGCTCAAATCCAATGAATTGAAAGTCATTGATCTATATGCAATATCCAAACTCAGCAAGAAGCCCATATATACACTCTCAACAAAGTCTATTTATAAAGGACCACACCCCCATAAAATGTCCTTTCAATTGCATGGGACTGTGGCCTGAGTAAGGAGGTCTCACTCCTCCTCAATCCTCCCAAAGCTGCTTGACTGCTCCCAGCTGAGGCCATCATGGAGTTGATTACATTATGGTAGGTCACATCATGGGGGGTTACTAGCCTAAACCACTGAGACTCCTGGCTCAGTAATTTTGACACAAAACTAATTATCACAGTCCCCATTGTC
>NW_022111321.1:13474930-13507621 GCF_000313985.2 Echinops telfairi
CCTACCGATGGACTCTGAGTCTCCACTCTGCACTCACCCACCTTTACAATGACATGATTTCACACTTTTAATGCTAAAATATAACTCCATTTGGGCCTCCTCCACCTCTGCCATCTCTTCTTTCTCTGAAAAGTGCTACAGTTACTCATAACTCTGAAGTTTTGCCCACACCGTTCCCTGTGCCTGAAGTGTCTGTCCCCTCAATGCTTATATCCTTGGCTCATAGCTACTTACGTTTCATTATGATTTTACATATTACTTCTAGGTGAAATCTTTCCTGACCTCTTCAAGTAGACTTAAACACTCTATCGTTTGAGACATCATTAAGATTTCTATAATTCTGAGATATTTTAGAAGGAGAATGGATGCTAATAAATTTACATTGGTCCAGGAAATTTAAATTGGAAATGTGATGAGCAAATTGGGAAGTATGATTTCTAATATTTATGTGTTTACATGCCTTCCTTTTTCTCTTAAGGACTTAGCTGACATATAGTGCCATATGATCTTTTGTCCCCTCTCCTAGCATGCTGTTATAGGTGCTGTGGGATCTAGTCTAAATCAAACCAACCCTATGTGTCACAGAGGAAAATGCTGTCCTGTCCAGCTACTTATGTCCATCATTGCTCTGCGTGAGCCCATGTTAAAGCCACTGGGTCAGTGCACCTTGCCCAGTGTCTTCCTCTCTTATGCTCACCCTCTGCTTCACCAAGCATGGTCTACTTGAATGAATCAGCTACTCCAGATAACAGGTTCAAAGTATCTGAGACTTTCTGACTTTCCTTTTTCAAAGGTCAGACTATCAATGGCTTATAAGCCAATAATATTTGGAGATAAAGAAAATTTTTAAAAAATTAAAGTCCTCCAAAGCACCACTCTGAGAATATCTTATTTGAATTTAGAGATCACTTTAAGGACAATTTTGATGCATTGAACACTAATGAGTAAAAACCAGACAAACTGTGAGTTGATACGAAGGACATCGTACATGCAGAAAGCCAAAGATCAAACTCCTAGCCAAGTTCCTGACAAATCGCTTTTGATTTAGTCAATGGCCAAATGCATGCTGAATTGGCAAGGAATAGAAAGTGGGGAGGGGTAAGTACAGTGACCTGGCAGTTTACACTGAACCTGGTAAGGTTCCTATCTAGTCCATTCCCGGTCTATTCTCAGCGCTAGCACATGGCTCATTTTGTTAAGTTCTCATCCTTCCTTCTGTTGTTGTTATTTGCTCTGAAGCGGGAGATCAAGAGTTGCAAAAGATATAACCACTGATAGCTCTTAGATGTTAAATATAAAAACTTTCATGTCCTGAGGGTTTTCAAACATTGAATATTTTTGAACTTCAGTTTTCCTTCAACAAATAATTTCAAGGATCAGAGACTGTTTTCTCAAAATTGCCATACCTCACTCTATTTCTTTGCTTGATTTATTTTGAAGTAAAATTATGTAAAATATGAAGTTGATTTTGGCCTCTTATTCCATTCTTTATCGCTTATGCTGAGCTCACTGAATAATTATTAAATGACTTAAACGTCTGGTCTCTTCTTTTTAGTCTACCACTGCACAGCATCATCTTGCCGTCCCTGTAATGTGCATCAGCACCCATTGGAGTGAAGACGCTGTTGTATACTCTGGAAATTGAGAGACTTATGAAGCATCACCCCTGCCTGCAAAGAGTTCACAGGAAGTGACTCCTAGTAGTTAAAGATTCTTGCCACGACACCACTTTAATCTATGACAGTGCTCTATGGTTTACCTTCGCCTTACCTGCCCTACTTTCTTTTTTTTTTTAAACATTTTATTAGGGGCTCATACAACTGTTATCGCAATCCATACACACATCAATTGTGTAAAGCGTATTTGTACATCATTCTCAAAACATTTTCTCTCCACTTAAACCCCCACATTAGGTCCTCATTTTCCCCTCCCTCCCCGCTCCCCCCTTCCTCATGAGCCCTTGATAGTTTATAAATTGGTATTATGTCATATCTTGCCCTGTCCGATGTCTCCCTTCACCCACTTCTCGGTTGTCTGTCCCCAGGGAGGAGGTCACATATAGTTCCTTGCAATCGGCTCCCCCTTCCCTACCCATTCTCCCTTTACCCTCCCTGTTTCACCACTCACACCACTGGTCCTGCAGGGCTCATCCACCCTGGATTCCCTGTATTTTCAGCTCTTATCTGTACTGTATCCCTCAGCTGTACCATTCATTCAACTTGAGGAAAACAAAAATCATCACAACTGGACCAATAATTAACCTCATAATAAAGAGAGAAAACATTGAAATTGTAAAGAATTTCATTGTACTAGGACCCAAAACCAATGCTCATGGGAGCATTGGTTAAATCTACTAAATAATCTTTTTATAATGTTGAAAAAGTAGAGCTATCACTTTGAAGCCTAAGGTATACCTTATCTAATCCATGGTATTTTAAATCACCTTATGTGAATATGAAATCTGGGTAATAAATAAAGAATATTGAGGAATAATTGATGCATATGAACTGTGGTGGTAGCAAAGAATATTAAATATCAAATATAAAACCCAGCATGCAATTTAAAAATGAGGGTGCCAAGACTTCATCACACATATGTTGGGCACAGTAGCAGGAAGGACCAGGACATGGGGTAGGCCATTGTGCTTGGTAAAGTAGAGTAGCCAAAAAGAAAGAGGGCCTTTAAGTGACAGGTTGACACACTGCCTACAACAATGGACTCGAATATAGGATTTGCCATGCTGACAGTACAAGACTGGCAGTGTTTCCTTCCATTGCAGATGGGATCACTATGAGTTGGAACAAATTGGACAGCAAGTAATGACAGCAACAATCATTGAATCAAAATATCTAAAAGGGCACTGAGAAAAAACTCATGGTAATAACTAATTATGTCTGCATTCATTTAGATCAAGGTTAAGGTGGTCTGACACAAAAACTCTAAGATAAGGTTGCCTGACTTGGGTGAACACACAGACAAGAATGCAAGAAGGGATTAGGAAGGGGAATAATGAAACCTTGGAGGATGATAAACATCTTCATTACAGTGACGTGGTGATGGTTTCACAAAGGAGACCTTGAAAACATTCGTGGAAAAATGGGATTAAAGTTGAAAGAATATAAGCTTTATTTCTCAATATAAGCTCCATTAAGGTCAATATGTGTTTTAAGCAATAATACCAACCATTTGTTCATCTTTGAAGAACTGAAGGTCCTGAGAATTTAACCACGTTGATGCAGTTAACATTATGATTAACTCAAGAAAAAATGGCTTCTTGAATATATTTTCAAATTAGGAAGCAAAAAGAAGATAGCAAGAGCCAATGAAAACTGTATTGTGGAGACCTAATGATTTCCCATAGAAACCTTCATACAATTGGCCTTGTTCAATGAGAAGACTGAGCAGGGCATTGGCATGACGGAGAAGGGCTTACTGGTAAAGTTTCCAGGTGTTTTTCAATAGAAGTTTTAGTGATTTTCTTACAACAGTCTCAAAATAATCCATTGTTATAGTTTACTTAACTTCCAAAACTCAGGAAGAAAAAGACATCAAGTATCCTCCCAAAATGTCATGACCCTGTGCTGTTGAACTGTTGGTTTGCTTTGACTTGAACACTTGTACTTTTAGGTAGCCATTGCTTTGATTGTGCTTTGTCTTCAGGATCATATTGATAAGGCAATATTTCATCTTCTGTCACAATTCTTCCAAGAAATACATCAGGAATTTGATCCCATGTATTTAAAATATTCATTGGAAGCCCCACTCTTAGTTTTCCCCTCTTTACATAGTCCAGCTTCTCTGATGATTTTCTCAGCATACAGATTGAATATGTTTAATGAAAAGATGCAACCCAGATTTAAAATACACAATAATCTCTTGTTCTGTTAGAATTACTACTCTTCATCTATGCTCAGTTTTCCCATGAGCACACTGAAATGTCCATTAGTTTCTTTTTGCTTCTGTGAGATGAACTTGTTTTCACTAAAAAATCCAATTCTATTTCAATTTTACTTTTCCTACTCTCTTTTCTTAAGCCTCTTAAACCACTATTTAGATTAATTCCCGTTATTTTCAACACTATCCATAGTTTTGTTATGATTCACACTCACAAATTCCTTTGCCTAAGCAATAAAACAAAAGTAAATATTTTTAGGATAAACCCTACTTTTACTGAAGATCAGCATTTTTTTTCAGTGTGGATGTTAAAGTATTTATCGACGTGTTAAACTGCACATTCTCCACAAATCATATTAAGGAGTTTGTAAGTGAAGTTCAATCTGTGCATAGGGAGAGGAGACAGGGATGGGACCAAAGGGGGCGGAGGAAATACAAATGGTCACAAGAAAATAGAGAAAACAGACAGAGGTTACCAGTCCACCACCACCCCGAAGAAAAAATAAAAGAGAAGAATAGCTGTGAGCATCCAAGCATCCACAGCAATAAGACCAGCATCTATAGACGCCTGTGAAGGAAACAGAAGTCGTATGCTTTCTGCAGTGCTGATAAACTGGTTTCATGACCGACTTGGAAGACCCTCTTTTCAAATGGAAACAAACCCTCCTCCCCATGTTCCTTATGGGCCATCAGCAGCGACTTAGTCATCTCAGAGGAGGCACCAGGGAAATTGGTGACACGGATTTAAAAATATAAAGCAAAGGTGGGGAGGGCAGTCAGTACCTTTAGAGGAAAATGTCCAAAGAGAGAGGGGGGGAAAAACCCCATTGCTTGTAGGGGCTCAATGTCCCAAGTCCTTTTCTGAATCCAGCCTGGATTTCTGATGGAAAGAAAATTGGTAATAATATGATAGAATTTTGCAAGACCAATGGCTTCTTTATTGCAAATATATATATTTTTTATCAACGACATAAATCATTAGTATACTTGTGGGCTTTTCCAGATAGAATACCCAGAAATCAAATTGACTACATCTGTGGGAAGAGATGATGGAGAAGGTCAACATCAGCAATCAGATGAGGCCAGGACTGACTGTGGAACAGACCAACCATTGCTCATATGTAAGGTCAGGTTGAAGCTGAAGAAAACAAAAGCAGATTCAAAATACAATTTTGAGTCTATTCCACCTGCATTTGATATTATCTCAAAACACACTTGACTCATGGAATACTAATGATAGAAGACATGACAAGTTGTGTGATGACATCAAGAATATAATACTTGACCAAAGCAAAATATGATTAAAAAGACAGAGAAAAAGAAAATATCAAAGTGAATGTCAGAAGAGGTTTGAAACTTTCTCTTAATCATAGAGCAGCTAAAGCTAATGAAAGAAATGATGAAGTCGAAGAGCTTAACAGAATATCTCAAAGGGCTACTCAAGTAGACAAAATTAAGAATTATAGTGAAATGTTGAAAGACCTTGCGGTAGTTTATTGTGCCAGCCTGGCCGATAAATAAATGTGGGATTAATTGAAGGGCATAGGGATAAATAGCTCAGTGATCCTCACTTTTTGAGTTCTCTGGTCTCTAGCTTTCTGGTGGTCGGACTAGGGTGCAGCTCCTTTAGCCAGTTCCCTGCTTTAGCTGGCAAGGCTCACTTCCTGCAAGACATCCCTGAGGAAAAGCCACATGGACCTACCCCATGAAGCCCTGGGTGCTGGAGCATCCGTGTGGAGACCCCTGCCAGCGCTGAGATGCTTACACATTCACTGACTCGGCTTTCCTCTTGCAGTCGGCATAATTGCATCTGTTTTGTGAGATAGAGGAGGACTTTGTGGATTGGTGTCAGACATATGGGTTAATGGGTTAATGTTGGACTTGTGGGCTTGGGCAGTCCCAAGGTTGGGCTTTTTTCTTGATGTGCACTTAACCTTTATATAAAACTCTCTCTTATACATGAGTTTCTGTGGATTTGTTTCTCTAAAGTACCCAGACTAACACAGACCTGTAGTGGGAAAACCAAAAAGAAGGGGCATTCTCAGCATACATCAAGCTGAATGACTTGAAGAAAAAATATAGGCCTCAAGTTGCAATATTAAAACATTATAATGAGAAATGTTGAATGATGCAGGAAGTACCCAAAAAAAAGATGGAATAATATTTCCATATGTGTATATATATAAACTATAATAAAATGTTTGAATAGATATGAATTTTAGGTCAATGCTGGATATATTGGGGTGGCTGAAGTTGGCCCATCTCAGATGTAGTATAAATAATGTCTACATGTGCTGCTGTCTAGATTCAATTCAAACTCATAGGAAGAAAGGAGCTATATTCATCACTGCCCTGGGTTATTCTATTTTCAATCCCCAAAAAGCTTAATTCTAAACGTTTACATTTAACTACTAGTTTGTAAACATAACCATGCAAAATCTCTTTTGTTTTCCTCTAAATGTTAAGAAGTTAGTGTAAAACATTAAACCTCTTAAGAGAGAGTTCAAATTAATTTATTCTCTATTTTTGTCATATCCCATTCTTTCCTATCAATGCCACCTCAAGCAGTAACCATTGTCACTTATCCATCTTTCCTCCATATCAAACCAAACCTACCACCAACTTGACTCCAACTGACGGTGACCCCAGGTAAGTCTTCTGATCTTGTAAATCATTATGGGACAGACAGCCTCATCCTTCTCCCTTGCAACAGCTAGTGGGTTTGATACGAGCAGCCCAATGCCTGCCCCACAGCACCGCCCTTTTCTTCCTTCAGGTCTGTACTATTGTTAGTTCTTCAACGTGAACGGCTCTTCTCTCTTCACTGCATGGCTACTTCTCGTGTATCTTTCAAGTTCAATGACAACTATAGTCTATAGTCTGAAGACTGATTTTCTAACAGGCCACCCTCCACACCCCAACTGCAGATTATTCATCCCTTGACTTTGCTCCTATTGCTTAATTTAGGGTATCCGTGAGTTGACTGTGTATTTATCTGAGCATCTTTTGGAGACAAAGTATTGTGTCAAGTAGAACTGTGATTGTTTACTTTTCATGTCTCCCACACCTAGGATAGTGCACGGGACAAGGTCATAGGGGATACTTGATGCTTATTGTCGAGTAAATACTTACACCCAACAACATGTTGTGCTCTCAGTAGCAAGGATGCCATGGGGTATGTTAAATGTTTTTCAAATAGCTTAATTAAGAGGATGAATTCTTGATAGTTGCCTTTCTTTCATCAAAAAGGGTTAAAAGTCCCAGGAATACATAGAGGATGTGGCAAGCATGGAACTTTAATTTTTAAATTAAATTCTGATCATGATGTTTCCCTCTTGGCACGACCCTGATGGCACATTGTTTAAAGTGATAGGGTGATAATGGAAAGGCCAGCAGTTTCACCCACCACAGCTCTGCACGAGAACGATGTAGCCCACAGATTCTGTGAAAGTCTACAGTCCTAGAAATCATAAGGGACAGTTCTACTCTGTCCTACAGCCTCACGATGAGGCAGAATTGGCTTGGCAGAAGAATGTTTGGTTTGTGTTTCATCTTTGAAATCCAACAGTGGTTGCCCATTCCCTCTCAAAATTAGACCCACGCTCTTTTGCCCAGGGCTTCCCAGCCTTGACTGGACACTAGCATCGCCCAGGGAACTATTATAAATGCCGATGCTTGGTCTTCAGCCCAGACCAATTAAATCAGGATCACGGGGCTGGGGAAGGAAGCACCGAGATGTTTTCATGCTCCTCAGATGATTCCCATACACACACAAGGCTGAGAACCATTGAGTCTGACTTACAATTATGGTTCTCAGGCCTGATCATTTCCCAAGGTGAATTGTTAACTCTAACTGTAGTGGAAAGCAGCGCGATATGTCGATGCCTTATGCAGCTTACAGGCTGTTGTGGGAAATGTAGGCTGTGAAAGGACAGGGCTTCACTAAATCAAACACTTATCTGGCTGATGGTATATGGTGAGAGATGATGCCACAGTAGACACAATGTTAGGAACAGCATGGTAGAAAACGTGTTTGGGGAAAATCCTTCTTTGTTTTAGTTTAACAACTAGGAGATTTTAAGAAGCAGGGAAAGGGAATAGCTTAATGCACTCAGCTGGCTCTCAGAGTTGGGAGGATGGCAGTGTTCTGTCTCATACGGACAAACACCTGTGATCTTGCAGCTCACAGGAAGCATCCAGCTGTTGATAGTGCCATGGGGAAGGAGCCTGTTAGGCAGGCTATGTTGAAGCTCACAAGAGGTTTTGTAAAAATTGTGCAAGTTCAAAAAAACATTTCCTTCATCTATTCTGACATTGTCATTCAGGCACAGTTAATTGTAGTGTGTGTGTCCACAAAGCTCCCTGACAACAAAAGGTACACCGTTGTGTAAATGCAGATATACACAAAACTACATACTTCCATGTGTTAGGCTGGGTTCTTCAGAGAAGCCAAAGCAGTGATTATAGATAGATTATCCTAATGCTTCTCAGATGATTATATAGATAAATAAATGATAGAAAAGCAGATGTACATAGATCTAATATCAGTATATGTGTGTGTATATCAAGAGAGTGGTTCACACAGTTCTTCCAGTGGGTAAGTCCACTTCAGTTCAAGTCCACTGGTGAGATATTAAGCTCAGCCTCTCTCTGACACAAACAGGTCCAGAGCTGACTTAGAAAGAACTGGAAATCATGAAACAGATGTAAGACCAACATTAGCAAGAAGAGACAAACCTTTCTGCAGGGTCTGCTTAACAGCATCCGGCAAACCCTAACCCCAGCCCACTCCTACCCCAGGAAACAGCCTTTCCAGTGATTCAGAGCCGTGGTCTGAGTAGGGAGGCAGAACTCCTCTCTAATCCTCTTAGGACTACTTTGATGCACCCAGAAGCATTTATGGAGTAGATAACTGTTAGGTCACATCATGGCGACTTACCATGGCCTAGCTGCTGAATCACTGAGGATCATGTCCCAGCCGAGTTGACACAAAACCCAACTATCAAACTGGGAAATCTCCAATCATATACTTTTGAAATCAACTAGAACAACTAGAAGGTTCTTTCATTAACCTAGCATATTTAGCATTTTTTTGGTTTTGTGTTTGGCTGCTAACTGCAAGGTCAGTAGTTCTAAGCCACCAGCCACCCCTCAATATACAGATGGGGCTTTCTACTCTAATAAAAGTTAGCAGTCTCTGAAACTCATGGGGACAGTTCCACCCTGTCCTATAGGGTCCTTATGAGTTGCCATCCACTCAGTGGCAGTGAATTGTTTTGTTTTCATAATGGTGAGAAATGAAATATTTGTGAGAATAAACAGTGCATATTTTGTAGCTAGTCTGTGATCACTTTAAGGAGTGATCTCATAGCACAATAGCTAAGGACTTGGCTACTAACTCAAAGATCGATGGGTGGAGCCCGCCAGCAGCTCCATAGGAGAAAAGGCTTGGTCATCCGCTCTTAGAAAGATTCCAACTTCAAACTCACTGCCATCGAATCAATGTCGACTCATGGTGACCATATAGGACAAGATAGAACTGAGCCTGTGAGTTTCTGAGACTGTAACTCTTTAGGGAATAGAAAGCCTGGTCTTTCTCCCGAGGAACAGCTGGTGGTTTTGAACTTCTAACCTTTCTGATTCCAGGACAATGTTGTAATGACTATGCCACCAGGGATTCTTTGCAAAGATTGCAGTCTATAAATCACTATTGAGAGTTTTATCCTGTCATATGGGATCACTGTGAGTTACACTGCTTTTGTGGTAGCAATTGTACAAATATTGCTTGACACAATCGAACTATTGAATGTTATGATATACGTATTGTGCGAGTCTGGGTAGACTAGAGAAACAAATTCATAGACACTCATATGGGTGTAAGCAAGAGCTTTATATATGAAAACAACTGTACATTAAGAAATTATGCCAGCTCAGTCCAGATCAAGTCCATAAGTCCAATATTAGCCGATATGTCTGATACCAATCTATAAAGTCCTCTTCGGACTCACGAAACACATGCAATGATGCCAAATGCAGGAAGATCACAGGCCAATGGGTGGGAAGTCTGGTGGATCCAGAGGCATTGAAAGCATTGGAGTGGTGGCAGGGGTCTCTATGTGGCTGCACCAGCTCCAGAGGTCTGACTCCATCAGCCTCCCTCCATGGGTCTTCTCCACAGGGACGTCTCCCAAGGAGTGAGTAGAGAGAGTGTCTCTTGCCTTGAAGGAAGAAATATAGGAGTACCCAGAATCCTCAGGAGAAGGCCATGCCCACACTGAGGCCTCATTGGCTATGACCTGATTGACAAGCTAGACTCCACCCCCACACTCTTAATCCTTAAACTGACACCAGATTATGTAACTGCCACATGTATTAACTCCAAATTAATAATAAAATTAAAAAAATTAATCTCTAGACTTGGCTTCTCTTTGTCCTAAGCTATAAGTAACTTAGCTCTGATGTGTATGTTTCTCAAACTCAAAGCAGACCATTTCATAGGTCCGCAATTCTTTTTGTCCACAAAGACTCAGCATTAGCACTATTTTTGTTAATTTTTAATCCTTGAATTTAGGGGGTACCCTTTCTTTTTTTGAATAGTTGGCAACACCTGTCTATACAAATTTCAACTAATTTTTTTCAAAAGATCAAATTTATGGCTGTGAGGCATTTTGACATTCTCAAACATGATTTACACCTAAAATATCTGTGTTATTATGACTCAGACACTGTGTTAGGTCGTGAAGACCTTCCATGGCAAAGTAATTTTTTTTAAAAAGGTCCCAGCACCCATTGACTTAAAAGAACAAATAAATATATGCAGCTCACATTTTACTTCATAAAATATTAACATTAAATGAATCTAATTGATGAAGATTGCCTGTGTTATAAAGAATACTAGATCTGTGCTTAGAAGGCCTGGGTTAAAATTTGGCTTTCTCATTACAAAACTTTGTGTCACAACGTACTTTGGACATGCTAACTGGAGGGACGAGTCCTTTGGAAAGAGTCCATATTTGGGAAGGTAGAGGGTCATCAAAATAGAGGAAGACCCTCAATAAGCTGGAATGACAATGAGGCTATAGCAATGGGCTCAAACATACTAACAATTGGGAGGGTGGCCCAGGACTAGCAGTGTTTTGCTCTGTTGTACATAAGGTCACTGTGAGTCATAAATGACTGAATGGCACTTACAACTTTAAAATGCGGGCAGACGAGTTACTTCATCTAAAGAACAGAGGGTTTAGATTAGATCAGCAGCTACGCTATATTTTACAGAACTATATTTTAATGAAGAGCTATTAATACATAGAATGAACAATGATGATTAAGGTTACCTATTTGCGAAACAATGAATCGAACAGTGTGAAATTCAAGTTTTTCCCCTTCAGGGGTTCCTGGAAAAATATTAATGTGTATTGAAAAGACTCATGGTGAGTCTACCAAGAAGATTATATATAAAACAGTGCACCATTCCTTTGACCATTGCACTTCTTTCCTTGGACTATTAGGAAGTAGTATCCTGAAATATATGTGATAGAAAACACTGGCTTCAATGCTCTCTAAATTCAGTTATAAATATAACATACAATGGTTATTGAGAAAATAAAACACTTTTATGCTTAGTTCTTAGCTACTCATATAATTCAGCTAATCAGAAAATCACATTTGCAGAGCATTATAGCAAATTGCAATTTTATTGTTCATATATATGTCACATTTGTCACGCAATATGTTCTGTTTTAATTATTGAAGGATCTCATGCAAACTAAGCACTGTAAGGTTTATGTATTTATATCTGATTTGCAAGCATCTCACATATGCAATCTGAGATAGCCCTTGCCTTATAAATTTTATGGTGCCTTTTAGAGAACGTAAAATTTAATATGATTTTAAATAATCACTTTCACTTAAAATTTCAGTAGTTAATATGCATACAAATTAAAGTTTATTAAGAAGGTAAATGCCTAATGAGCAGAGGGGTGAAAAAAATATTGCTGAATTAGGATAATATTTGGTTTATTTATATATATAAATCATTTTATTGGGGGCTCATACAACTCTTATCACAATCCATACAACCATCCATTGTGTCAAGCACATTTGTACATATGTTGCCATCATCATTGTCAAAGAATTTTCTTTCTATTGAGCCCTTGGAATCAGCTCCTTTTCCCCTTCCGCCCCTTCCCTTCCTCCCTCACTCCCTCATGATGCCTTGATAATTTATAAATTATTATTATTTTCTCATGTCTTGCACTGTCTGATCTCTCCTTTTACCCCCTTGTCTGTTGTCCTTCCCCCTGAGAGGAGATTATAGGTAGGTCACTGTGATCAGTTCCTCCTTTCTCCCCCAACCTTCTCCTTACCCTCTTGGTATGACTACTATCAATATTGGTCCCAAGAAGTTTATCTGTCCTGTATTCCCTGTGTTTCCAGCTCTTATCTGTAACCATGTACATGCTCGGTCTAGCCAGATTTGTAAGGTAGAGTTAGGGTCATGATAGTGCGGGGAGGAAGCATTAAAGTACCAGAAGAAAGCTGTATGTTTCATCAGTGCTATACTGCACACTGACTGGCCTGTCGTCTTCCCATGACCCTTCTGTAAGGGGATGTCTAATTGTCTACAGATTGGCTTTGGGCTTCTACTCCACACTCCCTCCTCATTCACATTATGATATTTTGCTCTTGGTCTTTGATGCCTGATACCTGATCCCCTCAACACCTCATGATCACAGAGGCTGGTCTGCTTCTTCCATGTGGGCTTTATTGCTTCTCAGCTAGATGACCGTGTGTTTATCTTCAAGCTTTTAAGAGTCCAGATGCTATATCTTTTGATAGCCAGACACCATCAGCTTTCTTCACCACATTTGTTTATGCACCTGCTTTGTCTTCAGCAATCATATTGGGAAGGTGAGCATCTCAGAATGCCAGATTTTAAAACAAAGTGTTCTTGTGTTGAGGGAGTACTTGAGTAGAGGCTCAATGTCCATCTGCTTCCTTAATACTAAACCTATAAATAGATGTACATAGATCTATTTCCCCATCATCATGTATAAATATATTTACATATGTACATGCCTATATTTAGATCTCTATAGATGCCCTTTGCCTCCTAGTTCTTTCCTATGCTTCCTTTAATAGTAGTGTTTTTATTACAAATTTTATTGTTTCAGAGCTGCTGTGTGACTTCTGTATATTGATGCTTGCAACTATCCTCCCATTTCTTAGACGGCTGTCAAATGTGCCAAGTCGCTGGTTGTTGTTAGTCTCTCCAAACATAAACGAGGCTTTCTCTAATTGAGATATCTCCTTGGCACCTGTGAGTCACCAAACAAATATCTATAGAGCATGTGCTTTGAGAACTGTCCTACACTAGTCCCGAGTATTGAACAAAACAGTATTGAACAAAGTATACTCTTTGAAGTCATGGGAGTTCAATCCAGATAATTTGTTGATGTTGCTCTGTGTGCCTTGGAATATATTCCAATTTATAGCAATCACAAATGATGGAGTAGAACTACCCAATTGGGTTTTCTTGGCTGTAATCTTTACAGAACTAAATGGCTAGCTTCTTCTCTCATGGACCCCCTTGGATGGGTTTGGACCACCCAGTTTTAGGTGCAGCTGAGTGCTTAGTGGATAGAGCTACTCATAGGTTACTTACAATCTAGTAAAATCATGTATTCCCTCAACAAACTATTATTGAGCTTTTACAGTTTTCAAATTATTTCCTGAAGAGGCCAGTGACTCAAAAATGAATTCAGCCCCAATATTCTGCAAATATCATAAGGAAAGGAAGTTAAAGAAAATATGTGATTTGTTGAACTGGATGAAGTTGTAAGTGGTAAGTATTGCAAGGCATGTGCAGATCAAGTATTATGGGAGTATAATGGAGAGAGGGGTGACATCAACCAGACTCAGGGGAATTGAGACAGATTTAATGAAATTAAAATCATTGGATGTGGGCACTGAAAATGAGAGCACTGTGCGCTCTGCAATAGGTTAGGGTGCTTTCCTCCATGAGAACTTAGACCAGCAAATCCAGGAAGTAAGAACACGCAGAAATCAGTTGGAAATGTAAATAATTCTAATAAGAATGTGTAAAAGGCAATGCTATGTCATCTAAAAACACCATGTCTTTGCTTAAAAATAATTATTGATTAAGACACTAGTGACAGTCTCTTGAAGCAGTCTGGCACTTTAAGAAAAAGAATTTTCAGTTCAAAACAGCCCTTCTCCCAAACATGATACATTATGAAGTAAGAAAACGCAATCCCTTTGCTCCTCCGTTTTCAATTGATAAGTCTAGGTCTGCTTAACATTGAGTTTTTGAGTGTAGCCTAATCATTTTCATGCAGTGAAGATTGCTTTTTATTATTGAATAGTATTCTTCTTTTTTATTTCTGAATAATCTTGAATACCACACTTATTCTTTAGAGGGAGGGTGTTTTCTATTTGATTTTGTGGGATACTGCCAGCTCTACCAGAAGCAGTAAAATTGATAGCTGTATTACTGTAGATGTGATGTTTTCAGAGCACAAATGATGGTTGAACATGTTCCACTTGCAGGTAATCATGAATATCACCATTTGTGCTGCATTTGTGCACTCCTCTGAGATCTTCACATCTACAACTTCCTATATTTAATCCTCACTTCACAGAGAGAAAATATTGTTTTTCTTTTTGCAAACAAGATTATTGAAGTTTAAGCAGTGTGTTAGGTCAGGTTGACTAGAGAAACAAACCCAGTGAGATATATGTGTGAGAAAGATCTTTATATCAAGAAGTAATTGTATATCAAGAGAACATCACAGCTTAGCCCAACTCAAGTCCCTAAGTCCGACCCTAGTCCATAAGTCCCTCCTCAGACTCACGCAGCCACATGCAATGATGCAGAATGCAGGGAGATCACAGGATGGCAGATGCAAAGTCAGGAAAATCCAAGGGTGGTGGATGCATCACAGGGCTTGCAGCAACCAGGATCAGCCAGCAGGAAGGGGAAGGAAGGTAGAGAGAGAAGGGTAGATTCCCAAGACCCTCCTTATGAGATGTCCGTGCCAACAAGGAGGTACCTTCAGACAGTGGCCTTATTGACAGGCTAGATTCCACTCCCACACTTTTATATATCTCCAAATTGACATGAAATTATGTAACTACCGCAGACAGATTAAATCTTTTCAACAAGGTCACACACAATTAATCAAATCCAAATCCATATAATTAAAAAGTCAATTCTTGTGTCCAATATGTTATACATTTGTTCAGAACTTAAAAATCTACGCACTTCCTTAATGCATCTTTAAGTTGCCCAGCATCCAACATAGGCATATAACATTTTTATTTATGTCAATATATTTTCATTTAACATCTTTTGATGTCAGACTTAAGTGGGTAGTCTTTAGAGTAACAAAGCACTAAGCAGAAGTTGAAAACTCATACAAGAAAAGAGAGCATCACTAGAACAAACTTTGCTGGACTAGGTAAGTGCAAAGCATAACATTCCAGTAAAATTTTATATCAGCAACTGAATGGAGCACTGAAACAGAGCAAACTTAGCAAGATAAACCTAAACTCTGAGGAAAGGGACACAAGGTTCACACTTAGAAGCATGATCACAGTACAACACCAGGCTACTCTATGTCAGGATCCCTGTTAGACATGGGACTATCTGCATAGTCTCTCTCTCTCTCTCTTTCTCTCTCTTGGTGTTTATCTATTCAAGATAGGCAGGGTAGGCAATTCCACGGAGATAGTAATGGGACCCATGGTTATAGGGGAGCATAAAAGGGGAGGAGGTGGGGGGTGAGTCAATAATGACAGGGACAGAGAATAATAGGGATTCAAAAATTGATGGCGAGGAGGGTGTAACTTTTCTGGTCATGTTTGATCAAGCATGTTGTATCTGAGAGGAATTACTGAGAGGTGAACTATGGGTAAACATGATAGTGGGGCAGGAGGATAGAGAAATGGAAAGGAGAAAAGAAGAAGAAAAATAAAAATAATATATATGTAAATATATAAATATAGTTGTATTTGTGGTTGTATTTATGTGTGTATGTGTGTGTGTATATGTAATTACAACAAGAAATCAGATGGACTTTGGGCCTCTTCTTAAATCTTACTTAAGTACAAGAATAGTTTGTTTTAATAATGTGGCATTGTACGATACTCACCTTCCTGAGATGATCACTGCAGACAAAATGGTTGGATAAGCAAAAGTGGTGATGAAAGCTGATAGTGCCCAGCTATTACACGATATAGCATCTGGGGTCTTAGAGGTTTGTAGTGAAACAATCAGCCATCTAGCAGGAAAGAAAAAAGCCCAAGTGGAAGAAGCACACCAGCCTGTGTGATCATGAGAATCAGTACATATGGGGATCAGTATCAGAAGTTTAAAAAAGAGCAACCAATTGATATGAAGGAGCATAGATGCAGCAGACACCCCAAACCTCCCTGTAAGAAATTGGACAGCTCCCCCCAGAAAGGCCACCCTGAAGGGATGATAAGCCCAGGGTGCAGTATTGTGCTGATGAAACACATAGCTATAACTATCCTGGTTCTTCAGTTCTTTAATATTTCCTCCCCATACTAGTGTGGTTTTTGTTTTGCCTCATTAATCTCGTTAGACATGAATATGTTTATTTGTGTAATTAAGATCACTTGATACATGAAAGCCATGATAAATAACCCTTCAGAAACAGTAACAAGAGTAATGGTTCCATGAGTATATGGGAAGAGAGGTGGGGAGGAAGAGGGGAAGGAGCAGGAGTTGATAACACTGATGACTGTATGAGCCACTCGAGGGGAACAAACAACAGAATTGTATGTGAATGGCTATACTGGATGGTATGAGATACATCAATCAATCAATAAGGGTTCCTGGAGGGTAAGGTTGGGAGGGAGGGGATAAAGGGGACCTAATTCAAGTAGTACAAGAAGAAAGAAAATATTTTGAAACCAATTGCGGTAGCAATTGTACAATACTGCTTGATGTAATAAAACTATAGAATGTTACGATATCTGTAAGAGCTCCCAGTAAAATGATTTAAAATAATAATAAAATAAAGATTGATCAAAGTGAAAACAAAATAACACCAGGCAAACAGCAGCTGGTTGTAATCCATAAATTTGTTGAGGAAGCTGCTTTCTAATTCTGGCACTTTGCTTCTCTAGCCGTGAAACAGAATTTCCCAAATAATGTGGCCCATAGTTGCCTGCATAGATTACCTAAGGGAATCCAGAGAGGAAAACCAAACTTACAATGGAGTCAAGCCCAGAGTCATAGGGAAAGCCTGTTAAGAAACAACAGCCAGCATTTCTCTGTCTGGCGCCTCCTCTTACTGAGCCAGGCATCCTGGTTCCTTGTACAAAGGAAGGGACATTTAATGAACGATTCTGCTCTTCTATTTGCTCAGTCTCTACTCGGCTGGATATCATACACTATGAATGAGTTTTCTGTGTGGCAAAAGGATTTAAAACTCCCATGTCAAGTCACTAAAATTTTTAAATCATTTCTGAGGAAGATCAAGGATCTTTAAAGTTGGCATGAATTATGGAAAGAGAATTTGTAAATAGGTACATGACAGATAGATGGATGATAGATAGATGATAGATAGATAGATAGATAGATAGATAGATAGATAGATAGATAGATAAGAATTTGTCATTAGGAAACTATTTAAAGTCAGCGGCCAGTTGGCAGTACAATAATCATCAAGATGTAACCACATCAAGGCCAAAGAATTACTCAGAGTTCATTATGAAAATATTATCCATTTCTGTACTGCATTCTTTTAAAACTGAACTTTACAACATCGTATGACTCCAGCGAGACCAATCCTAAATCTATGTGAGATACTCTGAAAAATCATGCTAAAATGACATAGTGAAAACACATTTTTAATTCCTAGAAAATAATATCATATGCCTAAAATAATTGTTATAAAATATCAATGAACATAAAATGCTAACTTTTACCATATGTTGTTGTTAGAGGCTTTCAAATGATTCCAAATCACAGTGACCATGGGTACAACAGAACAAAACACAGCTTTGCCTTGTACCAATTTCACATTCATTCCTGCCTTTGAAACCATTTTTATAGCCATCAATTCAATCCATGGAGCCCTGGTGGTATAGAGTTTACGAGCTGGACCGCAATCCTTAAAGTCAGTGGTTTGAAACCACCTGCCACTCCTCAGAAGAAAGTTGAGTCTTTTCATTCCCTGAAGAGTTTCAATTTTGGAAATCCAGGGGCAGTTCTACCATGTCCTATAGGGCCACTACGAGTCATAATGGGTTCAATAGTGGCAAGTTTGGTTTTAGATGAGTTTCACTCTATTTACTGAGAGTCTTACCCTTTTTCATTGACTGTTTCCAAAGCATAATGTCCCTTTCTATTAGATAATCTATTTGAACAGTATGTCTAAGTGTTTAAGGCAAACTTTCACCATCCTTACATGTAAATAGCATTCTGGTTCTACTTCTTCTAAGACATATTTGTCTCTTCTGGCAGCCCATTGAATACTCTATATTCTTGGCCAAAACTATCATTGAAAGGCATCAAATATTCTTTGGTCTTGCTTTTTCATTGCACATCTTTCACATATATATGAAGATCTCATTAGATCTCAAAGTGGCATCTGCTCTTTAAGACTTTCAAGACGTCTTGTGTAGCAGACTCGTTTAATGCAGTTTGTTGTTTGCATTGATATCTTGACTGCTTCTCCCCTGGGCATTGATTGTGCATCCAAGGGCAATGAAACTCTTGACAACTTCGATATTTTCTCTGTGCGTTATGATGTCTGTTGGCCTAAGTGTGAAGATTTTGGTTTCCTTTCCCCTGAGTTGCAATTCATACTAAAAACTTTGATCAGTGATTACTCCAAATCCCCTTGTCTTTTGTAAGCAAGGTTGTGTCATCTGTGTATCTCAGGTTGTGAATAAGCCTTCCTCCAGCATGGATGCCACGCTCTTCTTCAGATGGTCCAACTTCTCTGATGATGTTCTCTCCATACAGATTGGAAAAGTCTGGTGGCAGGCTACAGCTCTGACAAACAGCTCTCCTGGTTTTAAATCCTGCAGTATCCCTTTGCTTTCCTTGAACAACTCTCTCCCACATGAGCACATTTAAGTGTCCTGTTATCTTTAAGGTTATCCACAGTCTGTTATGATCCATACAATAATATGCCTTTGCATGGCCAATAAAATAAAAGCACACTTCATTCTGGTATTTTCTGATTTCAGCCAACATTCATGTGACCTCAGCAATGATATCTCCTTATTTCAGGTTCTTTCTGATCAGTTTTGTATTTCTAATAGCTTCCTGTTATTGGCCTGCTGCTCTCATTTTGAATGATCTTCAGTAAAACTTGACGACTATGTTGTTAATGATACTCTTGGATACTTTCTGCATTCTTTTGGATCACCTCTCTATGGATGGGCTGGAATATAGGTCTCTTAATTTTGGATGATCAGGTAGTTGTCCTCAAAATTTCTTCCAATGCATGAGTGAGCACCTTCAGTGTTCTGTCCATTCATTGAAACATTCCACTTGGTGTTCTCTCTATTTCTGGATACTTGTTTTATACCAATGCCTTCAGGGAAGGAAGGAATTCTTCCTTCATTACCGCTCATTCTTGATCAATGATTGAATGATTGAATGGTGATTGATTATTTTTGGTATGGTGACTTTGTGTCTTTCTTTCATCATCTTTTGAAACTTGATACAGCATTCAACATTTAGAATCTTTTAATGTAAAAAAAGAGAATCTTTTAATGTTGCAATGCAAGCCTTGATGTTTTTCTTCAGTCCTTTCAGTTTGAGAAATGCTAAGAACACAGGAAGTGTACATATGTATTTAGGACTCTAAATGGATCAATACAAAAGCACAAACATACTGTTGCTTCATAATAAGGCAGATTGAGAACAATTTAAGTGGTTATTCACCTTGAGGAAAGTTGGGCAATGACTTAGACATAGCTTGACTATATTCTACCACTTATCTATGAGCTTATTGTAATCTTAATAATATCTTTAGAACTTCTAGCACACTTCATAGGTTATTAGACCTTTATTGAATGGATTTCCTCTCTTTTTTTATCTTTGTAATAACATACCAAGTCAAAACTCAAAATCCTCACCATTCTGCAGTTGATTTCTCCTCATGCATCCTTGTACTCCTTGTGAATTTCCCAGGTTGTAGATCTTTATGGGAGCAGAGAGCCCCATCTTTCACCTGTAGAGCGACTGGTGAGTTTAAACCATAAACCTTGCCTGTGGTTAGCAGCAGAATGCCTAACCCACAACATCACAAGGATAACAAATGCCACCGTCTTAGAAACCATACGAAGGAAGCCTGCTATACACACAAGGGGTCACTGCAAGTCAGAATTGAAGCCGTAGCAACTAACTTGCAGCCAGGCTACCAAGTAGAATGATTTGAATAGAAAATGGTGCTATCATTGTAAGCAACTGTGTGACAAGTACGAGCGGTCAATTGATCCATTAGTTAGCAGTAGCTTTCGACTTTTCTGACCATCATCTCTCCAGTTTGAAAGAGATGGCAACCGACAGTCTCTCCAGGCCCACAGAAGTTCTGAACAGCGTTGGGGCTTAAGCTGTTGGAAAGGTGCTAACCTACCTCTTCCCATTTCTACATCTCCTTCTGTATTGTTCTCCTAAATTATGCCATTTTATTTAAATTTTCATAATAATAATGTGAGATGTCTCTGGAGCATGAGAATTCTCAGGAGTTCTACCATAAATACTGGTGAATGACTATTTTTACATGATTTGTCCATCTTTCCTCACCTACGTCTTGCATACATATTTATGCATTTGAAATGATAGCAGATATAGCTTGTTTCATTACTGTCAAATCTGATGTTGAGCCTATGTGTCAGAAAAATATATTTATTTTACACTCTACTTCAGAAATGTTTCTGGAAAAATTGTTTCTTGGTCTTAGACAGACTAAGCAAAACCAGGAAATGAATGAACAGAAATAAACACCATCAAAGTAACATTACTGTTTGTTCCAGTCAAATCACTTTTAAATAATGAGAAACACCAGACAACAAGAATGCATGCAAAGCTATTTTGCTTTTGTTTCCTAATTACTTTCAGTGCTGCATAACCTATTAATAATGGAAAACTGGTATAAAATATCTCTGCCATTGTTTATATTTGAATCATGAGCTCTAACAATCTTTATCTTGTGATTAAAAGTTTGAATATTTATTTCTAAATGATGTTCCTTACAAAAAAAGAATCAAAACACATACATATGAAGGGTATCCTTCCAAGTATGAGGCTGTCAAAGAAATTTTCCCTGGAAGAACAAAAATGGATAAATGATTTGGATAAGGGGAACCCCATAAGTTGTTAAAAAGTTAATATCTTTCAAGGTAAAGATGTCAGGGAAGTATAAAATCCAGATGTCAGGGAAATATAAAATCCAGAGGAAATATAAAATCCAGAGGAACTTCATCTAAATTAATTCAAATTGCATATTAAATATTTATTATGTGCTTATCACTAAGCGAATGTTAACCCTATCTGTCATTTATTTAGATAGTGTGTTTAGGAGGTTGTAGTTCTCCTTAGCTTTATGAAAACAGGAGGGATAGTGAAAAGTTGGGTTTACTATAGGAGGTCAGAGAACCTCAAAATACCGTAACTATGGCTAACTGCATTTCATAGTAAGAAATAATAATAATAATAGCACAAATTACAACCTTTCTTATCAATACAATGTTTTATTATTATGAAAGTACTGTAGAATGAATATAATAGATCAAAGAAATACATGAACTAAAAGGATTCATGTATCTACCACTGAAGCAAAAATGCCTTCTCATGGTCCGTTTCTTTTTTGCACTCTTTAGTTAATGTAATTTCTTTATTCCAAGTATCATGCTCTTTGGTTTAAGCTGCTTTAACTTTTTGTTAAGATCTCAAAACATATACTCATTTAAAAATTTTAATTTATAATTTATTGACAATGATAACACATTTTCCCTTGTGTCACCATCCGTTCTATCCCTCTCCAAATTGCTTCATCCCTATTCATTTAAACTTTCTATTGTTTAAAGTGCTCATCTCTGTTCCAGAGTTACTCACGTCCATTTAATAATATACAGAAAACGAAGAGTGTGATCCTCAAGGCAAACATTCTTCATCCGTTGTTTAATTTAAAGATAATTTCCTGGAATTGTTTCAATTCAAGACTTGTAAGTTGTTTCCAGCCAATAGAGTCAAAGTTTTTCCTATCTCAATATACCCAGTAAGTCTGGTTCCCAGTAAGAATTTGAAGTTCTCTTCAAAGTTCTCAGATTTTGTATTCTTTTGATCAAGACTCAACTATTGGGTCCTTGATCAAAATATTCAGTATTGGTGGACATCTATTTCTTCTGGTATCAATTTCTGCAGTCTTTTTTATTTGGGGGCTGCTGTTTTGTTGTAAAATTATATATAATATTCTATTTGTCATTTCATTAGACGGCACTTTGTTGCATCATGACAACTCAAGAAGTCCAGACTGGAGTGGTGTGGGGACAAAAAGCAAGCACAGCCCAAGGGAGATGTTGCAAGGCAATTGCTGAGGTGTTTGGGTATAATTTATTGGAGGATTTCCTTCCATGCTCAGTGAGCTAGGTCTTGTTTAAAAGCAGTAATTGAATTGATAATTAAGGCACTTATTGCTACATTACAAATGAAACATTCTTGCTAATTTAATGGGAACATTTTCTCTTCATAATAAAGAATACATTACTTAAAAAAACTTTTCAGAAATAACACACTGGTAGTCTGATATTAATGTAAGAGTTTTCTCCTTGAGCTAATTTGCTGTTTCTTTGAAAACATGAAGATGTGCTTCAAGTAAAACACACATTTTAATCTTCTGTCATTAGTCAGTTTAACAAATATTTAATATCTCCTTTGAGCCAAGAAATTGAATTGTGAACAAGGTATTCATACTCCCCGCTCTGGTGGAACTTGAAGGCAACGGCCACATCATGATGACATGTCCCTGTCCAGGACACGGTCCATACTTTCCATGTTTCACCCTTCTGAGTCACTTTACAATTGTACTTTAAATCAATAGAATTTTTCATAATCTATTTCTAGTTGGTGCCTGTTAGCCGAGTTGATTCACAGAAGATTTTTCTTTGGGAAAGCATGCATGCTGCTCATGAAAATAAGCTAATAGAGTATAGTTCAAATTCACCAACCTCAAAAGAAAATTAAATTAAATATACTCTAAATTCTACTCCTGAATTTATTTCTCAGGCTGCTCTGTAAGTCCTGCTGAGAGGCAAAATTACTTACACATGGATCAATGAAAAAAATCAAGGAAGATGAATGATAATGAAATGGCTGAGTATAAAGCATCCTAAAAACCACAACAATGTTATGAATGCAGTTAAAAACGTCATATTTTGTCATGAAGCATATAACTAAAAGGAATTGAGACAGAATGCATTTATAAACCCCAGGTATTGTCGGGCAGGATTTAAAGTAATTTTTAAAATAAATAACCTTATAGCATATTTTATTACTGTTACAAAATAGAGTATTTACATAACTTCACTAAGAGCAAGAATAACTTTGCTTCCTGCTGAATACAATTATGGCATCCTCGAATGAACTAGACAAGTCGTTCTGAAGATATTATAAATCTTCAATAGCATTTCTAATATAAAAGAGATACTCAGACTGAAACTGGCAAAGCACACTAAACCATACTTCTTGTCTTTGAGTCTCTTCTGACTCACAGCAACATATCCCAATGAACCACGGTAATGTGGTAACAACTCACTAACCTTAGACTGCATCTTTGGTCTAAGCTCATGGTTCTACGAGCCTCTTACAGGCCTGGTACCACATGGAGTTCTAGAGATCACTGAGAGGAATTTCCTTAAACTTAATCTCCTAAAAGTTGACCCTGAAAAAATGATTTGGGTTCAAGTAGAGTGTTTTGAAAGTGATTTTCTTGGAAGCACCTGGGACAGAGTAGGTGAGTGAATTGGGGAAGGCAGGAGGTCAGTAAAGTGTCTTTATCTAATAGTTACAATTGTGGAGTAAACCTTTATGTTTTAGAGGGCACGTGGGCAGGGACAGCCTAGCATCTGCCATGCAGAACCTTCCCAAAATTTCAAATTCACTACCATGGTGTTGTCGCTGACTCATAGCAACCCTATAAGGCAGGACAGTACTGAGTTTCCCAGGAGTAGAAAACCCCATGTTTAGGCAGAGAGGCGGGTGGATTTGAACCACTGGCCTTATAGATCACACCCCAGCATGCAAACACTATGACACCAGGACTCCCTTAATCAAAATACATTTTTCTGGTGTGAGTCAAAATATTAAAAAAAGATGGAATTAGAGATGGAAAGGCCAGTATTTTTATCCTGATTTGGTTTCCAAACAATTATATAATTGATGAACGAGCTTACCTTTTTAGACTCAGTTTTGTCATTTATAGACAAACGAAATGTTTGAATTACAGAGCCAGTGTAAATATGAAATTAGAATTTAGGTATACTGAATAACAGAGTTTGATACTTGCTAGTACCTACTGACTAGAAATTTCTTGTTTGTTTGCTTGTTTGTTTTTTCTTTCAGTCAATATTCCCTAAATACTTTTAATGCCCGGGACAGGAGTAGATGTGAATATCACAACCCAAACCAAGCCGATTGCCACAGAATACTCCTGACTGTAAGTGACCCTGCAAGGCAGAGGAGAATGGCACCCCTAGGGTTTCCAAGACTGTACTATCTACAGGAGGAGCCCCGGTGGCTCGTGTGTTACATCACTTGGTTGCTAAATAAAAAGGTGATCGCTCTCACTTGCCAGTCATCCCACCAAAGAAAGATGGTTGGCCTGCTTTCATGAGATCACAGTCATGGAAAGTCTACGGTACAGTTCCATTCTGCCCGAAACGGTTCTATGAGGTGGGAAAAACTTTACACAAATGGGTTTGGTTTGGGTGAATCTTTATGCAAACAGTCTGGTGGGTACAAACTGCCAACCCATTGCTTAAACACAGTGTCAATGGGGTCCTTTCAAAGAAGTCAATGAAACAAAATGTTTCATATAACTTAAGTTCCATTTACAGAGCTAAACAGTAAACGTACAAAGATATTTAAATTGCTGTTATTCTTCGGATACTTTCTTGTGTCCTTATAAGACTGGCAAAGTAATAGATATATTTGACATTAGGTTAAGTAGCTGATAAAGATTAACTGGTGAAGAGTAAACATATTAATATATATGCCACATAGAAATTCATCCTTATTGTTGTTAAGTGCCCTTGAATTGGCTCCAACTCATAGCACCTGTGTGTACAACCATCTAGCCCAGTGCCACCCTCAGAATTGTTGTTATTCGCAGTCATATAAATATTGAAGGAATGTTTGCTGATTCCTTATGCCTCTGACAATTATTTTCTAGGAATCTCCAAGTAATGTCTTCCAAGTAATAATGAATTTGTTAAAGCTGCCTCTTTTGGCTGTTGCTTCTGAACATGTCATCTGCAAGTTTTCCCAGAGTGGTTAGACAATGACAGCCTTTTTTTGTTGTTGTTATTGTTTTTTCAGAATGAGCAGAAGGATCATTATTTCCAGATTTGGTTAGAGAAGGTGACTTGAGTCCCAAATTTTACATAATAATTACTGCTTAATACCCCCACCTCTACCTATTCACCCCAAGGCATATACTAAGTTTATTCACACCATTGAAATATATCTTTATCAGGTCACATACTGCTGTAGAGCCTAAATTCTAAAGCACTTTTGTTTGTGGAAGGCTGAAGTGGATAGCATTTGTGTTCTTTATGTTACTTTCCTTAAATTTGCAGATAAGCACACAGAGAATATACCTATGCTTAGGCAAATCTTGGGCAAGACTCCAAACTCACTGCTATCTTGTCAATTCCATCTCATAGTGACTGTAGAGGGCAGGGCAGAGCATCCTCTGTGAGTTTTCTGAGACTAACTCTTTATAGGATCAGAAAGAGGTCTGTCTTTCTCCCAAGGTGCAGCTGCTGGTTTCCCATGGCTGACCTTGCAGGTAGCCACCCAACAAGTACAAGAAGCGCAGAGGTGAGAGCCGAAGAACGAGCCTGCAGCATGATGCAGACATAAACAACTAGGAATCTTACCCGGATATTTAGCAACAGTAGGTAATCAGATTCATGAAAGGTGGGGGTCCTAGTTTTGTCTTGTAGCCATCTTGTGGCTGTGACTCATGGCTGCATGATCATAAATCATACCCTGGCCACCATGTTGCCAAATATTTGCAGCCCAACAACCAATGATGTAGTGTATTTTCACTTGCAGTTCTGTATGTATCTGAATCATAATCCTTTCTCTGGTTCTGTGGTCATTACTATCTGTGATAGTGATGGATTGATCAACCACGTGCGCATCATGATCTTATGATAATTTCCTTTGTTTTCTCTCATATATTTGAAAACAGTAGGTAAACATTGGACTGCTAACTACAAAATTGGCATTTCAAACCCACTAGCTGCTCCATGGGAGAAAGATGAATCTGCTCCCATAAAATTTATAGTCACAGAAGTTAATTCTGGGAAAAACTTTTTATGGGAGGATTAATCTGAGATACAAAGGTCAATTTCTAACCCAATTCGAATGAACAGCCACAAGTACCACATAATAAAATCAAGAAAAGAAACAAAAAAGCAAGGCGACTACATTCTAGTCACTGTGAAATAATTCTCTAGGCTCTGCTTCTCAAGACCTAATTAGAAACTGTGGTCTTTTTATCTTACCTGGTTTCTTCAGTTAGTATACATTTTCAACAAAATAGTAAGTTTTGTTCAAACTCATTGGTTTTGTTTAGCTCAATTCATGAATTGAGCAGCCTTGGATGAAAGTCAGACTCATGCTCTGAAGATCAGTACAAAGCAGAAGAGTCTTACAGGCAAAGTTGCTTAGGAACCAGGAAGTTATACTGAGCCAAAAAACAAAATGGTTCATTCTAAGTTACACACCTCCTGTAAATGGCACATCAGAACTTTTGGTAGTTAGGTCAAACCAGTGAAGGCAGCAAGCATCAAGTAGTTAGTTGATTTTGTTTTCTGCTTCAGGAAATGTCAGGCGTTTACATGAAATAGAGATTTAGTTAGGCTTTGGTTGACCAAAGGGCAGCTAAAACCAAATGCCTTTATCTGAGGCCTATTATAACCATATTAACATCTCTTTCATGACCTTTTGACTATGTGCCCCAGAGGCCTTCATATTTAAAG
The DNA here is from genome assembly GCF_000313985.2 of Echinops telfairi. Taxonomy (NCBI): domain Eukaryota; kingdom Metazoa; phylum Chordata; class Mammalia; order Afrosoricida; family Tenrecidae; genus Echinops; species Echinops telfairi. Next base: position 13,502,102 of record NW_022111321.1, read on the forward strand.
TGTGTTTTGACTAATAGCTTGAATATTTGACTGACATCAGCTCAAAGATACTACCTCTCTGATAAGTCTCCTAGATCTAGACATGACTGGAACCAGGCTAGCATGATGATAATGATTATTATTGTTATTTATTACAATGTACTGTGAACTAGTCTAACTGTTCACCTCATACTTCCTTTCTGTTCATACCAGCAGTCCTACTTAGCACACTGGCGTTTTGTTCCTAGCCTCCTATTTCTCAGTGTTAACACACTGTTTTGTCAACCAGTTATAACAGCAAAACCATGACTTGGGAATGACAAGTTGCCGCACTTGGAGAACTTGAAAGAGGAAAAATGCATTTGCCTCCAACCCAGAGGAAATAGCATTCTGGAAGATGCTTCATCTGCATGACCAAGTTCACAGAAAGGGAACAGGCAGGGCAGACTTAGTGGCTAGTAAAAGAGGAAATGGGATCAGGGGTTCTGTGCATTTTGGGAATGAGGAAGTTACACGGGGTGAGCCTGTGCTTAGGGTCTCTTTTCCAAAGGTTACAATTCCCTATTAGGATTTTCTTTACACTTGAATCAATTAATCTCTGAGACATGTTAACTTGATTTTTAAAGATTTTCCACAGACACTCATTTGGTAGGTGGTAATCTAGGTCCACCCACCTCCATCGATCCAGGGAAGTGTAATATATAATTTTGTCCAATCTACTCATCACCGTTGAAGAACATTTTTGAGTTCCTAACTTATCATCTTACATCTAGTATATTGCATAGAATTGCTGTCTGTGTTCTCGATTTTTCAATAGAGCTGCCAGGAACCATGCCCAATTCTAGACTCCTTTTCCCTATGACTTGCATGGGTATTTGGGCAAATAGACTAGAGGGCTACAGATGAAGAAGACTTCAGAAGATGAATTAACCCATTGGCTATAGCAGTGGGCTCAGAAATAGCAACAATTATGAGGATTGTGCAGTCCAAGGCAGTGTTTCCTCCCGCTGTTACCAAGGTCTCTATGAGTCTGAGCTGATTTACTGGAAGCAAACAACAACATAGGGAAGACTTTGGTGACTTGAGGATAGAAAGTTATTTCCTTGAGGCTGTGGCAGAGATGGGAGAAGACTGAGATTAGTGGTACATAGCCTAATCCTTTAAGCACTTTCAATCTAATGCAGATTCGTCTTTGACTGTCACTATAGTGCAAAAGGAAGAACTCTTTTTCCTCCCAGGGGCGAGACCATCAGAGGACATGTCACATGATCCTTAACAAATGAGTATCAAAACCTAACCCATTGCCATTTACTTGGATAGAGTAGAACTGCCTCATAGAGTTTTCAAGGCTGCAATTCTCCAGTGGTAGGTTTGAACTGCTAACCTTTCAGTTAACTGTTGAGCACTGGTTGCAAGCATGGCTTCTTTTAAAATGATGAGTCATTAAAATAATTAGCACAGTCATAAAACATTATTCTTCTGCTTGGCAGGACTTGATAGTCAAGAAGAAAGCTTTTCCAGGAAAATCAATGAAAATACAAATGGAGAGCTTAAGGTTTATTTAATTTGTTTGACATCAAGGATTCATAATTTAGCAGCAACACCTAAGACAAGCAAAGTACTGAAGACCTTTTACCCAGGCTTTGGAGTAGTTTCATAAGGTATTTGAGAATAAATTGATCCTTAATTTATTTAGAAATTTTTAATTGAGCATTTACTAGGGAGGAATTCAGAATGCAGGTGTGAATAAAATGATGTTAAGCTAATGAGCATGGGAGACTATATGAGAATAACTTCATTCTAATTGCATTCAGCAAAAGCCAGATTTGAATAGACTGAATAAATTAAGTGGGACAGTGTCATATTACTCTTTAAATGATTTTTTCATAGTAAAGATAATTAAACAGCTGGAATAATAGCTTGAGGACCAGGGGAAAAGAAATTTCAGGGGTGAGGATTTTGAGTGGTTCCTTTTTTTTTAGTGTTTTTTAACAACTCTATTGACATACAATTCACATATTTCAAGAGTTCAGTTATATTAAAAAGAGTAGTGAATTCATCAACACAGTCAACTTTAGGACAGTCCTTCTTTGTATTCATTGCTGTTTGTGAGGGGAGATCAGCCCCTAACAACTATCACAGGTTCAACTGTACAGTTATAATAGATAAAGATTATAGTAAAGTCATAGAAGATAGGAGAGATAGGAGAGAGTAAAATGAAGGAGTCAGACACATTTCATAGTAGCATGCTCACCTCAGCCCTTCTTGATGGCCCCCGTGGAATTGTGGGAGGAGAAGAGGGCAGGAAAGCTGATTTATTTTTAACCAAGGCTTATATATCTTTGGGGGGCATGATTACAGGTAACCACACATCTCACAGGAAAGGACTATACAATAGGCATACGTGTGACAGGAAGGGGATGAGCTAGGGGTGTACATGCAATAGGAAGAGGGGGAATTAGGGTTACACATGTGACAAGATGGTTGGACCCTAGATTCAAGATGGCGGCCTAACCTTGGTCATCCTTGAGTGGGCTCAACCTTGCCTCTGGGCTCTCCTTCAAGGGATCAATTCACTTCCCTTATCAAAATGGAGCGGGTCCTTCTTAGGGTGGGACAGACTATACAGTCTGATTTCTCTAGGTGACTGATAACCCTTAGGGAGAGTAACCTCTGACCTGCTTACATTGACCTACAAATGTAGAGTCATTTACCATGTGTAGCAAGCAGCGTCTTAGGTTTGGCATATATTAGGGGGAGACAGCTTGAGAGAAATCTTTCTGTTTCCCAACATGCCCCCATTGTTTTATGTATTATATTTAAAAGGGCTACAGGGGCCGTGTAGTTATTTTCTATACATTGAAAGCTGTCAAGGAAAAATTAATGACAATATTAAAGTAGCCAAGCCAAAAATTCAGGTTGATGGCAAGCATTTTGAATCCAGGTTTGGGGGATCAAGCCTCCCTATGTCCATCTACCACGGGGGAAGGTAAGAGAGGGGTTGGATGACACGACGAGAGAGATAGAGCAAATAAGAATGTCTGCTTTTTTGGGAGATGGAATCACCCCTTTGGTTACTTTAAGGCAGCACAGCTTTAAGGGGAGAATCTGTGGAAATGATAGTTAATGGAGGAAAATGTACTTGGACTATATCTCTAATTTACTAAAGTGGTGGCTTTCCTACCTTGGAATACTACCAGGGATATAGTCCCATAAGAGCTGCCCAAACTGAGAACTATTGGTACATTGCTGTGTTTCCACGGACCTGTGATCTATGTGCCTCGGCATCTATCAGTCTGTGATCACCATACTGCCTTCTTCAGCTTTCTGCTACATCGGCCTTCAGCTACTTGAGTCTGAACAGGGCCTGGCTAGCATTGAACCTAAGGACTTGAATTGGACTGGACTGGGGCACTTCTTGATGTAAAGTTTCTTCCTGATATAAAGTTCTTTCTTGTACATAAATGACTATCACTGTTGGTTTTTTTCTTTCTTTTCTATATACAACCCAATCTAGCACACCCTTATCTTGATGCTTATCTTTATAGTTAAGATCTCATAAAATATTTGTCATTTTGTGATGGGCTGATTTCACTCAACATAATGGTCTAGCCATATCGTGAGGTGTTTCACTGTTCCATCACTGCCTTTCAGGGATGCATAGCATTCCGTTGTGTATATGTTAGAGTTGCTTTATCAATTCTTCTTCTCATTGGGCATTTGGGCTCCTTCAAACTTCTTGCTATTGTGAACTGTGCTGCAATGAACATGGATGAGAATATGTCTGCTTCTGTTCTGTTTCTTCCTCTTTGGGGTATATGCTCACTAGGCTTGTTGCCGGCTTGTATGGTATTTCTATCCCCAGTTGTTTTAGGTAGTGTTATATCGCTTTCCACAGTGGCTGTATATGATTGCATGCCTATTAATAGTGTATGAGAATTCCAAAATCTCCGCACCCTCTGTAGCCTTTGCCATTTTCTTGTTTTCTATTTACTAGAGCCGTCTTTGTGAGTGTCAGGTGATATCTCACCAAAGCTTTTATTTGCATCTTCTGAATGTCTAGTAATCATGAGCATTGAAAAAAAAATTGTGTCTATTAGCTATTTGAGTGTCTTTTTTTGGAGAATTGTTTTGTTCATGTTTTTGCCCACTTTTATTGGACAATTTGGATTTTTTTTCTTATTGAGATGTTGCAAAATTGCACAAATTTTGATAATGAGTTCTTGTCCATGAAATCTTACTAAAGGTTTTTTTTTTCAACCTGTGGGCTCTCATTTTACTCTTTTGAAGTCTTCTGTTGCACATAAGTTTATTTTTAAAAGGAGGTCCCAGTCATCTCTCCATTTTATGCATGGAGTGAAGTATGGGTTCTGTTTCATTTTTCTGAAGGTGGAGATTCAATTTTCCCATCATCATCATTTGTTGAAGATTTAATGTTTGTTTTTTTTTTGTTTTTTAATGCTTTCTGGTCATTTGTCAAAAACCAGTTGCTTACAGGTGGATGCTTTTGTTTCTTTGTTTTCTATTTTGTTCCATGGGTTCTGAAGTAGGTTTTGACAGCCAGTAGTACAAGATTTCTACTTTGTCCTTCATTATTTTTTGTTTCCCTGTTATAAAGTGATTTTATTAAATTGAACATAACAATTGTTCTTCATTTCAAGGAATCCTTTGCTTATCTTGTGTCTCTTCTCTCTCCATATGAAGCTTTTCATTTGTTTTTCCATTTCCTTAAATAATGAATTTGGGATTTGGATCACAATTAAGTTGCATTTATAGATTGCTTCACTTAGTATTGCCATGTTCTTAAAATTAAGTCTTCCTTTCCATGAAAACAGTATATTAATCCATTTCAGTCAGTCTCTTTCAGATTCCTGTAATGGTGTTTTGTAATTTTTTGTACAACTCTTTTGTCTCTTTGATTAGGTTTATTCCTAAACATTTCATCTTTAGTGTAGCTATTGTAAATGATACTGTGTTATCAAGGTGTTTTTTAGGACTTTCTTCATTGCTATATAGGAATCCAATTAATTTCTGCTTGTTACTCCTGTATCTTGCTACTTTACCAAATCCCTCAATTGTTTTACAGTTCTTTGCCCATCTGTATTCTCTATATTTCTTTCTGTTATTCTAAGTAAGACTTACAGCACGATGTTGAATAAGAGTGTTGACAGGTATCATCCAGTTCTGGTTCCCATTATCAGGGAAAAATATTTTCCATTATTCCCTGTTAAGTTGATTTTTTTTTTTTTTGGTGTGTGGCCATTATCATGTTGAGGAATTTCCCTTCTACTCCTATTTTGTGAGTGTTTTGTATCATAAATAGCTAGTGTATATTGTCAAATGGCTTTTCTGCATCTATCAATGTAATTAAGTCATTTTTGTTCATTGTATTGCTTATGTAGTGCATGGCATTGTTTATTTTTTGAATGTTGAATGACCCTTGCACCCCTGGTAGGAATCCCACTTGGTCATGGAAAGTTATTATTTTTTGTTATGCTGTTGCAATCTATTGAGAATTTTTGTGTCTATGTTCATGACGGA
>NW_022111321.1:13509204-13536237 GCF_000313985.2 Echinops telfairi
ATATGACAAAATAATAATAATGTATAAATTATCAAGTATTCATGAGGGAGGGGGGAGCAGGGAGGGAGGGGAAAAATGAGGAGCTGATACCAATGGCTTAAGTAGAAAGCAAATGTTTTGATAATGATGATGGCAACAAATGTGCAAATGTGTTTGACATTCAATGGATGTATGCATGGACTGATAAGAGTTGTATGAGCCCCCAATAAAAATGATTTTTTTTTACAAAAGAAAGAAATACTGGATCCACCAGGTTTGTGTAATAAACTACTGAGCTATAATCAGAACCCAGTTTCACAACCGAAATAGATGGACACCTGTTGGCACTGTGGTTTAGAACATGTGCTGCTAATTCCAAGGCTCAAGGTTCAAACCAAGTAGCTACTCTTTGGGATAAAGGTGGGACTGTCTGCTTCTCTGAAGGTTAACAGCCCTAGAAGCCTAATGTAGTAGTTTCACTGTGGATTGGAATCAGCTCCATAACAGTGGGATTAAAAAAAGGGGAGGGGAGACTCATAAAATTCCATGAATACCAAACTGATCACAAAGATAATGTAAATAACATAAACTCATAGTGTAATGTCTTGTGTAAGGCAAGTTCAATATTTTTAACTTTCAAAAGAACAGCAGGCAAGCAAAAGTAGGCTAAGAACAGAAAAGAATGCAAGTTGTTATTATCCTGGAAAGTCAATGATATGTAATAAGAGATGTCTTTGATTTTTTTGCTTTTGAATACACGATGCTGCTATTATTGGTTTGAGTTATGGAATTTTAAATGAATGCAATTTGGTTTTGAAAACTAGACAGCTTATCTTAAAATAACCCTGGGGTATTTACTACTCAGTACTATTGACCAGTCTAAACCACTAAAGCCATCAACCTTTCAAAGTAATTACCCCTGAATTAAGCACACCCATCTTCTCCCCTTCCCAAGTTTCTTCCATTTTCCCTTCCTTCCTGTCTTTTTTGCAGCTGCCAGTAAAGAATAATATTTTTCCCACATTTAGGTGTGCTGTGATAACTATTGTGGAAATTACAAGACTTTAACTTTCTAATACTTATAAAAATTTTGGGTTTTCTCAGATTGAATTATGATATTCACACATCATAAAAATCATAAAATGAAAATTGAATGAAAAACAATACACACGTTATATTACAGTTGTTCAAAGAACTGTATTAAAATCAAATCCCTCTTAAATCTAATCCAAGTACACTTCTACAATTTTGTCCAAGAATGGTTTATTAAAATTAATGTTCAACCCATATTTAATTCACATTAGAAAATCCCCCAGAATTTCTCAAGGATAAATATGGCGGCGTCCTGGTAGTGTAGTGGTTACGTGTTGGGCAGCTCCAGAAGCTCCGCAGGAGAAAGCCTGACTTTCTGCTTGCATAAACAGTCTCTGAACCCCAGAGTGTGGTCACTATGAGTCAGCATGGACTCAATGGCAGTGAGTTTTTGAGTGAGCATTTTGTTCTAGATTGTTCATGTGTTGTCAAGTCATCTTGTCAACATGGTGAGAGAAGGGTAAGAGATAACATTTATTGCAAAATGAGACAGGGCAAAGTCAATGAAGGGAAAGATTAAGACGGGATACACAGAGCCCATGACAGTATCTCAAGACTACATTTCCCAGAATCCCTTGCTACCTCTATGGAAGTTACTGAGAAACTTCTGTAAGCACTAATCTTCCAAAAAAGCTCAAATAAATGGAAAGGAATTGTTGGGAAAGAAAGAAAACTGAATCTATTAGCTTCCTAGGTAAAGTTTTCTTTCTGCTAGCCACTTCTAAATAAAATCTCTTGCTATGCCCTATGTACTTACAAAATAAATCTTTCTCTTCATAAGACAAGAACCGATTCTGGTAACATAAAGTATACCTAATCCGATTAAAAGGCAATTTTTATAAAGGATAATATTTGGACTTGAAATGTCAAAGATTACAGGGGATTAATATTTTACAAGGTACCGGTTACAGCATTTATTTTAAGTGCGATCATATAAATTATTGGCTGGAAATTTCTTTTTTCTTTTTTGGAAATTTCTTGAGTTATGACATTTATAGCTCCACACCATTGTTGATATTTAAACTAGTGATGTTTTACTTCCCACAACTCAAGATTCTTTCTAGATTTAAGTCTTTTTTCTCTATACTATTATTTAATCTTATTAAATTAAATGTCCCCATTTGAGTCATAATTTCTACAAAGCAGTTGGCATATGTGTCAACTAGACCCTCCTGTGTATCCTTATGGACTGATCTCAACCTATCAATCGCTTCACAGCTTCACAGCCTGATAACATCTCGATGGTGTCATAAGCCCTGTGGCGGAAGCAAAAGACTTCTTTGACCTGTCACCTTCTACCAGAGCTGGATCAGGCCTCTGCTTCCTTGGTTTCTGATTGTATCCCCTACCAATCTCAAGAACTGCCCATGCACTAAGGTGGATTTGGTCGGCTGACTTTGGACCTCTCCCTCACCAGACGGTGTCTTCTGCTGCTTCTACTTTGTCATCCTATCCTTGTTTCTGAGTTTCTGAGAGTCAGGAGAAGTCTGTCTTGAACCAGACTGGATCTACCTGTTTGCGCAAATGTGTAAGCCATTCCTTTCCTTTTTTTTTCGTTTTGCTCATTTGTTTTTCTTTGTTTCTTTGTAAGGAATGTGGATTTTTAAATAATTTTTTATATATACAACACATACAAGTGTCAGGTATTTTGTTTCTCTAGAGAACTCAACCTAACACAATTTCTTTGTTATATCTGATTTAAAGCTCTGAAATGAAATCAACAGATAATAATTTATCTGTGAAGGCCTGAGCATTGTTCAAGCATTTGACTACTTCGATATGTTTTCCAGCATGGTCATTCCTGAGCATTTGTATTATTGAAATACATATTGTTTTATATTAAGCTATTCTCTTTTATTTCTCCTTTGTATTATAGTTAGAGCATTATGTTGCATTTTGAAATTCTACATGTAAACAGGTTATTACCCATTAATTTCATTTCAGAATAGTAAAGCAAGTCAGGTACATCATCTCCAAACTCAGTTGGAGTAAGAAACATACATGTGATTCCTGTAGGTTTCCGTTCCCTCCTGGACTTACTCATGTCCTTAGTGTGCCATGTGGCCCTCCAGAGTGAACCCGGCAGGGGAGCAAAAACAGAGACCAGAGAGAGAGGGAACTACAGTTCAGAGAAGCTCCAAGAACTTCCTAGAATCAGGCCTTCTCTCTTCATGAAAATGTTAACCTATTTTACACAGGTATTGCCTTAGAGAGCCAGAACTAGCTCCATTTTGTGGACTACATTTTTTTGGCCCTGGAGACCAAATCCCCCAGAATCCTTTGCACCTGATTATATCATCTATTTGAAAAGGAGCATGCTTAGCTTCAAATCCTTAGAATTCCTTATGCTCCAAAGGAGCATTCTCCCTGCATTTGTTTGAGCCTAGCCGTTTTTGATTTTTGCTCTTTGACTCCCCTAGCTTTTAGGTCTTGGTATGGCTACTCTCCTGAAGCTTGAATAAAATTCTGCAGTGTTGCCTCTATGTTTGACCAGAGTAATTATTTCTTTTGATAAAATACAAGAACCTAATTCTACTAGCAAGGTTTTCTCAAATAAGGTTCCCCTAGAAGGGGCCAGGGGAAGGTGGGGGGCAGAGGAAAGGAGAGAGAGAGAGAGAGAGAGAGAGAGAGAGAGAGAGAGAGAGAGAGAGAGAGAGAGAGAGGAGAGAGAGAGAACAATAGCAGTTGTTCACAACAACCCAAAACAGGAAACTGATGGTTGAAGCCCTTGATGAGAGACTGGGAAAGGGACAGGGTCCCCTTTCAGGAGCCCGGTGTAGTCACTGTCATATTTGAATGGGGCACCACCATCTTTGAGCAGAGAGGTGCTCTTTTGGCTTACAATCCATTTTATGTTTATGTAAATTTGCCCTCACTGTGAATAAATTGAACTAAACAACAAACTCTTCATCATAATCAACTGCATTTGCAGCTTTTAAGTCATTGAAAAGGCTTAGAGTATTTTCTTGCGCTACAATAATGCTAAATGAAAACTTAATGTACCTATTCAGACTGATCAACAACATTTTAAAGGCACAGTTAGTAATGGATCTCATTTATACTCAGGGATTATCTGTGCAGGAAATTTCCTATATTTAACACTCATCTTTACATAAATAAAATCCTCTAAATAATCCATGCATGCCCTAATAAGAAAATTGATTTAGAAATATTTTCATTCCTGTTAAATGTTAAATTAATTTGCCTGAATTGTTTTTGTAATGATGTTCTTATGTCATTGAAAGAGAGAAGATAAGCAGATGAGTGAGACTCCAAATTCTATCTATAAAGTGGTTGACTTCAATATCAAGAGGAACTTGCCTAGTGCTGAATAAACAACAGGCAATGAGTGAATACTTTTCATGGAAGGAAGATGAAGCTGAAAGTCACAACCGTACAACCATGGGAAGACAAATACAAAGTACAGGAGGAGCTATTGATTTTTTAGTTAGCCAGGGAGCAACAACAAAATGAGGCGATTAGGAACATTAAGCTTTTAAGATCGCCTCCGATATAGACAAATTGAAGTACATGGTTGTTATTCTTTTTTGTTCTCTCGTTTCAATCAAAGTCACTTTTGACTGTGGACATGATGTACAGTGCATATCACAGATACCTTTTATACATCATTCCGTAGCAAGCTCTTCGAAATGCTAGTTTATTAATAAAGTTAGCCTGGGAAGCATTGGGTGGTTCTGCAGACACCGTGATGGTCAATTGTGAAGATGTGTGTGTTCAATGGTTAACAATTTGAGCTAAAGTTTTGATGTCAACTATATAGTCCAAGCCCGATTACCAATTCACTCCTAAAAACTTAGAATCAGACTGCATTGAAGACAGAGACCAAAGTTATACATTTCATTGTACAACCTAACACCCCACCAAATACTTATATATTTCACCTTCAGCCTCTGTACCTGTACTTGTAATTCTATTTGAATACCGGGTTTGTTTTTTGCCATGTTAATTAACCAAAGTAATTGCTAGTTTCTTTTGACTCATCTCTGACTCTTGGTGACCTTCAGTAACAGTCCCCAAATTGTCCACTCCTGTGCCTTCCTCACAATTGTTCTTTGTTTGAGTCCATTGTTACAATCATTTGTCAATCCATCTCATGGATTTCTTTATTTTTGCTGACCCTTCATTCTACCAAATATGATATCCTTTTCTAGCTGTTGGTCTATCCTTAAGATGAATGAGTCCATAGTAAAGTGAGCTGAAGTTCTCACTATTTTCAATTCTAAGGAACATTCTGACTGTGCTTTCTCCAGGACATATTTGTTTGCTGTTCTGGGTGTCTGTGATATATCCAATATTCTTCAAGAACACCATAACTGAGAATGGGGTAAGCTCCAAACCTGAGTTGTGTGTGTCTTATAGAGAAAAATAGTACAGCCACAGCCAGGCATTGAGGGGAAGATGCTTTTTGACACAGAGGGAGATGCATCTATAAGCAGCAATGAAAGGCCAAAGATAGTTAGTTGGTAGTCACCAGAAACTAGGAGAATGCATTAAAATAATTTAGATTCTGATTTGATCTTTGAGAACTGGGAGAAAATAAACTTTACTCTTTGGAACCATGAATTTTATAGTACTTTATTATGGCAATTCTAGAAAACTAATACAGCAGGCAATTGTGAATTAGAAATACTAGTTAAATAACATGCTAACCATTCATCACCATAAGCATCATCATCTATTTAATCCAAGAAATGTAGTCTCTTGATGTTATAAACAACTAAACACTCAGCTATTAAAAATTGAAAATTTAAACATTACTGGGTGGGGTGTGTACGTCAAAAGAAATATTTGGCTATCTACTTTTGTAAGATCACATCCATGGAAAACCCTATAGAGCACACTTCCGCTCTGAAACATTTGGGGTAGCCATGAGTTAGAAATAATTTGATAGCTACTGGTTTGGTAAATCAGTAAAACAATAATGCTCTTCTGGATAATGCAAATAGCTAAATTGCTGAAATTATAAGATTCATATTTTGTTTGTAAACAGATGGTAATTATAGGAATTTGGAAAAGAGTTGACGTTTCTTTTAATACAAACAAATTGAATTGCAATTAAGTGAGCTGGAAGTCAAAAGAAATAGTGAAAACTTCAAATTTAGCTTCTTCTCTTTATAAAATCATTTTATTGGGGGCTCATGCAGCTGTTACCACAACAGATACATACATCCATTGTGTCAAGCACATTTGCACATTTGTTGCCATCATCATTTTCAAAACATTTACTTTCAACTTGAGCCTTTGGTATCAGCTCCTCATTTTTCTTTCTCCCTCCCTCCCTCCCTTCCTCAGAAATCTTGATAATTTATAAACTATCATTCTTTTTTCATGTCTTACACTGACTAATGTCTCCCTTCACCAACTTTTCTGTTGTCTGTCCCCCCCACCCCCACCCCCGAGAGGGAGTTATATGTAGATCATTGTGATCCATTACCCCTTTCTCCCTCCACCTTCCCCTTACCCACTTGGGATCACCATTCTCATTATTGGTACTGAGGGTTTTATCTCTCATGGATTCCATGTGTATCCAGCTCTTATCTGTACCCATGTGCATGCTCTGGCTTAGCTGGATTTGTAAGGTAGAATTGGGATCATGATAGTGGGTGGGAAGAAGTATTAAAGAACTAGAAGAAAGTGGTACATTTCATGGGTGCTATACTGCACTCTGACTGGCTCATCTCTTCCTTGTGATCCTTCTGTAAGGGGATGTCCAAATGTCTACAGATGGGCTTTGGGTCTCCACTTTGCACTCCCCCTCATTCACATGAATATAATTTTTTGTTCTGTGACTTTGATGCCTTATACCTGATCCCATTGACACCTCATGGTCACACAGGCTGGTGTGCTTCTTCCATGTGGACTTTGTTGCTTCTCAGCTAGATGACTGCTTGTTTATTTTCAAGCCTTTAAGACCCCAGATGCTATATCTTTTGATAGTATAGCACCATCAGCTTTCATTACCACATTTACTATGCACCCATTTTGTCTTCAGCAATCATGTTGGAAAGGTGAGCATCACAGAATGCCAGGTTATTAGAACAAAGTGTTCTTACATTGAGGAAGTACTATCTATCTGCTACCTTGATACTTAAATTATAAATATATGTATGTAGCTGTATTTCCCTATCATTATATGTAAATATGTATATGCCTGTATTTAGACCTTTATAAATGCCCTTTGCCTCCTAGTTCTTTCCTCTATTTCCTTTTGCTTCCTCTTGTCCCACTATCATGTTCGACCTTCATTTGGGTTTCAGTAATTCTTCTCGGTTACATTGCCCTTGATCAAACCCTGCCAGGTATCCTATGCCCTCCTTGCCATCGATTTTAGATCACTTGTTGTTCCTTTGATCCTGGGTTTGTTAACACCCACTTCCTTTCCCCTGCCCTCCCCGTCTCCTGTGTCCCCCTGGAACCATAGGTCCCACTGTTTTCTCCTCCTGATTGTTTATCCCACCTACTTATCTAGATAGGCATGCAGAGACAAAAGTAAAACACCAAAGCAAGGCAGAGCAAAAGAAAACAAAAGAAAAACAACCAAAAAGAATAACCTATAAATAGTTCCAGGTCTGTTTGTTGACCTTCAGGAGTGTTTTCCTGTAGAGTCTGATGGAGTGCCACACCCTGGCCCCAAAGTCTATTTTTTGTATTCCCTGGAGACTTCATTGCTTTGCCCCCCTTGCTGCTCTGTTGCATACCCTTAGCGTTTTGCCCCAGTGTGGTGGAATCAGATCGGGCACAATTCCTGCACTGTTCCTCCAGTGTTGTTCCCCTGTAGTGCTATGGATCAGTGAGGGAAGTCTTGTCTTATGGTGGGATCAGCCCTATGGTCCTCTCTGTGCATTGGCTACTTTGAGCAGGCCGACCAAGCCCTGAGGATGATATTCCTGCTCAGAATAGCCAATTTAGCTTCTATAGAACTAGTCTTGACTAGGGCTACTCTCCTTTTGAGTTTTCAATCCCTTCTTTTCCTCAAATCATTCAATTTTAATGCCAGAACTGGTTAAATATTTTACATTCTATGATGTAATTTTCCTTGTGGTTCTTCTGTTTATCTTCTGTGTGTGTATTGTTAACTCCAGAATCTCCAGCTCCCTAACAGGCATCTTTATGGTTGTCAAATATGTTTCAGGTACAGCAGTTTGACCTGTCATTGGTTTCAATGGACTGAGTATATTTACATCTCCTACTTGAATTCTGAGAAATGACAGGGGAGTAAACAGCAACAACAAGACTTTAAAATAGAATTATTCCATTTTAATGTGAAAAAAACAATAGTCATTTGATCACTACAATTGAGAATTTCTGAAATGCAGAAAGAACAGGGTCAATGATTAACAGATGAGCCAAGTTGAGAGTGAACTTTTTCTTGTGTGTTATTGATTTCACAAAAGCATTTTACTATGTGGATCATAGCAAACTATAGATGACATTGAGAAGAATGGGAATTCCAAAGCATTCATCCTGGTCATGTGGAATCTCTACATGGATCAAGAGGCCATTGTGCTAAGAGGACAAGGAAATATAGGTTGATTTAAAATCAAGAAAGGTTTGCACTAGGGTTGTAGCCTCTCACCATTCTCATACAATTTGGACAAATGATCAGAGAATCCAGATTATGTGAAGAAGAATGCAGCATCAGGATTATAGGAAGGTCTGGTAACAACTTGTGACTTGAAGATGACACAACGTGCCTGCTGAAAGTGAAGAGGCCTTGGGTCACTAGGTGATGAGGATCAAGGATTGAAGCCTTTGGTGTGGGTTACAACTCCACGAAAAGAAAACAAAAATCCTCACACCTGGAAAAGTCAGTGAAATCATGATGAATGGAGAAGAGATTGAAGTTGTCAAGGATTTAATTTGCTTAGCAATGCTCATGGTAGAGGCAGTCCAGAAATAAAATGCTGTATTGCGTTGGGTAAATATGCTACACTCGATCTCTTTAAAGGATTGAAAAGTAAGGGTGTCACTTTGAGGTTTAAGGTGTACTCGACTTGAGCCTAATCCCCTCACAGGCATGTGAAAGTTGGATGTTGAAAGAGGAAGAGTGAAGAATCTGTATTTGCGTTATGGTGCTGGTAAAGAATATTGAAAGTACCATCGTCTGCTAGAAAAAAAATTGTGGCTTAGAAGAAGTACAGTCATAATGTTCCTGGAAGTAAGAATTGAGATATTTGGTCTTACATACTTTGGACATGCTATCAGGAGTGACCAGTCCTCGAAGAAAGACATCACACTAGACAAAGTGAGGCCCAATGAAAAAGAGGAAGATCCTTGATGAAATGGATTGACACAATAGGTTCCAGCACAGCAAGGATGGCACAGGGCCAGGCAGGGTTTCCCTCTGTTGACATGAGATTGCTATAAATCTTATAAATCTGGGCTGATGTGATGGCATCTAACAACAAGTTCAGCAGCAAAGAGGGCTAAGGATAATAAAGAGGCTAAGAGCAACCCATATGGTGATTGTGTGAAGAATTTAATTTTGAGCAGGGAGAATTATTGGATGTTTTCATTTCTTTAACCAAGTCACTAGACCCTCCCCATATCCTCTACCCAAAATCAAACCTATTGCTATCTGGTTGATTCTGACCTTATATAAATTAATGAAGCTTTCATTTTTATGGAAGCAAATGACCTCACCTTTCTTGCCAAGGGTCAATGATGGGCTTAAACTGCTGACTTTGGGATTGGCAGTCTATTGCCACCCCCAAAAGTACCCCTGGAACTCTTTTAGTTAAATCAGTGAGAATAGAGCACAGCAACTGAAACGTAGAGGTAGAAGAAGGAATTATCATGTCTATAATATGAGCATTCATTCATTCTTTCATCTTCTTTAGTCTATTTCCAATCGATACGTGAAAATGAGGCAATTAAAATACCATGGATTAGGTCAGGCACAACTTAGTCCTCAAAGTCACATCTTTGCCTTTCAACATTTGAAAGATTTACTCAATGCAATGCACCATTTGATCTCTTGACTGCTGCTTCCATGAGTATTGATTGTGAATACCCGCAAGATGACATCCTGGACAACTTCAATCTTTTCTCTATATACGATGATAATACCTATTGGTCTGGTTGTGAAGGTTTTGGTATTCTTCACATTGATTGTAATCCACACTGATAGTTGCAATCCTTGAACTTCATCACCACATGCTTCAAGCCCTCCTCTTTTCTGGCAACCAAAGTTGTGTCATCTGCCTAACAACGGTTGTTAATAAGCCTTCTTCTAATCCTGATGCTCGATTTTTCTTCATAGAATCTGGCTTCTCTGAATATTTGCTCTGCATACAGAGTTAATATGTATGTTGAGAGGATATAATCTTGATTCACACCTTTTCTGATTTTAAACCATGAACTATCTCCTTGTGTTCGTACAACTGTCTCTTGATCCTCATGCAGGTTCTGCAAGAGCACAATTAAGTATTCTGGTATTTTCATTATTCTGAAGATTATCCATAATATGTTATGACCTACATATCAATGCCCACCCTTAATCTCATCACAGCCCTGATCTGATGTAAGTGGAGTTTCCCTGGACTGTGCCATCATTTATTTTATAAGAATTGTAAAGAGAAAGAAGCTAGTAAACATGAGAGGGACTACTATCACCAAGAAAGAGAAGTCAGGAGTGAAATTTTTCCTTTGTCCTTTGCATCATGGGCCCTGCACTGAGAAAGACCTAGACACAGGGGAAGATTACTGCCAAGACACATGGCAGGTGCCAAAGAAAGCCAGGCCAACAGATGGTAAAAAAGGACAAGTTCCTTTCTCCAGAGTCAGCAGAGAAAGAAAGTCTCCCTCTCAAATTGAGACTCTGAATTTGGACATCTAACCTCCTAAACTGTGAGGTTATAAATTTCTGCGTTTTAAAACCACCCAGTTGTGGTATTTTTGATACAGATAATGAAGAGAATAATTATTTTTTTTAGTAGAGAGAAATATTCATGGAGTCATTTAGCATTTCAGTTATCATTAACATAATAAAAAAGAAAACATACAACTCTTTTGGCATCACTCCTTTAGGTTTTTGGTGTTCTGAAAGGGCAGACACCTGTGAATTTCAGGAGGCTATAATTTTCTAGCAATTTCATTAGATGAGCTTAATTTGCTGAATATTTTGCTTCATTTCCCTGATTGCAGCAGAAAATTAGGTTGACAGCTTACATTGTTGATACTTCATTTTTAGGTGAAGTAGGGGACTCCCAAACCTGGCCCTTACATTAAGGCTTATGCTACATAATTCAGTTTCTTCAGGAATGGAAACAAAATAGGCAAACATTTTGGTCTTGCATCAATTGAAAAGGTACTTAAAGCTGAAGTTTTTTCTAGCAAATGACTAAAACTGCAAATATAGTGCCCCTTCCTCCTACTTATTACAGAAGTGCTCCCTAGGGAAATTGTTTGTAGACACATCTCATATGAGCAGATTATTTTTGTGTATTATGGATCTATAGAGGAAATTATGTTTGCCTAGAATATAATTAATATTTTTCTGATATATAAACCCACTTGTTCCTTTTTGTTAAAGACTGTTCTTTGCCCCAAATTTAAGCAAGGATACCTATTGAACTGTTTTTAGCATCCCCAGCGCACAACGCTTTTCCATAGAAAGCTTGTAATAATAAAAAAATATCCTTCCTACTCTGAAGGATCAATGTTTTGCTAATCTACTGAATGGTAGATTATCTGTCATATGTACCTGTCAAGAAATTAAAGGACAAAGATAATTTTCTTGTTTCTTTCATACATTAAACCTAGATCAGAGGAGTTGGGTTATTAAGAATAGGAGATCAGCATGACTTTTCACCATCTAAACCAAGGATTCTTTTCCTTTTACATTATACGACACTTGTATATCTGAAACATTAATAGTCTAATCTGATTTGAGTATAACCGATCTGAATTTATAGAGTATCTCAAGAATGGATTGGATGTAGTGAACACTCATCTAATGCCAGAAGACTCGATGAGCTGTGGATGACATCGAGAACATCACACATGAAGAAAACAAAAGTTCTTTATAAAGAAAGGAAAGAAAGAAGACCAAAATGGATGTCAGAAGAGAATCGGAGACTTGCTATTGAATGGAGAGTAGATAAAATAAGGTTAATGAATGATGAGATATAACAGCTGAATAGAAAATTTCAAAGGGCAGCTTGAGAAGAAAAAGTAAAATATTAAAATTGAATGTGAAAAGGCCTGAAGGTATAAACAAAAAGGGATGAACGCACTCTGAATTTCTCAAGCTGAAATAATTTAAGTAAAACTTTTAAGTTATAAGTTGTTATACTGCAGAATTCTGTGGGCAAAATATTGAATGACACAAGAGGCACCAAAAGAAAATGGGAAGAATGCACAAAATCACTATACCAAAGATAAGCCCACATTCACCGACTTAGAAAGGTAGTATGAGTACCCAGAACCATTGGTATTGAAGGAAAGAAGTTCAGACTGCATCGAAAGCATTGCCAAAGAAACTGGGGGCAGGCAGGGGGCAGGAAGTGATAATATGTGAATTGAGATGTTTCAACCAATGGATGCATTATTCGACGCATTAATTTGTCTAACCAAAGAAAGTTGAAAGGAAGCTCCTAGGTCAATGAACTGGAAGAGATTCATAATTGTGCCTCTTCTAAAGAAAACTGAACCAATAACTTGAGGAAGTTGTCAAGTGATAGCATTAATGTCACATACAAGTAAAGTTTTCCTGAAGAGAATACTAATTAAAAAGAAAAAGGGGCAGTGAGACATGCAGTGTGAATTGCCAGAAATTCAAGGACATTTAGAAAGGAAAGTGCAAGAACCATTGGTGATGTCAGATGAATCTTGACTGAAAGCAGAGAATACAAGAAAAATGCTTCCCTCTGTATTATTATATAAAGATGCTTTAGATTATTGATTATACAAAATTATAGAAAACATTGTGAATAACGTGTATTCCAGAAAAGTTCATTGTCCTCAGGTGGAACCTGTACACAGATCAAGAGGCAGTCGTTCAACTAGAACATGAGAGACATGATCGTTATCCTGAGCTAATAACCTTCTGAGATGGACTATGGGAAGAAACACATGCCATCAGGATTAGAAGACTCATTAAGAATATTTGGTATGCAAACAACACAACCCTACTTTGCTGGAAGTGAAGAGGACTTGAAGCACTGACTGATAAACCTCAAAGACTGATCACCATATAACCCCTCCTACAGGGAGAGACAACAAAAAAATGGGTGAAGGGAAACAGCAGTTGGTATAAGACATGGAAAAAAAAGGAAAATTGTTAAGGGTTCATGAGGGAAGGAGGGCTGAGGAGGGGGAAAATGAGCTGACACCAAGGGCTCAAGTAGAAAGAAAATGTTTTGAAAATGATGATGACAACATATTTGCAAATGTGCTTGACATAATGGATGGATGGATAGATTGTGATCAGTGGCTATACGAACCCAAATAAAATGATTTTTTTTAAAAGATATAAAAACAATTAAAAAAAAATATATATATATAAACAATTAAAAGAAAAACTGAACTCAAAAACCATAGCCTTATGCGTGGATTACAACTCAACATAAAGAAAACAAAAATCTTTGCAAGTACACCAGTAGGAAAAATCAAGATAAATGGAAAAAAGATTGAAGTGTTTGTGAAATTTATCATAATTTCCACAATCAACACTTATGGAAAGAGCAACCAAGAAATCATTAGGAATCCTGCTGTAAAGCACCTCTTTAAGTGTTAAAGCCCAAAGATGCAAGATGAGGACTAGCTGCACCTGACTAGCCACAGCAGTTCCAACTGCATGTGGAACTAGACAATGAATAAGGCAGACTGAAGGAGAATGGATACCTTTGGTTGACCAAGAATATTGTGCAGGAAGTGCAGAAGAACAAACAAATCTATCTTGGGAAAAGAAAATCCAGAATTCTCTTTAGAAGCAAGGATGGGAGACTTCATCTTATGTACTATGGATGTGTTACTAGGTGGGACAATACCTGGAGAAGGACTTGGGCTTGAAAAAGTCGAGGATTGAGGCAATGACTGCAACAATGGGTTCAAGTACAATAGCGAGAGATGCTGACATGAGATTGTGAAGTATTTTGTTTGATTGTAATTAGGATAGCTATTAGTGAGATCTGATTTAGCAGCAGTTAACATCAACAACATGAATCAAAAACAAAGAATGAGGTTCACACTTCGCCATCTCAAACAATCTGGTGCTTGAGACTAATTTCTTAGGAAAGAAAAAGGGATAACCTTGGCCTCTGCTGTCAGCTTAAAGCCCACATGTACACCTTGTTATATTACTTTGGAATGAAATTGTATAAACATCATTGTAGTGATGTATATCCTACAAGAAAAGCAAAGCAAAGAAAAGCTAATCAAGATGGATCAAAGACCTAAGTGCTAAACTTTAGGATCATCAACAGAAAATAGGCGCAGATTAAAAAGCCACTGCCATCAAATCAATTCAGACTATTATCAACCCTATGGAACAAGGTGGAATTGCTCTATAGGGTTTCTGTGAATGTAAATCTTTATGAGAGTTGACAAACTCATCTTTCAACCTCACATTGGGTCGTTGGTTTGAAGTGCCAATTGTTGGATCAGTAGCCCAATTTGTAAATCAGTGGTCCCATTTTATGACATATATAGGCTACCAAGCATTACTGAAAATACATAAGGAGCAAAGATAAATACTATGTGACTGGGATTTCCTAAAAGTTAAACACCTTTGTGTATCAAAGGACATTTTCAAAAGAGTAATAAAAGAGCCTACAGAGTGGGGACAGTTATCTTTCAATGGCATATTGGACAATGAGCTTACATTTAAAAGTTATAGAAAGCTTTAACACATCAGCTGCAACAAGAGAAACAATCCAACTAAAAAATAGAGTAGATGAACAGATACTACCACACAGGTGGCCAACAAACACATGAAGAAATACTCTTGCTCATTAGTCATTGGACAGATGCAAAACATAGAAGCAATCTATTATCTCACCCCAGTAGTTAAGCAAAGTTAAACAACAACAATAAAAACAGAAAACAAATGCTGTGATGGTCTGTGGGGACCAGAACTCTCATCCTCGTCTGGCGGAATTATGACATGGTACAAGTTTAAAAATAAGTGTGTGCTCCTATGGAACCTGTACATAGATTAAGAGACAGTCATTAAGATTGGAAATAGAATATCTACGTTCCAGACATCCCACGTTTAAGTGTACATACTAGGAAAATAATAACTCTGACATTAATATAATACATATATTTACCCCCTGCAGAATTATTCACACTAGTAAAAAGATGACTATGAAACGTTTCCTAACATGAACTTACGTGGAGGACATTATGTCAAGAGAAATAAGTCAATCACAAAGTAAGAAATCTTGTAGGATGACTATTATAAATAGATTTTTACAAAAAGGTTTACCCACAGAAAGAACTATTATGTGATGAGTACCAAGGATGGGAGAATAGTAATTCACTTACTAACCACTGTTGCTCTCTAGTTGATTCCAATTAATAGCAACTCTATGTACAACACAACAAAATACAAAATATGGCCAGGCCTGCAACATCTTCACAATTGTTATGTTTAAGGTCATTGTTACAATCAATGGCTCAATACATTTCCTTGAGTCTCCTCTACTTTTGCGTTGACTCCCTACCCAGTATGGTGTCCTTCTCTAAGGTCTGGTGTGTCTGGATAACATATCCCAAATAGTTATAGTGAAGTCTGGGTATCCTCACTTCTGGGAACTTTCTGGCTGTACTTTTTCTAGGACAAATTTGTTTGTTCACCTGGCAGTCCATGGTACTTTTAGTATTCTCTACCTTGATGGTAATTCAAAGGCATTAATTATTCTATAGGCTTCCTTTTTAGTGTTCAGCTTTCATATATATATTTGTCCATTAAAATACCATAGCTAGGATCAGAAATTTTTTAGTCTGCAAAGTAACATCCATGATCTTTAACAATTTCAAGTCTTCTGCAACAGATCTGCCCAGTGCAGTGCATTATTTGACCACTTTCCATGAATGCTGGCTGTGAATCCATGTACATTGAAATCACTGACAACTTTAATCTTGTCTCTGTTCATTATAATTTTGTCTATTGGTCCAGTTGTGAAGATTTTCCCCTTTATAGTGAATTCTTTTTTTTTACTGAAGTCTGTGATCTTTACCAATACGTGCTTCTTGGCTTTAAGCAAGTCCTCTTCAGCTTTTAGCAAGCAAAGTAGTGTCATTTTCATATCATGGGTTGATAATGCGTCTTCCTGAAATCCTGATGCCAAAATTCCTCTTTACATTGTCCAGCTTCTTGCATAGTTTGCTCAGGATACAGATTAAATTAATATGGTGAAAGCATATAACCCTATTGAACACCTTTTCTGATTTTAAACTATGTATTATTTCCTTGTTCTGTTTGACTGACTGCCTCTTGGTCTATGTACGGGTTCTGCAGGAGAACAATGAAGTTTTCTGAAATTCCCATTCGTTGCAATGCTAATCATAGTTTGTTACAAGCTACCCAGTTGAGTGCCTTTCTATAATCAAGAAACTGTCTTTCTGATGTTCTCAGATTTCAGCCCAGAAAAATCCCTGTGTTTTTCTACTGCAACTGTTTTTAATTTATCTTCTTCAGAGTTTTACTTTTGTGTGATGTTATGGATATTTCTCAACGATTTTTGCATTTCGTGTGTCCCCTTTCTTTAGAATAGGCACAAAACATGGGTCTCTTTGAGTTTATTAGCCAGGCAGTTATCTTCCAAATTTCTTGGCATAGATACCCGAGGGCTGCTTCTTTCACAGCATCAACATGTTGAAACATTTCAATTGGTCTTCTACTAGTCCCTAAAGTTTGTTTTTCTCCAGTTACTACAGTGCAGCTTGGACTTATTCCTTCAATTCTATTGGTTCATGATCATCCGCTACTTCTTGAAATAATGGAATGCACACTCTTGTAAGTGTTTTGTACAGTGATTCTGTGCATCCCCTCCATCTTCTTTTGATGCTTCCTGTTCCTGCATTACTCAATTTTTTTTTACCATAACTAGAAAAAAGGAATGAATTTAGTTATAGAACAAATCATGCAATTTTATATGTTCTTGACTTTGCTCTGTGAAATTCAATATCAGGAATTCTTTCCCCATTCTCACCTGGGTAATTGTTCATAACCACTTAAAACTGTCACAATGTCAACTCTGTAGGTAAGAACTCAATAATTATGCTCCCAAATTGCACACCACAATTCATGATTTCACTGTTCCTTGGAAATATATCTATCACAGGGTTTACCTTTAATCTGTCATTTTTTAATGTAAATTGCTTATTGCATCAACTATACTGTGACTCATGAGAAAAACATAATTTAATTTTATATTCCTGTAACAATCTCACTAAATAATTTGGAAAATGATTGTATAAAAACCCATAAGTGACTTGGATTTAGTACTTTTATCAATTTTCAGAAAGCATGAGAATCCTGATTTTCAAAATAAATTATTATACCAGACATTTTTGACAGACCTTGTTAATAAAAATGTAGCTGAAGAATGCAGAAAAATTCATAATTGAATGTAGATTAAATGACCTGGATATTTATATTCTTGATGCTTCTTGATACATATTAGTTTTTGGCATTATACATGTTTCTTAGCTCCTCTAAGTCCTATTTTCCACTTCTGTACAATGGAAACAATAAAAACTATCTTTAGTTTTATTGTGTGGCTGGAAAAAAGTGTTGAGTATAAAATTTACATAGATTGTTATGAAATGAAATCAAGTGTATTTAATAATAATTATAAAATGTTACAAAATCTAATTAATATTTATGGGAATTTTGGACAATGGCCATCTATATTTATATTTAATGTAAATCTTGTTCTTTTTGGTCTGTATCTATATTTAACCACAGTCCTTTTCCATTAAAAAATTTAATTTCCTGTCTTGGCATTACTATAATATCAGTATTCGAGCAGAATTATACAGAAAATTGGCAATAATAATTGTTAGAGAATGAAAGTTAATTGCTATTCTTCATACTTTTATTTCAATATTGAAAGCTCTGACAAAACAAATTAGAAGATTTTTCTCATCTTTTCAGCAAAATGTTCGAGTTTGTTTGGCTTCTCCAAAAATATAACCAGTCAAATATATTTAATTTAAGTTGAGTAGAGTGAAAAACTAATTTTTTAATGATGCAATTAGGCTCTTTTAAAAGCCAACTTAAATATTTATAAGCAATGTTTGTTTGTAAACCTTTGAAAATTTTATTTTGCATCATGGCAAACAAGCAGTTGAACATGAAATAAGGAAAATTATCTAGATAAAAATTTATCTTATTCCTTCTTATTCATGCCATTCAATCAAAATTAAAAACAATTGATAGACAAGATTAATGTCATTTGCTTGTATTATGGCCTCTGTAAGTGCTTGCTGACTATTTCTTATATTGTAATGTAACAGACTTTATGCTTTCTCTTATAGTAATCTGTATATTCCAAACACAGATTAGGAACATTTCCCAGTACCATTGACATCAGGAACATTGAAATGCTGTTATTAACATAATCAATTGAACATAAGTTGATATTTTGAATGCAGAAATTTATTTTGAATAAAATATTTTGTCTATCCTTGCACTTAACTCTTAAATTATATAAGAAAATCTAAAACCTTATTCACTTAGCATAGTAAGATTATTATCCTTATTTAATTCACCAACATGTCTTTGATTTTTCAGGTATAAATTCTTATTTAAATTAACAAATAAGTGTTCTTCCTTTGTTCATAAAGCCTTGTACTTCTAAGGGGAATTTTCTCTTCTCAGCCCTTCATAAGATCAGCTCATTTTCTTTCTTCAGTTTTTATGTTTCAGTTAGATGTCACCCCTTCAAAAGGCTTTTCTCAGTGCTGTATCTGAAATGGTCTTCTCCAGTTACTTTCTCTTGTTGAATTCCTTCACCATATTCACCATGCTCTCTCTGTGGCTCTATTGGTGTTGTGAGCTGCTGTCTAGTCAATTCTGTCCCACAGGAGTGCTGTGTCGAAGCTGTTCTAGAAGGCATTCTTAGCTGTGAAGTTTCAGAAGCTGGTCACCAGGTCTGTCTTTCAGAACAATCTGGATGGGCTCAACGCACCATCCAGGGCCCCCTGCACTTCTACTTTGTTGGTAGTGCTGGAGTATGTGGTCCAGTTGATTTTGACTCACATCAACCACATGCAACAGAGGTTTGAGGTGCGAACTGAAGAGTCAAACCCACCTGATGTTCAGTATGAGAAAGAGGAGGCAGTCTGCTTCCAATGAGATCCACAGCCTCAGAAACCCACAAGATTGGTTCTGTTTTACAGGGTAGCTATGAGTTGGAATTGACTCCTTGGCAGGATGTCAGTTTTGTAGTTCTGATGGTGTAGACGGCTGCATGGGGTTTTCTAAGTGGAATCAGAATGAGAGAAGATGGTCTGACGGTGTAGACGGCTGCATGGGGTTTTCTAAGTGGAATCAGAATGAGAGAAGATGGTCTGACGGTGTAGACGGCTGCATGGGGTTTTCTAAGTGGAATCAGAATGAGAGAAGATGGTCAGGTATTTTTCTCCCGTGGAAGAGCCTGTGGATTTGAACCACGTGTTTTGCTGCCAAGTGTTTAACTATTGAGTCTTTAGTGCTGCTGTGATCCTCTTAAGACTCCTGCAAGACATAAACCAAATATACATGACATTTAATGAGTGTCTTGTATGTGCATTAGGCAGTTGTGGAAATATATGAACTGAAAACATATTCATATCTGTGGGCCCTATTTATAAATGTACTGGTGATAGATAGGTTCTTATAGAATATAATAACATACAGTATAACACAACATTGCAGTTTAAATTTAAGAGAGGGTTTTAAGGGATTAAGGAAGTAATGAACGTTGATACTATCAGTGAAGAATTGATGTGGAGTTTGGAGTATCCTCTACATTAGGGGTAGAGAACCTTCTTTACTGTCAAGGGCCATTTGGCTATTTATAACATCATTCTAGGGCCATGCAAAATTACCAACTTGAAAGTCAGCCTGCTATACTTGGTCAAATATTTAGATGACTCACCCACAATGTGATGGGAGGAACCACTTCTCTCTGTGTGATGTTAGCTGGGATGATGATTTTGTGGTCCTTACATGGCTCGCAGCCTTCAGTGCCACACCCCTGCTCTCTACTTTAAAGCAGGAGTGGGTTTTAGTATCTAACAAGTTCTACGCAAATTGTTCAGAGACATTGTTTATTCAAATAGTTCAGAAATTTTATTCTATATTATGACATATTTCTATTTCATCGACTCCATAGCCACAGTTTACCAGTTTGTCCTACACGTACCCAAAAGACATTGGCATTGCGCTGAGTGGAGCAGAGCTTTCCTAGTATGCATTTTTCCCACCGGGCGAGCATCAAGCAACTCGCTCTGAGTTAGTGCACCCAGTGGTATCACCTGGGAAGGTTCTCTCTTGTCATAGTCAATCGCTTTGTGAAAGGAGTTTTGCTCAAACCTCGGCTTTTTATGATGGATGCTTTAAGAGAACAGCCTGTGGCTGTGACATTTTGTCTCCTGGTCAGAAAAAAGGTCACAGAAATGGTTGTAATGTTGAACACAGCCTACAAGGACAGTGCTTTGAGAAAAACACGAGTGAATGAGTGGTTTCCTCATTTCAAAAAGGATGAAATGTCCATTGATGATGAAATTCAATCTGGACATCCATCAACTTCCCAAACAAATGAAAATGTTGACTCGTAGTACATTTGGAGTTTGTTCCACCAGGTCAGACTGTTATTCAAGCTTTCAATTTAGAGTTTCTGAAAAGATTACATAACTATGCAACAAAAAAGGCCTGATTTGTGGCAGATGGGGGGGGGGGGGCTTATTTTGCCACCATGACAATGCACCTGCTCACACAGCCATCTCAGTGCGCTAGTTTTTGCCTCTCTTGCTCCATGCTACTTACTCACCTGGCCTACCTCCATATGACTTCTTTTTGTTAAAGGGAAACAGAGGAAAGAACTAGGTGACAAAGGGTATATATAGAGGTTTTGAGATGGAATGTATGTATGTAAATATATTTATGTAAGAGTGTGGGGAAACAGATCTACGTGCATATATGTATAGGTTTAGTAT
Source organism: Echinops telfairi (assembly GCF_000313985.2). NCBI lineage: Eukaryota > Metazoa > Chordata > Mammalia > Afrosoricida > Tenrecidae > Echinops > Echinops telfairi. The sequence continues at coordinate 13,530,451 of NW_022111321.1, forward strand.
TAAGGCAGCAGGTGGACATTAGGTCTCCACTCAAGCACTTACTCATTGCAAGAACACATTGTTCTTTTAAATTGGCATTCCAGGATGCACACCTTCCTGAAACGATTGCTGAAGAAAAATGTGAACATAAGCAAAGGTGGTGAAGAAAGCTGATGGTGCCCGACTAGCATAAGATATAGCATTCGGGGACTTAAAGGCTTGAAGACAAACAAGCTGAGAAGCATCAAAGCCCATATGGAAAAAGCACACCAGCCTGTCTGACCACGAGGTGTAGAAGGGGTCAGTTATCAGACATCAAAGAATTTAAAATTGTATCAGTGGGTGCCCGCTCTACTGACACAATCACTGAAGACAAACGTGTGCATAAGCAAATGTGGTGAAGAGAGCTGATGGTGCCTGGTTATCAAAAGATATAGTGTCTGGGGTCTTAAAGGCTTGAAGATAAACAAGCAGCCAACTAGCTCAGAAGCAACAAAGTCCACATGGAAGAAGCACACCAGCATGTGTGACCACAAGCTATTGAAGGGATCGGGTGTCAGGCATCAAGGAACAAGAAATTATGTCATTGTAAAGGTGGGTGAGTGCAGAGTGGAGACTCAGAGTCCATCGGTGGGCAACTGAACACCCCCCTGCTGAGGGGTTTTGGGGAGGAGATGAGCTAATCAGGGTGCAGGGTAGCAACGACGAAACATATAACTTTCCTCTAGTTCTTAAATGCTTCCTCCCCCACAATATCATGATCACAATTCTGCCTTGCAAATCTGGCTAGACCAGGGGATGTACATTGGTACAGATAGCAACTTAAAACACAGGGAATCCAGGATAGATGACTCCTTCAGGACCAGTGGTGAGAGGGGCAAGGCCTGGAGGGTGAAGGGAATGTGGGGCACAAGGGGGGAACCAATTACAAGAATCTAATTATAGCCTCCTCCCTGGGGAGGAGAGAGACAGCAGAGAGAGGGCAGAGGGAGATGTCGGACAGTGTAACTTATGACAAAACTGTAATAATTTATGAATTATGAAGGGTTCATGAGGGAGGGGGTAGGGGGAAGGGAGGGGGAAAGTGAGCAAATGACATAAGGGCTAAAGTAGAGGGCAAATGCTTTGAGATTGATGAGGACAACAAATGTACACATGTGCTTAACTCAATGGATGTATGTATGGACTGTGATAAGAATTGTATGAGCCCTCAATAAAATAATTTTTAAAAATGTAGAGGGACATGAAAGGACAGTGATTTGATGATATAGAAAAGGTGAAGAAAAAATGAGGGAGGTGCTGTCAGCCATCCAAACAGATGAGTCTGAAGAATGTTTCCAAGGATGGAATCACAGATATGACAAATGTATTAAGTATAATGGACAAGACTTTGAAGGTGATGAAGTTGTTTTGTAAAAAAAACACCATTAAATACATAGCTTTGGAAAAAAATTCTGTTTTTTGAAGGGTACCCTCTTATACTGTAGTGATTATGCATTACTGTGAGGCTAAAAACCCAGTCACACTAGGTGGATAGGTTTCAGCAGAGAAGACAAAGAAGAAAGGCCCGAAAATCAATTTTCTAAAGTTAGACAATGAACACTCTATAGATCATAATATAATATTACTCAATGTGGTGTATACATTGCACAGGGCTGGGAAACATTTCATTTTGTTTATATAGGTTCTGCCTGAGTCAGAAATGACTGAACAGCAGCTAAACATAATAAGGGTCCTCTGCCATGAGGTGCCCTGTTAAAGTCCTCTGAATCTTTTGGGTCCTTATTTCTATGATGGCTCTTCATTCATTCTGGATCACAGAATACCAGCAGCATACAAAGAATGCATCTTGATTTGTTCAGGTCCAAGCACGATGAAGGAAAGTCTGGGTACAATAAGACCCATGTTCAATTTTGTATCTGACTAACAGAAGGCTCTAGATAGCATTCTCTTTTAAATTTCTGATTATTATTAAGCTTTTTGCAATATATTTTGACAAAAGAGTGCACAGAATGATGCACACTGTGATTATTAACTTAAAATTATAGAAATCTAAAAGAGAACAATAAACTTTTAAACATGGACACAAAAAGCTCTTAATTAAGAAGAATTTATATTTCAATAAATAGCAGCATCACACTTTTTTTTTAGCATCACACTTTTTAACCAGAGTTGTTGAATGCAAGGAGCAGAATTTGGACCTTAGCTTGATTTAAAAATATATGATGAATTGATCGAAAATGTTATATAGAATTAACTGAGACGTTAGAAAGATATGTTTAAGGAGCGGATGAAGATATTAAGAGAGGGGCGCTGATGAGCTGTGTGAGACACTGGATTTGAGGCATTTTTGGAGACATTCCTAAAGGGGCTAGGGATGCGTCTACCTGGGGTTTGAGGAGGGTCAGTAGGGATAGAAAAAAATGTGTAGAAGACTTCATTACAGAGAGATCAACTGAAACAATCACATCCTTTCAATACATTCAAGGAAAGACTGCAAGAGAGGAGATGGATGACAATGACATTTAAGAATATGCACATCCTTAGGAGCCCAGAGGAGGAAAGGCACCAGTGGAGAGTGAGACCAGCAGTCTTGGCGTTGGAGGACAGGGTAGCATGGCATCAGCGAAACTCCGGGAGAAGCCTTTTGACGCAGGTTTGGAACCAGCTGCTGCCTGCAGTGACATTTGAAAATACAGTTTTAGTCACTGTGGAAGTGGCAACCAGATTGCAAGGGATTACGTTTTTATTGGTTGGTGAGGAATCAAAGGCTGGGAAAAGAAAATAATTTTCAAGAATTCTGAATATGAATGGTAGAGCGAAATTGGACAAAAGCTTTCCAGGCAGGCGTTTGTCACATCAAGGGAAGGAGATTTTAAGATTAGAACTATTTAGGTGTGCTCAGAGACAGAGGTGAACGTGGTAATAATTACTTGGATGTGAAAAATGACGGATGGAAGAGCTTATTTGAAGGGTACAGTTGGGAGTTAGAATATATTCTTCTGTTGAGGGACAAGTCACCTCACCCCTTAGAACCTTTTCTGGAAATCTAACAGGCATTCTGTACCCATCATTGTAGAGGCATGTAGAAGACTGGCTTATTTGGAGAACATCCTCTCTTCTTTTACTTTAATTTTTTTAAAATTATTTTTACTTTAATTTTTATTATGAAGAAAACAAAGAGAGAAGGGGAATTAAGAGAGATAATAGAGAAGGAGGGAGAATAAGAAGAGGAGGGAAGATCAAAGACTCTCAGATAGTATCACAAAATAATTATCCCTAAAATTATCTGTGTTGTCAACAACAGAAGCTCTGCTGCCCAGCTGGCTGACCTGTGGGAGCACCTGAAAGAGCCAGTACCTGATTCTAAGAAACTTCACAGGAGGAAACGTTCTTCAGGAAATTGAAGTCAACAATGGTCACCCTACAAGAAGGGCCCTTGGAATTAAACAAACAAACGAAAAAAGCCTCAAGGACAAATCAGTGCTAAATATATCTGGGAGATGCTTGAAAACATAACCTCAGTGAATGTAGAAAAATGCAACAGATTGTCAGTCACTCAGCATAATTCTTCCTTAATCTAACAAAATTACATATGCATATGTGTGCATATATATATAAAATACTAGAATTTCCCCCCAATCATTCTGAACGATGACCATGGTGATTATGAGTGATGCTGGAATTAAGATGATAGGTCAGGGAAGTGACTAATTGTTAGTCATTGGGGCAGAGTAAACTATTTCAATGTTAGAAAACTCCGGGTTTCCTGGAAATTGCCCTCTTGCCTAGTAAAGTCCAAATTCTCCTAAGGACTTCTATTCTCCTACAGGCTTACATGGTAGAACACAATGGAGCGTATTTGTTTATTATCAATGGCTCATATTTAGTTCAAAGTATCCTTTCTTCTAAGTGCACTTCCTTCATGGAGGTGGTACAAAGATTATTCCTCACAACCAGTGGGAGGTAGTGGGCAATGTTCCACAGAGAATTCAAGTGTTTACTTCTTCACTGCATCTGTTAGGAAATCACTCATCAGATAGGCACGCTGTCAACTTGTTTTCTTTCTCCTTCAGGGAGAGAGTCTGGGGGGTAAAGTTACTCAGATAAGGAAACTGGATAAAAGCCAGCAATGAATGACACGGATCCCATCCCACATGTTTAGAAGCGTGAGAAAGTGCAGGGGAATCATACGGACAATGGAGTTGCACATCGGTTGCATGCACTTCATGGAACATAGACATGTGATCCTTCTTATTCAAGAGATGTCCTCCTGCTCTGTAATCCTGTGAATACTGTTCTTCTCCCTTCTATTATTTGTTTCTTTCTTTTTGTGTAATCAACGCTATCTTTTAAAATGTTGTGTTCTTTATCTTGTTTGATTTTTAAAATCTATCTGTGCTACTAATTTATTGGTAGCTTTTATTTTACTTTCTGCTTTTATTATCTGTATTTACTTTCTGCCCCCCTTCTCCTTTCCTCCTCCTTTCCACCTAGGCTCCTTTATAACTGTCAAAGCAACATTTTTTAGTGTGAAAGCCATTTTTCTTTCTTTTAAAAAAAATAATAGTCTCATGTAGTATATGTCTTTATGGGATGGAGAATTTTGCTCAGGATATTATCTTTCAAATTAATCCAGGTCATGAAGTGTTTGAGAATCTCAATATCTTCTTTAGGAATGAATAGGATTCCATTGTGTTTATGTACCAAAGTTTGTTTATCCATTCTTCCAAAGATTGGTATTTGTGTTGTTTCTATCTTTTTGCTATTATATATAGTGTTACAATACATTATAAGTGTACATATATCTGCTCATGTTTTGCTCCTTATCTTTTCACATTATACAGAGTAGAGAGCTTGATAGGGGCCCAGTTGGATGGTTTGGGTTCAGATACTGTCATACAGTTACAGATATCAATGGACTGTGTATTCATCTGAGGGTTTGCCTGAGGCTGGATGTTACACTTACACAATTATATTACTACTGGCAAGAAGCTTCAATTCCTCATTGGATCCTGGAAAGGAGTGGAAGTTCCTGGGCAAATACACTTCTTCATGGGCTACTTGAATGTTTCCATGATATTGCAGCTAACTTCCCACAGAGGAAGGAATCCGAGCAATTACTAATGCCTTTGATGACATAGTTTCTGAAACGAAATGCAGTTATACTTGCTGTATCCTCTGTGTTAGGCTTAAATCTCTAGGTGCTATGTACGTTTAAGTGGAGGGTAGTTAGGGTTCTCTTCTTAAAGAAAACAATGTGCCAAAAATTTGGGTATGCATAACCTTTTTAACTTGAGTTATCTCTGTTACACTTACTTGAAACGTATATATCTACTTTTAACAAGACCAGGGGCTGACTATGAAACAGACCATCAAGTACTCCTGTAGATTTCAAGCTGCAGATGAAGAAAATAAGATAAGTACACAAAACCAAAACATTCCCTTGACTAGCTACCACCTGAATTCAAAGAACATCTCAAGAATAGATCTGAATCATTACTTATTACTAATGACAGAAGGCCTGGGGAGCATGTGATGGCATCACAAACACCATGTATGAAGAAAGTGAAAGATCGTTAAAATAGAGGAAAGAAAGAAAACTCAAAGTGGATGTCAAAAGAGACTTTGAAACTTTCTTTTGATTATAGAGCAGCAGAAGTAAATTGAAAAAATTCATGAAATAAAAGAGCTGAATAGAAAATTGCAAAGGATTGATCGCGATGACAAGGTAAAGTATAATGAAATATGCAGAGACCTAGAGCTAGAAAATTAAAAAGTGAGAACATGTTTAGAATATCTCAAGCT
>NW_022111321.1:13538739-13541005 GCF_000313985.2 Echinops telfairi
TGGATAGAAGATATACAGCAAGTAATTTCCCTTCCCTGCAGTCTACAGGACATCACTTTTGCCCTTCAGAAGGGTTAAAAGAGATATTACAATCAGTAATTATTTGAGATTTACTCTGAGGACATTTCTTATTTGAGGCAAAATCACCTTCTGAATAGAAAAGAAATGAAAATCATACAAACTTTTCAAATTGCTTGCACATGGAAATTTCTCTCTTTCATCTATTGATCGTTTACAATCCTCTATATATGCAATGAAAAGTGATTGTGACTCTCAGTGTGGTGCCTAGAAATCTCCTTAGTCAGTGTCACACGTTTAATAGGTTCATTTTCTATCCCCCAAGTTGCTGTCTATTAGTTTCACCAATTGTTTCCATACTTCAAAACACAGATTGGCATTTTTTAGCTCCAATAGCAATATTCTCACTTTTCTTCTTGCCTTTTACTGTTCTTCTAGCCTCTATTCTTTGCCACTTTACAGTGAATGACCCAGACCCATATTTTAAGTTTTTGCTGTGATAGTATCTTACTGCCAAACATTAACATAGGTTAATAGATAGCCTATTTTCCTACACACAAAATTCATAATTGTGAGAATGAAGGGCTAGAAATCATGCTGAATTATAACACAGTGGCAAAGTTCTGCTTTCCTCTTTACAAGATTTAATTTGTATAACAAATACTTTATCCTATAACAGTCATAATAATGCTGCTCCTTTGGCCTAGTATTAAATTGTTTTGGAACAGATGAAGCCACATTGTATAAGCTTGATTTTAATTATGCTTTCTTATCAAATTACCCTGACAATAAAAGTATCCATGAAGATCAAGTATATACAGTATTTTCCTCCATTTGAAAGAAAAAAGAATTAAAGAGCTATTGTACTAAAGCATTTAGGGTTATGCATGTTATAGTAATTAAACAGAAGCTGCTTCAGAGTATGAATCACATCTATTTCATCTTTTTAATGAAGTAAGAAAAATAATTCTATCACTAAAGTTCTTAGGGATCCAACAATCTTTGTTTAAAAAAAGTGAAAGCTTAGAAAAGCTACAAGTTGTGCAAAATGAGTCTCTGAGCCTCTCACTTGACCTGAGAAGCAATATCTAATGAATACTGTGTCAGCAAAATGAGCATTTATGAGTTGATTTGAAAGGATTACTGATGAAAGTAGACAGGGAAGGAAGAAAAGTGTGGCAATTAAAAAAAAAGAATAACAACATGCAAGCACTGGCAAAATATCTTAGAATAAGTTCTCTAGAAAAGTGAAGTGCATATCTAAATGAAGCTTACATGTGTATATAGAGTTATTTATATCAACACGCTCACACGGGTGTAGAAGTGGGAAAGTTCAAGTCAAGGCAGGTTCCAAGCCCTTGGTTCACATGTGAGGCAATGGGCTCCTCCTGACTCTCATAGCTGCAGGGATTGATGGATCCAAGGTCAGCAGGAAGAACACATCTTGGTGGATGTAGAAGTGATTGAATCGAAAATCAGTACGCCTGATGGCAGGTCACTGATTACTCCCAAGATTGTCAGGCAATATGGAAGACCACTGTCTTAAGTTCAAAGGTTGATTAGCCAGATGCAAGACCTAGAGCTAGCCAAAAGCAAGCAAACTTTCCCACAATTTCCACTTATATTGGAAGCTGGCCACAGCTCAAGGAAATCTGCTTTCAATTGCTTGCTTCAGGATTGTGATCTGAGTGAGGGTATTTCATCTTACCCTAATTTGATAACTGACTGGCTGTTCATAGCAGCACACATTATGGGGGTGATTATATTGTGTTCAATAACATCAGCGCATATGGGGTTTTGGGGGAGGTGGTTACTAACTCTTAAAGTTCAAGTACCTGAGACTCCTGGTCCAGATAAATTGACACAAAATCTAATAACACAATAATCAAATCTATCTAGTGCTCAAGTTGTTAGTCTTATGAGGTAAAAACTGTCCATTTTGTTCTATTTTTTTAAAGTCAAATACCCACAAATGTCTTATGTGAGATTCCATTCTATACTTGAGTCAGTGAGAAATAAAAAAGAAGAGAGTTCTATGGCAGTTGGAAATCCAATGATAGTGGTCTCTGTTGAAGCCATAATTGGAGCCAAAATAACCATAAGAGTGCAAATGAATCATTGGGAGGATAGCATGATGGACTGTGGATATAGGACAAAAAACTTGCTTTGGCCTTTTCCTTTAGTTTCTTGAAAATAACCTTTGGGATTTTCCACCAATGAGATGCCTTTAGTTTGTATGCTCTCTTCA
>NW_022111321.1:13544746-13546691 GCF_000313985.2 Echinops telfairi
GTGCCAGCCTCATAATTGTTATTTCTTGCGCCCACTGTTGTACCCACTGTATCAACTCCTATTGTCAAGGGTCTTCCTCTTTTTCAAAGCTCCTCTATTTTCCCAAACATAATGTTCTTTTCCCGAGACTGGTGTCTCCTGATAGCATGTCCAAAGTGCATGAGACAAGTCTCTCTAGCCTTGCTTCTAAGGAACCTTCTGGCTGTAATTCTTCCAAGACAGATTTGTTTGTTCCTTTGGCAATCCATAGTACTTTCAATGCTCTTGGTCCCACCGGAGTTCAATGTATCGATTCTTCTTTTGCCTTTCTTATTCGGTGTTCAACTCTCACATGCATAAGAGGCAATTGAAAATCTCATGGCTTGGGTCAGGCACATCTTGGTCTCTAGGTAACACCCTTGCTTTGCGGCCCTTCAAAGAGGTCTTGTGCAGCAGAATCAATCAACACAATGTGTTCTTTTTTCTCTTGACACCAATGATTAGTGCATTTCAATCAAATTGGGTTTATCTTGAAAAACAACTCAATACTCATCTAAGTTAGTAATTTTAGTTTAACACTCAATGATCTGATTAATATTGAATAGTTATATCAGTGTTTGTCACTGATTACTCTGATGGCAACTTAAGCATTTATTTTAAATTAAAAGAAGAACCTGAGAATTAATTGCCATTTTAAAATTACCATTGGTTTTAGAGATTATCTGATGCTGGGGACGTGTGCTCTTTCCTTGAAAACGTTGAACTAGATGAAGAAATTCTTATTAAATTGTGAAGAAATAGTAAGTCTTATTCATTTAGTAGAGAAGCCAGAAAAACTGAAGTAAGGATTCGTATGAATAAATCAATGCTAGGACACATTGATTTGCACCTGTTAACTAGAGTGAATCATCCTGGAGACTGCAGCAGGTGTGCTTTTGTTCATTACTTAAAGTAATGGAAATGAATTGTTTTGTCTCTTTAAGCAGTTTGGGATTAAGTTGACCCATGAAAATAACTATACTCTTAAAAAAAATTTTTTTCTCCTCATTTGGTATAATCTGAACATTTTAAATAACTGAGTAAAATACTTTTATTCCCCCCCTAATAAGTAATTGAAAATGAGAAGTGAATGTTTGCTTATGATAGCTATGGAGTGATTTCATTGAAATCAAATGAAATTGAATAATGAAAATGGCTTCTTTGGGGGAGCCTACTTAATTCCATTGGAGACCATGTATTATTTTAAATGGTGAAGTAATTGAAAAATAATTTACATCTATCTGCGGAATAGTCTGACCTCATGCAGTGTATATGGAATTTGGGTACCCAATATGATAAGGATATTAATTGCTTGCTTGGTTTTTAGGGAACTGTGAAAGTTGTACATTGAAGAGCTGTAAAGAAGATCAAAGAAAATTAATGCATTTCCACTGTGGTGCAGGAGAAGAGGATTGAAAGTACCAGGGACTGCTCTAAGGAAAAGCCCATCTTCCTTGGGAGAAGTAGAGCTAGGGTGCTCGTTAGGGGCAAGGATGGCAAGCCTGGTCCTTGGAGAAGGACACTTGGTAGGCAAAGTGGAGGGGCACTGAAAAGGAGGAAGGCCCGCAACAAGGTGACTTTACACCGTGGGTGCAACAATGAGCTCAGGTTTGGAGCAGTTGTGCTCCTGCTGCAGGACCTGGCTGGTTTGGGACCTCTCGTATTTGGCTGTGTGTTGGAAGTGACTCGATGGCACTTAGCAGCAACAACTTCACTATCATGGTCAGCACTGGAAGATACCTCGATGATGCTTGTTTGGAAAAGAGTAAAAGATGACAGAGCATTGTGATAGAGAAAAAAAGGACTTTTGAAAGGGATCTAGACTATACTAATAAGCAAATAAATGACTGGCCCCTACTGATAACCTGTTCAAAGCACACAGGCAAGTCTTACTTGCTTCTAAGGAGCAAGCTGTGTGCTTCTAAGA
>NW_022111321.1:13547706-13548782 GCF_000313985.2 Echinops telfairi
ATGGCAGTGGAAACATTTTATGTACCTATTAGGCACTAATATTTATTTTTGAAGGCATTGTCCCTCATTTGTTCCCATTTTAAAATGGTGCTATGTATTATTTTGTTATTGAGTTGTGTTTTCACATAGTCGATACACATATATTTCACTAGCTATACAGCTTATAATTATTTTCTCTTAGTCTATGTGTTGCCTTTACACTTTCTTGATGATACCCTTTGAAGTACAAAGGTACAAAGTTTAAAATTCCTATTACATTTGTGTTAGGCTGGGCGGATTAGAGAAAGAAATCCAGTGACACTTATATATGGGTAGGTAAGAAACACTCCAGCCTCATCCAACTCAAGTCCTTCAGTCTGATACTAGTCCCGAAGTCCCTCTTTAAACTCATGCAGCCACATACAATGATGCCGAATGCAGGAAGACCACAGCCTGATGGTTGCAATGTCCCTTGGATCTCATGGTGCTGGTAACATCGCAGGGCTCTGGCAGAAACCAGGGTTGGCCAGCAGGAAGATGAAGTCAGAGCAAGAAGGAGAGGTTCCCTAGGCCTCTTTATGAGAAGAACATGCCTACAAGGAGGTACCAGGTTGAATGTGACCTGATACTTTTATATAGGTTCAAGTTGATATGTACTTATATAACTACCACAGCACTCAAATGATAAATCTTTGTTATCATTTGTGTTTTTGGCGTCATATTTGAAAAAATCACTGTTTATTCTAGGGTCCCCCAAAATTATTTGCTTACTTTCTACTAAGAGTTTTATAGCTTGAGTTGTGTTTTTAGGTTATAATCAACATTGAGTTAAAGGTTTTTAGTGGTATAAGGTAGGGGTTAAAATTTATTCCTATGAAAATGGATGTTTCATTGTCCAAGTATCATTTATTGTTATCTATTTTTTCCATAGTAGGCTTCAGAAGTTTATATTATTCAATAAATTTATCCATATTCTTTCAGATATTGAATTTCTTATTAAAAGGTTTATACCATTCATTCCTCATCCATTTATTATGTATTTGATCTATAATTTTGATTTTCTTTTAATTTGTGATGATAATTTTATTGAGTTATTT
>NW_022111321.1:13549976-13551502 GCF_000313985.2 Echinops telfairi
AGGTGACACCAGACCTCATTGGCAGATGACACTTGTCTGCCTGCTGTTGTCATTGTTACTTCTGCCATGGAATCTGGGATACTTTTTAGATTCTGTCCTCTAACAATCATAGGGGGTACAATATGTAACTCGTTCACCTCCCAAGATGCTAGTTGAATGGCTAGTCCTTCTGGAAAATGAGACCCTTATAGTTATCTAACATCTATGGAATCCTATCCTCCAGATGCTGCCAAATAATTCTTAGCTATCTTATTATCTTCTCAGTGCCTTCCCCCTAGGTATTAAAACAAAATAACTACTTTTCATAACTTCTCTCAATTAGAAGTTTGAACTACGTCACCTTGTGTGTTAGGCTGAGTTCTCTAGAGAAGCAAAAAGTGACACAGAGGGATATAAAAAGAGAAGCTTATATCAAGTGAAATGGTTTGCTTAGTTGTAGGAGCTGGAAAGTGCAGTCCAGTTCAAGCTCATGGGTCAGATGCTAAACCTGAAGCTCCTCGACTCATGTAGCTGTGGTGGGTGATGAACCAGGAAGCAGGATGGACAAGCAGGAAGACCACAGCCTGGTGGATGCAAAGTGGAATGTATCCAACGTTGACAGTCTGCTGGTAGCTCCTGAGATAAGAAAGTAATGAGGCAGGAGACCTACGAACTGAATCCGGATGCAGGATTCAGACCCAGCAGAAATGATCAGGTTTCCTATTAGGTTTGCTTAAAAAGGAACATGCCATAGTGTCCCTGAGGAGTCGTTGTTCCAACTGGACCACAACAACTATGATCTGATCAAGGGATCTGAACTCTACTTTTTTTTTTGAACTCTACTTTTATTGATAACTACTCACAGAGTTGATTACATTATGTTAGAACCCTTCATAGAGTTGATAACATTATGGAGGATTACTGCCAAGCTACTGAGAACAAGGGCTTGTATCAGCCAAGCTGACTCAAAACTTAACTACCACACCTTGGAACCAGATATCTCATTTATTTGAATTCATATTATCCTTGTGTGTTTTATATCTATCTATCTCTCATCTATCTGTCTATTTATCTATCTATCTATCATCTATCTAATCACCTATCTATCTGTCTATCATTTTAAGTGGACTTATTTCTCTTTTTAAAGTAGGCATAAGTAATTAAGTGTGTAAGCCCATCCAGATGATGTGTAAGTGTGCATTTACCTTCAGTACTAAGCTATGTGATAGCTGTTCATTACTTAACCCTCTATACCAATTTTTGTTAATTTTTTGAGTATTAAAATAAATTGTTACAAGCTGAGCTCTGAAAATATTGGCTAGCACATTTTAAATGTATGGTAAATATTAGTTACTATGATTTGACCCAAATTTATGTTAAATCCAACTTAATTTTTTTTAAAAATCAGTGAAATTTAAGTCAATAGTTATGCCCCAAATAGTAGGCAGGAAATCTCTGGTGGGTTTCATTCTTTTTAAAAAAAATCATTTTATTGGGGTTCATACAACTCTTATCACAATCCACACATACATCAATTTTGTAAAGCA
>NW_022111321.1:13552602-13556468 GCF_000313985.2 Echinops telfairi
TTTGCAAATGTTTATGGGGATGGAATAGGACCATGCAACAAATACCTCCATTGTTATGGTCAGCATGTTTCTGGGTTCACCCTGATTTTGGGGAATATTAGAGATAAGCTAAAGGCAACAACAACAAAGCCACAGTGAGATGATTGCAGCTATGTCTTGGAGGTGACTGGGAAGAGGGCATAGTTTAAAACCACACTCAGTGCCATCAAGTCATGACTCATAGTGACTTTACAGGACAGGGTAGAGCTGTGGTTGTGGTTAATGGCCCAACTCGTAACTACTATGCCACCGGGGTTCCTGGAAAGAGGGCATGGAAAATGCCATAATCATCTTAATGTTTTTATCCTTGATTTGTTTTTTCTTGAATCAGATTTATTTTCCTCCTCTATAAATTGGTTTCCAGGTATGGCCTCCCAGAGTTATAGGCTCACAGCTCCTACTTTTGCTTATGAGCGGACACTGAGAACTGTTTTTTTTTTTTTTGGTCTCATCAACCAAAGCTGAGAAAACCTACCGCTTGGGCAAACGTGTCAGAAGCCCAGATTTAAATTCAAAAGTTACACCCACTGCTGTTAATTCAATTCCACATCACAAAGACCTTGTAGGACAGAGTGATTCTCTGCATGGTTTCTGGGGTAATAAATATTTACACAAGGAGACTGCCTTATCTTTCTTCCCCAAACTGAACGATGAACTTCTGACCTGCTGATTTGAAGTAAACAACCTGACATCTAACTGCTACACCATCAGGTGTTCTAGCCCCACTTCAGGCAGTCACTGTTGCACTCCCGAAGAAGGATGACTCTGATCATTCGACAGAAAAGATGTCCTCTGAGACTGAGGAGATTTGGGGTTCTTCAGACATTGAAATTGACTTTTTATATCATCACATTTCTTTAATCAAGATCTACCTTATGGCTATCCTCCCAATTGCTGCTGTGAATGAAAATTTTGAGGTGGACAATGTGTACAGGTTCTCACAGGTGACACCTTTGGGTCTAGATAATAGAGGGACAGTACAATGTTAGACAAAACTGTCTGGTTAAGTCTCCTCTTTGAGAGATAGTCATCTTTATTGCTATTCATATTTAGATAAGACTTCATCATGGTATGAGATATAAAGCAGTCTAAAGTATTAAGTAATATTCAAAATTAATTAAAACAAATTGAAGTTAGTTGAACCTAAGCGTCCATTAGCTCTGTTTGGTTAACTTCTCATGAAAGTTTAGCATTTAATCGATCTTTAATTCATAAGATCCCAACTATCCTTGGATCTCATTGCCCTGGAGAGTTTTTTCTGATATATATGTTTTTCAGATCAGTTTTACTTTTTGACTTACAGTTAAGAATTACAACTGAACAGAGAATGTCATGTAAAATGCTAATGGTAGTATTTAACCACTACTGTAGTTAAACCCAGGAGGCTAGTGGCATAAGAGTTAAGCATGAGGGTGCTGACCACAACACGAACCATTCAAACCTATTTGTCCTTCAATTGGTAAAAGAAAGCCCTATCCGCTCCCATACAGATCTAGCACTTTGGAGACCCCAAGGCAGCAAAATTGAGTAGATGCTTAGGGGGGTTTAATTTAAACCCTAAGCTCAGAAAAGAAATGGCATATAACAAAACTCAGAATCTTAAGAAAATGTCTTTGTGACTAATAATATTAATTTTCTCATAGCCACCCAGAATTATATCTCTAATGATAGACATTCACCCAATGGGTGAAAGAATGCAATTTTAAAATGGTTATGAGATGAGGAATATGGATTGATAGTGGACACCTTTTAGATATGAATAATTGAAACATATTAAATACACCTAAAATCTACCATGGCTGGAACAATGATAAATTTAAACACCTAGCTTTGAATGTGAAAATTTTGAAGGAACATTGGAAATGTTTTCCTCTTAAATGCAGATCCAGAAGGAGCAGTACAGAGAGAGATATGTGTTATAGACACACGGTATTAGCCTGTCACTTTTGCTATTAGTTTCATGTTTTGGGGGAGGAAAACATCAATAATAGACTTAGTTATATTTTCTGAAAAATGAGATAATTATCAATAAAACAATTAACTGATTATTGATTATAATATCCTAATTGATATAGGTTGAATTATACCCACCTCCCCCAAATTTTATATATATATCAAAATATATATGTATAATATATATGGTTATATGTAAATAAAGATATATATATATATATAATGTGGTCAGAAGTCCCATGCTTAACACAAACAACACTAGCCTGCTGGGTTAAACTCTGGTAGTGGTTAAATATTACAATTAGATTTTACATGACATTCTCTGTTCAGATGTAATTCTTAATTGTAAGTCAAAAAGTATAATGGATCTGAAAAAAATGTATTAGAAAATATAAAATTATATGTATGTACCCTATATACTCGAGTATAAGTTGACCCAAATATCAGCCGAGGCACCTAATTTTACCACACAAACTGCATTAAAAATGCCGTGGGTCTGTCTAAAAGATCCATTTGATATCAGTAATGGCACACCTTGTTTCATGTCTTCTTCTGAATATGGCCTGAAACTCTAGTAGCTCCTGTCAATGTACTGCTGCAACTGTTGTTGAATGATCTTTAGTAAAATTTTCCTTGCATATGACATTAATACATTAAAAAAAAAACATTTCGACATTTTGTTGAGTCACCTTTCTTTGGAATGACATCAAATATGGATCTCTTCCAGTCAGTTGACCAGATGGCTAACTTCCAGACTTTTGGATATAAACAAGTACCGCAAGTGCTTCCAGTGCGTCTTCAGCTTGCTGAGACATTTCATTCAGTAGTCTGTCAATTCCTGGAGCTTTGGGGGTGATAATGCCTTCAATGCAGCTTAGACTTCTTCCTTCTTTTCCAATGGTCCCTCATCATATACTACCTCTCAAAATGGTTCCATGTTGACCAATTCTTTGTAATACAGTGACCCTCTGTATTCTTTCCTTTTCTTTTTTTGCTGCTGTGTGTGTAATAAACATGAAAAATTTAGGGAAGTAATTAAGATTTACTATCAATTAGAATTAACTCAGTTTTTTTTAACTTTTATTGAAAGGTTCTCCTACCCTCCCACACCCGCTTCTTCACCTGTACATTATTGTGCATCCTTTAATCTTTAACTCAAATATGACCTGCATTGTGATGATTTTCTCCCCCTGGCAGAATTAGTAGCTTACCATTTCAACACCTGGTACATGCATCAAACGTATCCTTTAAGTGGTGGTTCTCAACTCTGCATTTTACAATCTTCTAGAGAATCTTTAAACATTTCCAGTGTCTGGTCATCACCCCAGACAGACACTTTCAAGGATGAGCTTGTCAGCTGGTTCTAACATATATCCCGCGAAGTGATCCATCCAGTGTAAAGGCATTTACCACACTGGTAGTTTTACTAATCCTTTATATTAAGTTCCATGCTCAATGTGGGTCAATTGACTTATCTTTATAACCCAAGAATTTAGTGCAGTACATGGGACATATTAATGTTTTACTGTTTATTTAAATGAATGAAATATGAACATTGACTTTTTTTAATTAACTGGAATTTCTTTAACAAGAAATTCAGTTTCTTTAATGACAAGGAATAACTCCAGCATTCCCTAAGAGCCTACACTAGAAATTTGCTTCAGTAGAACAAAAATTGACATTTAAAATAATATCAGAAATAAATATTTGAAAGTTTGTAATTTTTGACAACATTTGTATTCTGTTGACAATGATGCTCCCAAATTTTAAATAAGGCATACAGTCCAATGAAAAGAAAGGAATTTTTCTCAAAAGAACACCAGTTAATTGCTACTTTGACCCTAATATCCAATCTGTTCTCAGGCATTGAAGCA
>NW_022111321.1:13557651-13574086 GCF_000313985.2 Echinops telfairi
ACATGTTTAGTGTCTTAAAACCATACACATTTATTACTTTACCATTTCTGTGTGCTAACAAGCTGCACAGGGCTCAGCTGGGTCTCTTGCTGACAGCTTGACAAGGTGGCTATTAAGGTATTGACTGTGCTGAATTCCCACTCAGAGTCTTTCCTAGGAAAATAATCCTCCCCTTGAGAGTGTCGCAAAGATGCAGTTTCTTGTAGAATTGAGGTCTTCATGACCTACCGGTGCCTGTATTTCCTTTTGGCCATTTCAAAACAGTTGTTTCCTCCTTTAAGCCCAACTGTGGGATTTCCTCTCCATCCAATCTCTTTGACTTTTTAAAAGGGCTCACTGATTAATTCAGCCCCACCCCTAAACACACTCATCCTACCTTACAGTGAACCGAGTATACACATTAATTACATTTGAAATTTTCTTCATAATAACACCTAAATCAATGTTTGATTGAATAACGCAAAGAAGGTATATATGAGTGGACATGAATCTTGGAAGCCATCTAAGAAATAGGTTTATCATGCCTCTATTTTACAGTCTTATCCTTACTTTATACTTGTGTTTTATTTCTTATTCAAAATATATTTACTATTCTATATTGCATGCATTTTATTAGGTTGTCTCCAATCTATTCTTGGTACTCTGTGGCATCCCTTTTCTAATTTTCATTGCACCTTGCTCAGTTGTCAGAGCGTGTCTTTCCTCTGTATTTGTGACCGTTTCCACATCTGCTCTTCCCTTGCAGACAACACCTCAGAGAAGAGATTGGGATTAGCGTTTGCCATACTCCAGAAAGACCTCATTTAACTAAATGGCTAACAAAAGAAAAAACTCATTTTAAAGCAAGGTCCCATTCATAGGGACAGGGATCAGCATAATCTATTACATTTGGAATGTTCAGATGAAAACAAGGGGGGAGAAGTGTTTTTACAGTTATGTTTCAGGAGAGAAATAAGCGATAGAAATTGTTTTGAGGATGGCCGTGAACTTCCATAATATAGACAATTCTCTCAGCTGGGTGTGCGTTAATGCAGAAATGTTTCCGTCGGGTTGTCTGCATGAAGGTGACACAATTTTTCATCACCTTTGTCTGTTTCTCTGGTGATGAGATTGTTCCCAGCTCTACTCAGTTTATTTTCTGTCTTTCAATCATTTTCACAGTGATTTTATAAGAGGCTGTCTTGATATCTACTGAGAGAATGAGTCCCTGCTCAAGCACCATCTTTTTAGTCATCTTCTGAGACTGGAGGATGAGTGTCGTATTGTTAGTTAATATGATATTTTATTTTGAATCTTGGTCCTTTTATTCAGGAGCTATGTGAGCTTGGCCTAGATATTTACGCTTATGAGCCTGTGTCCTCATCTGTAAAATTGGGAAAGTAATCTTTGTCAGAAATTATATGAGATTCTGAATATAAAATTATGTAGTACTGAGTTTGGTTTTAGCTAATCAATAAATGAAATTGAATTTTTCTGGCAGAATCTGATTATTAGGATGATTTTTTAAAAGGCACAGAATGTCTTATCTAAACATTATCCTGTATTAATGATGGTATTGGCTAATTCATGAATTGCAAAGTTTAATCTATATAGGTTACACTAAAATTCCCTAAATCTTACCTTGAAGCATTGGATTTTGTGCCTATGTGTAGCTATCACCAAAATTACACATGGAAACTATAGAAGAACATTTTGCTTTACCAAAATTAGTACAAATTTTGAAAAAGAGTTGATATAATCTTTGGCTGTATAGCTACTTTGAATCTTTTAATTTAATGTCTTTTAAAGAATGTCCTTGCTTTTTAGCTGATCTTGTCTTCTTTTTTTGTTGATCTTTTCTTAAGAGACATAATTCTATGTGATAAATGCTATGTGCACAGAGTATTATTAGGCAACCATCTTTTGTGTAATATGATTCTAAGAGTGATTTAGCCAGCTTCTTGCATCTATTTGAAAACAAACTATTCTTTTACCGTGTCTTAAACTCTTTGATTAATTTGGACCATTTTCACTGGTATAAATTACCTTTCCAGACAGTTTTCACAAAGTGTATGCTCTTAGAAAGCATGTGTCCACAGAGCTAGTTTTATAATATGTTCTGTTACATACAACATCAGAATACTATGTTAAACCCTCAAACCTAACATGGAAGGTATGATGGAAGATCAGACCTGGTAACCTATTTACATTAGTATTTTAGCCAAGAAAGCCATATAAAACCCTTCTACTTTGCAACAAACTCATATGTCACAATGAGTTGGAACCAACTTAATGACAACAAACAACAACTAACAGGCCTCCATTTTATCATAAGAAAATATCTTGAAAATATTTGATCTTTCAAAAGTTATACATCTAGTGCTTTAAAATCCTCATCTTCCAGGAAAATAATGTTACAAGCAACAACATTTTGTCCACTAACTAGACATCTAAAATAAATTAAGGGGGAACAAGTTGACAAATTGCCCCCTCTTCCTCTCTATGAGGGTAAATAAAAAAGTATTGCCACTAAGCGGGTGCATAAGCAAATGTGGTACCAGGCTATCAAATATATAGTGTCTGCAGTCTTAAAGGCTTGAAGATAAACATGTGGCCATCTAGCTGAGAAGCAATGAAGCCCACATGGACAAAGCACACCAGCCTGTGTGATCACTAGGTGTCCATAGGATCAGGTATCAAGCATCAAAGAACAAAAAGTCATATCATTGTGAATGAGGGGGAGTGTGGAGTGGAGACCCAAAGCCCATCTGAAGGCAAGTGGACATCCCCTTACAGAAGGGTCTTGGGGAGGAGATGAGCCAGTCAGTGTGTAGTATAGTACCGATGAATCATATAAATTTCTTTTAGTTCTTTAATGCTCCCCCTCCCCCCACTATCATGATCCTAATTCTACCTTACAAATCTGGCTAGACCAGACGTTGTACACTGGTACAAATAAGAGCTGGCAACACAGGGAATACACAGGTTAAACCCCTCAGGACCAATAATAAGAGTAGAGATACCAGGAGGGTAAGGGGAAGGTGGGGTAGGAAGGGGGAACCAATCATGATCATCTACCTATAACCCCTTCTCTGGGGGAAGGACAACAGAAAAGTGGATGGAGGGAGGCATCGGAT
The DNA here is from genome assembly GCF_000313985.2 of Echinops telfairi. Lineage (NCBI taxonomy): Eukaryota > Metazoa > Chordata > Mammalia > Afrosoricida > Tenrecidae > Echinops > Echinops telfairi. The sequence goes on from NW_022111321.1 coordinate 13,560,768, forward strand.
GTGTAAGACATGGAAAAATAATAATTCATAAATTATCAAGGGTTCATGAGGGAGGGAGGGGAAAATGAGGAGCTGGTACCAAAGGTTCAAGTAGAATGAAAATGTTTTGAGAATGATGATGGCAACAAATGTACAAATGGATGTATGGATTGTGATAAGATTGTAAGAGTCGGTGCCAGCTCCTCAGAGGCGGCCATCCACCTGGCTCCCCTCCTGGCCGGATGGGCAGGTGGGCTGGAGGGGCGGCTGCTGCTGGAGAGGCGGGGAGGGGAGAGCTCGGTTATCCCAGACAGGCGATCATGCAGAACTTCTGCACTGCCCAAGTCTGTAGGTGGAAGAGCATCCCATGCGATCTGGCCTTCTTCAGGGTCCCGTGGGATCCGGCCAGGTGCCAGAAGTGGGTGGAGAATTGTAGAAGGGCCGACTTAGAGGATAAAACACCTGACCAGCTTAATAAGCATTATCGCTTACGTGCCAAACACTCAGCTCTCGATGATCAATTCTGCAAGATAATGTGATACCAACCCTATTTGATCTTACCAGTCATCTGGACAATCCACACAGTAGACACAGAAAATGAATAAAAGAATTGAGTGAAGATGAAATCATGACACTGAAACAGAACAATGATGAAACTTCTGAACAGGAACAAAAATATAAGGGAACGAACAACAGCAATGTCCAGAACCTCAGCGCAGAAGAAGGGGGTGAAGAACAGGATGAAGCCATCTTACCCTTCACCCTTGAGGAAAACCAAGAACACCTAAAATCTTTATTTGAACTTTTGATTCTTATGGGAAAACAAAACATGCCTCTGGATGGACATGAAGCGGATGCAACCCCAGAAGGTTTCTTTACTCCTGATAATTTTCAAGCTCTGCCGGATCAACTCTGGGGAAGAGGTTCTGAGAAAGCGCTTTGAGACAACAGCGGAGAACACGCTGTTCTGTTCGAAAACCCAACAGAACCAGATGCAAGAGATCTGCGAGAGCCGCCTCCGGGAAAAAGCTCTCAGGGAAGTGAGACTGGCGCTTCTCCGCCATTGTCACCGAGACGTGGTGGCCATAGCTGGGGAAGAGCATCTGCTCGTGTTAGTGTGGCTGTCGATGAGTCTCATAACCTGAGAGAATTCATGGACTTCCTCCCTGAAGAAGCAGATGTGGAAATTCACCCCACCATCACTGACAAGTGGGGACTGAACCTGGAGGACTGCCGCGGCCAGGCTTACAATCGTGCCTGGTGGGTTTTCTTCAAGATGAAAGTGGTTGCTTCTAGAATTTCAGAGGAATATCCTCAAGCCATCTACACACTCTGCTCTTCCTGTGCCTTAAAATATGGTTGGCAAAATCGGTGCCAGTTATGGGGGGATCTGTTGCATTGGGAACCAATGAGGAATGTTGTGCTTTCTTCCATCGATCACCACAACTGCTTTTAGAACTTGACAATGTAATTTCAGTCCTGTTTCAGAGCAATGAAGCAAGAGGTAATGAACTCAAGGAGATCTGCCATTCTCAAGGGACAGGCAGGCTTGATGCCTTTGAACTTTTAGTGGACCTCCTGCAAGCACTTGTTTTATGTTTAGATGGCATAAATTATGACACGTCAGATGGAATAATTGTGTAGCTGGACGAGCATTTGTGCTCTGTAGTGCAGTAACAGACTTTGATTTTATTGTTACCATTGTTCTTAAAAATGTCTTATCTTTCACCAGAGCCTTTGGGAAAAACCTCCAGAGACAAACCTCCGATGTCTTCTTTGCAGCCAGCAGCCTGACTGTCCTGCTGCATTCACTGAATGAAGTGATGGAAAATATTGAAGTTTATCATGAATTTTGGTTTGAAGAAGCCACAAATTTGGCAACCAAACTTGATATTCAAATGAAACTCCCTGGCAAATTCTGCAGAGCTCAGCAAGGTGACCTAGATTCTCAGCTCACCTCTGAAAGTTACTATAAAGAAATACTCAGTGTCCCAGCTGTGGAACACATAATTCAGGAACTGAACGATATCTTCTCAGAACAGCACTGCAAGGCTCTTAAGTGCTTATCTCTGGTCCCCTCTGTCATGGGACAGCTCAAATTTAATACGTCGGAGGATCACCATGCTGACACGTACAGAAGTGACTTGCCCAACCCTGACACGCTGTCAGCAGAGCTTCATTGTTGGAGAATTCAGTGGAAACACAGAGGTAACGAGATAGAGCTTCCATCCACCATCTATGAAGCCCTCCATCTGCCTGACATCCAGTTCTTTCCTAATGTTTATGCTTTGCTGAAGGTCCTGTGTATTCTTTCTGGGATGAAGGTTGAGCGCGAGCGCTATGAAAATGGGCGAAAGCGTCTCAAAGCATACCCGAGGAACACTGTGACAGACCACGGGTCAAGTAACTTGGCTTTGCTTAACATAAATTTTGATATAAAACTCGATCTGGATTTAATGGTAGACACATACATCAAACTCTATACAACTAAATCCGAGCTACCTACAAGTAACTCAGAAACTATTGAAAATACCCAAGAGATTATTTAAGCTAGTTTCTCTCTCTCTCTCTCTCTCTCTCTTTCTCTTTCTTTCTTTCATGTTTGCAATTTGGAGGAAAAGCTGTATGCTGTGGGCAGGCCACACTAAATCACTGATTATAAGTGACTTGCCTGTAAGCCTCTGATCAAATACATTAACCACTGATAATATGCGTATTTAAAATAGCCCCTCTTTGAAGATGTACTGGTATCTGTTCTTCCAGAAGCTAGCATGAAAGTGGCCCTGTATGTTTCTCGTGATCTCTTGTGGTCCTCTAGAATTGTTTTAATGAAGTCACTTTAGATGGAACATTTCTTATCACTGGATCCAATGATCAGGTATTAAGTTATGGTCCTTTCAAGAAATAAATTTTGAGGAGGAGGTACTGGAGGGGTGGGGAATGCATTTTAGCAAATGTAACAATGAATCTCAAGACTAACTTTTGACTTAGTGGGAGTTAATGTTAACAATCTGTAATGGATTATTGGAGGAATTACCAGAGTGAGATAAACTGAGCTCCCAGACAAGAATCTCAATATAGATTTTGTTTATCAAGTTAACCTAAAGGTACAAGTCACAGTTGAAGTTTGAATGGAGAAGCTTGCCTTTGTTCCACATCTGGCTGCTGCTGTGAACATTCCCTTGCTGAGCCTACACTGCCGTCGACTTTTGAGCAGGTTTCTGCTGAACACACTGTATCATGGTCAACCCAGAATCATGGACACGAATAACTGATGTTCTCTTTTTTCTTTTGCCTTTTCCCATGACTAGATCCACTGCCTTGTCCTGATTTATAAGCAAAACCTGGAAAAACCTACACAATTAAATGCTTTGTGGTTTATTTAGGATTAATACAGGAAATATTACTGGTATATTTTGGTGAAGAAAATCAATTTTGTACAGTTTATATCAATCTAAATAAAATGTGAATTTTTGTTTATTAAAAAAGAGTATGAGCCCACAATAAAATGATTTTTTAAAAAGTATTACTACTAAGGTCTCAATTCATGCATGCATAGGTTTATCTCAGTCAAAACATGTTTAAGTATGTTTCTGTGATATGTTAAAATGGATAGACAAGTTCTGTAAGTAATATTCTTGTCTTAGATTTATTAGGATAGCTTCAAACAAAACAAAACAATAAAAATCAACAATATGGAAACATCTTATGCCATGGAGGAAAAAAATTGAGGGACTAATATAAATTTTTAATCATCTCAAGTGAAAATCTTCCTAAATCACTGACACTTTGCAACAACGGTTATTGAATGTGAGATAGATGCATCAAGTAGGTTGAGAAGACCTCAAAGATGAACTCAAAGCAAATAAATTAGGACAGAAGGTGATGAGGACTGTTTTACAGATTACAAAAAGGGAATAATATTGGTAGCTCATCCCATCCCCAAGGACACAGAGTTATAGGGGTATTAATAGGAAGAAATTATAAGAAAAACACTAAATTCATTGGTGACAAAAAATCAGGAAATCAATGTCAAGGAATTATTTCTTATAATGATAATGTACCAGGTCATTTTTTAAAGAGCAGCCTTGGCCATTCTAACAGACTTTCTTTGGGCTATATTACTCCATTCATACTTTATCCTTGACCTTGCCCCTTCAGACTTCTCTTAATTCTCCAAACTAAAAAACTCATGATTTGAGTCCCTGGAGGATGTTAAAATTGCCCTTTTACTGTGGTATAAGTTCAAACATTCAGAATACTCTGGGGGAAATTTGGAAAGATGGACACACTGCTTTCAGAAGCATAGAGACCTAGAAGAAGGATATGTCAAGAAATAATAGCTTCATATTTTGACATATTTGTTTAATAAAGGCTTCTAAGATTTTGTCCACCACTTGTCTGTCTATTTGTCTTACTGTCGTGGCTTGTGTGTTGCTGTGATGTTGGAAGCTATGTAACTGGTATTCCATGTGCCCTCAGGGTCATCCAGAGCAAATAGGTTTCAGCAGAGCTTCCAGACTAAGAAGAGACATAGCATGGAAACATTGTCAGACACTGAAGCCTTATGAATGGGAGCAGACCATTGTCAGGGATAGTTCTAGAAGATGGGATCCTCTGTCCAAGGGCATGTGAAATGTGACTGAAGAGGGACAGCTTTCTTAGAGTGGCCCAGGGTGACATGAGTGGGGGCAAGGTTGTGGGAGTGGAGCCTACAACATCTTCATTTGCTGTGGGGCCTGACTCAAGGTAAGGAGCAAGAGATGCAACCATCTGCTAACGAGTGGAACTTGAAATGTGCAAAGTGTGAATCTAGGAAATTTGTGAATCTAGTGTCAAAAACGAAATGGAACACATAAAGATCAATGTCCTAGGCATTCGTGAACTGAAATGGACTGATATTGGCCATTTTTCATCAGAAAACAATACCAAAAAGAACAAGCAGTTGCTTTGAGGACTAAGGTCCACCTGACCCTAGTCGTGATATTTCCAATTGCCTTGCATGATGTGACGGTTGGACATTGAACAAGGAAGACTGAGAAGAATAGATGTATTTGAATTGAGGTGCTAGAAAAGAATATTGGAAATACTGTGGACTGCTGAAAGAACACATCAATCTATCTTGGAATAAGTATTGTCAGAGTGCTCCTTAGAGGCAAGGATGGCAACACTTCATCATTCATACTTTTCACAGGTGAGAGTGGTCCCTGGAAAAGGACATCATGTAATGTAGAGAGGCAGACCCTCTACATTAGACCCTCTACAAAGAGGAAGACCCTCAAGGAGAGTGATTGATCCAGTGGCTGCAACAATGGGTACAAGCATCAGAACCATTGTGAGGATTGTGCAAGGCACTGCTTCTTTCTGCTGTGAATAAGGTCACTATGGGTCACAACTGACTCACTGGCACCTAACAACAACAACAACAACAACAAGATTTTGCATCAAAAGGATTTTACTTATCCTCTTATAAGTACACAAACACACATGCTCACATGTGTGCGTGCATAGATCCCTCCTGGCTAGTTTGCTCTGACTACACGGAGCCCTGGTGGAGTAGGGTTTACACACTGGGCTGCTCGCCTCAAGATCTTCGGTTGGAAACCACCAGCTGCTCTGCGGGAGAAAGGTGGAGCTTACTTCCAGAAGAAGTTACAATCTCTGAAACTCACAGGGCCGGTTCTACCCTGTCTTACAGCGTCGCTACAGTTGGTGTTGACTCAATGGCATGGGGTTTCCTTTTTGCTTTTTGATGAGACCTTATGCAAAATAAAACAAATATTACCTGGCCAGGCATTATCCTCAAGACTTCTAGCATGTTTACTGTCATTGTATGGCTAATGTGCCAAGTCGTCTCATAGAGGATCTGTTTTATCCTTGCTGATTCTCCTCCACGTGACCAAGCATGCTGTCTTTCTCCAGGGAGTGGTCTCTTCTGATAATATGTCTATAGTACATGAAACAACGTCTCATCATCCTTGCTTCCATGGCGGCAATTCTTCCAAGACAGATTTTTGTTGTTGTCCTGGCAATCCATGGTACTTTTAATATTTTTTGCCAGTTTTATAATTCAAATGTTCAGCTTTTGCAGGTATTCAATTGTCAACATTTTACATGCATATTAGCTTGTTGAAAATACTGTGACTCGAATCAGGCACATTTTTGTCCTCAAATGACATCCACACTCTCCAATGTTTCAACGAGGTCTTGTGCAGTATATTTGCATAATGTAATGTCACACTTTATATCCTGAATGCTGCTTCCAAGAGGAATATCTGTGAATCAAAGCAAGGTGAAATTCTTGACGACCTAAATCTTGCCTCTCTTTATCAATATATTATTTAATGGTCCATTTGTGAGGATATTGTTTTTTTTTTTTACATTGAGTGGCAGTCCACATTGCAGGCTAAAATTCTTAAACTTAATCAGTAAGCAATTCAAGCAAGCTAGGTTGTGTCTTCTGCATATCGCGGGTGCCTCATTAGCCTTCTTCTCCGTTCAATCCAGTTTATCTGAGTATCTGCTCAACATACTGATTGAATAGGTATGGTGAAAGGTTATAACCCTCTGTGTTAGTCTAGGTACTTCAGAGAAACAAATCCACAGCAACTCATGTATAAGAAGTTTTATGTAAAGAAAGTGTGCCTCACGAAAACATCCCAACCCAATGCTGCCCAAGCCCACAAGTCCAACATTAACCCATTAACCCAGCACCAGTCCACAAAGTCCTCCACCTCCCAAAACAGAGGCAATGATGCTGACTGCAGGAGGAAAGCTGAGTGGTGAACGAATAAGCATCTCAGCACTAGCAGGGGTCTCCACATGGCTGCTCCAGCACCCAGGACTGCATCGGGATAGGTCCATGTGGCATCTCCTCAGGGATGTAAGTGAGCCTCTCCAGCTAAAGCAGGGAAATGGCTAAGGCAGCTGCACTATGGTCCAACTATCATAAAGCAAGAGACCTGAGAACTAGAAAGGCAAGGCTCACTGAGCCATTTATCCCTCTGCCCTTCAATTAACCCCACATGTGTTTATTGGCCAGGTTGGCACAATAAACTAACTACCTCATACAGAGTTGAATGTATTTGCATAGTCAATAACTTTTTAGAAAGGCAAATATCTTTCTAGTATTCTCTGCTTTCAGCCAAGACCATCTGACATTAGCAATGCTAGCTTCCATCATTCCATTTCGTCTTTTGAATTCAGCTTGACATTCTGGCAGCTCCTTGTTGATAGTCTGCTACAATTGTTTTTGAATGCTTTTCAGCATAACTTTTCTTGCATATAATATTAGTAATATTCATAGCCTAGTTAGTTAAAGTTATATGTTTCTTATTCACTTACTGGAAGTTCAAGTACTTTTTCTGGTAAAATATACATATATACCAAGCATAATGCATTTTGAATATATTTTAATTTTAGGATACTATCATTCTCTATTATAAGGAGCTCTAATGGCACATTGCTTATGTATTGGGCTGTTAACTTTAAGGGCCAACATTTGAAACCACCAGCCGCTTCATGGCACAAAAATTTTATGTGTTTTCTACTCCGGTACAGAGAGAGTCAGGAATGCATGGTGGCATTTCTACCTCTTCCTATAGGGTGGCTACTAGTTGGCATCAACTTAAGGCAGTGAGTTAAGTTTTTAATGATTTTTTTATGGAAAAGTATGTTGGCAAAATTAAAAAATATTACATAGACTTTTAATATTGAAAACATGCTCCATAAATTCATGGTGCACACATTGCATAATAGAACAGAAACTATGTTAGATGTGTAAAATATTTCATAGTCCTTTAAATACTTTTACTATATTTAGCAGTCCATTTAATGATTTAAAATAAATCATTTTTATTTCAAAATTTAAAATAAAATGTAAAACATTTTCATTGACATAATTATCATAACATACAACTGAAAATTTTAAATATATTAAAATGAATTGTGCAATCATTACCACTATTAATTATAGATCATTTTCTTCATTCTTATAACCATTATTACTAGCTACCCATTTCCTTCCAACCTCTCCTGTCATAATTCTAAGCAACTATTAATCTACTTACTGTTTGTTAACTATTAATCTAGTCACCTATGCTGGATTACATATAAAGAAAATCTCATATTAAAAAAACAACTCAAATACAATAACAAAATATAACACAGAAAAACTTCAGTACAGAAGAAAGCAGAAAATTTTAAAAACTAGAAAAAGTCATAAATGAGTCAAAAAGGAAAATAAATAGCCAGCTGTTGAGTTTTAACCAAACAATAACTGCAGTAATCTACAATGCACCCTGAGGACAAGATGATTCACATGCCCGGTCAATGGTCTGACAGTTCACTGGGGGCCTAATCCAGTGGGACATTGGGAATGGAGTTTTGGGCTTTCCCTATCATCCATAATCTTCTACAAACCAGGTGGTCAGAATTTAAACTCTAATACAATTCCTTCCTCTGGTTTTGGATTTTACTATTTGCAATCCTTTGATCACTTGGGCTGGTATGCTCCATCTATGTGGACCTAGCTGGCCACCTCACTTAGATGGCTGTTTGTTTTAAGACATGCCTTTAAAATCCCAGGCATTATTCTTTCTGATAGCTCAACATCTAATTTTTCACTATATTTCTCACTCATATCCTCAGTGACCACTTAATGAGGCAAGTTTAACAGGGCCATATCATAAGAACTAATCTTTTTTAGATTAACATGAAATAATATAGGTAGCCTGTAGGGGACTTTTGATAATTAGAATAATAATATAATGAATCTAGTCATTGAATGATTCAGAATTTTAAATAATAATGAGAAAAGGGATATATACATATATTGCAAAACTTATTGAACTAGAATACATGAAACATTAACTTGTACTGATTAAAAAACTTCAGTGACTGAACACTGCTTAAGAAAGCAATGGGAGTTAGACACGGACAAGAAATTTAATAATGGTCATTCACTAAAGCACACTAGGACATATTGCAAGAGCTAAGACATGTTGTGAGAATATGAAAATTGCAAGTGCAAGATTTGAACCAAAGTCCAATTATTTCAAAGTCCACAGCATTGTTATAATAGTCATGTTTCTTCTCAGCTTAGGGTGTTGCAACTTTGAGTCTAAAGGAGTATTTTATTTTCTTTAATCTGCATAGTTTAGTAATTAAAAAAATTATTCTTCAGTATGATTCTTCAAGTTGTAGATGTCATCTAGAACATGAAAAAGTATATTATTTCTGTGACATGGACGTTTATTTTACAGATGAATGTTTTATAACCAATGTAAAAATAATTAATAGAAAAATTAGAATATTACTGATGTAATGAAGAAATTATTTGCATTTCTGGGCTAGTTAAAACAAGTTTTCCTTTTTTAATGTAAAAAAAAATCGCCATCCAGATAATTTATAACTTATCATCTAGATGTGATTCCCCTGTTTTTCATGAAATAATTTCTTAATCATTTTGATTACTTTAGAGTATTATGTACTGTGTATTTTAGTACCTTAACAATTTTGTTTATAAAATGTATTTTGTTTCAAAGCTGCAGTATGTATAAATTATTCTTGAAAAACAGATGAGCTAAAATTTAATGAAGCCACCACTTCCCCTTTGACAGTAAATAAAAAGAAATGAGTAACAAGGTAGATGCAGCTCACGAAGTAAATTAGCAAAACCAGTTTAATTGCATAAGTTTCTGTAATGAGAAAATGACATAAACACACATACACACAAAACACCTACTGCCAGCAAGTCACATACAGCTGTGACTTTCTCCTGTGGATCGATTGTTGGGTGAGAACCTATGACTTTGAGATTAGTAGTTCACTACCTACCCAGCAATACCACCAGTACTCCTTGTGGCATAAAAAGAAGAAAATAAATAAGTAGGGAGCTGGACAATCCTTTGAAAGAGAGAATAGACTTAGCAAATAAATACAGTGAATGGATCTGCAGAAAACAGCTTAAGGATGTCTAATTTATCCAAATCCACTCACTTTAAGTCTACAACTCAAACCTAGAAAATTTGTAGAATTGTGCAATCCCCACTACAATTCACTCAGAATATGTCCACCTCCTTGCTCCCAACAAGGTTAGTTCACACCTGTTATAGTCAATCCTGCTGCCACACCCATACCAAGGCAGCTATTGATTTGCCTTCTTTATTTACGTCTTAAGCATTTTCATATAAATAGACCTGGACAATATGTGGTACTGTCCATGTTGTTTCTTTCACATATCGCAAGGGCAAGTAACCATTTTCCCTAATAGTAATTTTTCTCTAGTGATACTTTAGGTTTCGTGAGGCATGTTGTCTCTACTTAAGTAGGCATACACAGTACATAAATAAATAGATATGATTCTCTCACAGTAAAACTTCATGTTCTTAAATAGATGGAAAGCCAAATTTGTTTTAGGATGTGGTTTTCTGAGCTTGATGATAATGCCTTCGTGGCTTAGCCAGGTTGTAACACGTGTTCAGGATGCCTTCCTTTTTATTGCTGTCTAATGCTCAAGTGTCTAACACTACATAGTGCTTATGCAGTCACCCATCGATCAGTATGGGGTTGCTTTTGGTTACTGTGGTCCACACTATCTTGTTAAGGGTCTCCTGATAACATGTCTAAATGCCTAAGATGAAGTCTCACCATTCTTGCTTCTGAGGAGCACTTTATCTGTACTTCTTCTAAGACAGATTTGTTTGTTTGTTCTTTGACCATCCATATCCCTTTAAAAAAATCATTTTATTGGGGGTTCATACAGCTCTTATCACAATTCATCCATCTATCCATGTGTCAAGCACATTTGTACATTTGTTGCCTTCATCATTCTCAAAACATTTGCTTTTTACTTGAGCTCTTGGTATCAGCTCCTCATTTTTTCCCTCCCTCCAGTAACCTCCCTCCCTCACGAACCCTTGATATTTTAAAAAATATTATTATTTGTTCATGTCTTACACTGTCCAATGTCTCCCTTCACCGATTTTTTATTGTCCATTCCCCTGGGAGGGGATTATATATACATCATTGTGATCAATCCCCCCTTCCCCCCAGCTCCTCCTTTCCCTCCTGGTGTCTCTACTCTCATTAATGTTCTTGAGGGCTTTATCTGTCCTGGACTCCCGTGTTTCCAGCTCTTATCTGTACCCATGTACATGCTCTGGTCTAACTGGATTTGTAAGGTGGAATTTGGGTCATGATAGTGGGGTGGGGAGGAAGCATTAAATAACTAGAGGAAAGTTGTGTGTTTCATCGGTGCTATACTGCACCTCGACTGGCTCTTCTCTTCCTTGTGACCCTTCTGTAAGGGGATGTCCAATTGTCTACAGATGGGCTTTGGGTCTCCACTCCACACTCCCCGTCATTCACAATGAAATGATTTTGGGGTCTAGGTCTTTGATGCCTAATACTTAATCTCATCAACACCTCATGATCACACAGGCTGGTGTGCTTTTTCCATGTGGGCTTTGTTGCTTCTCAGCTAAATGGCTGCTAGTTTATCTTCAAGCCTTTAAGACCCCAGACACATAGCACTTTTATTATCCTGGGCCAACACAATTCAAACGCATCAATTCTTCTTAGGTCTTCCTTAAGCAATGCCCAACTTCCATACGTGCATGGCCCTCTAGGATAGAGCTGAATTGTGGGTATCTAAGACTACATTTTTATAGGAATAGAAAGTCTTCCTCTTTCTCCCATGGAGTGGCTAGTAGTTTTGAACTGATGACTTTGCTGTAGCATACAGTGCTATACCACCAGGATTCTCCTTCCAAGGCTACCACAGACATTTGAAACTCATAAATATTCTAAAAATCCAATTTCACAGAACCGTTTGAACCACCTAAGGAGCTAGCACAAAGGGAATTAAACTTGATTTTCTTGCTGTTGCTGTTTCTGAAAATGCAAATCTAAAAGTTCTTTGTATCTGTAAAAACAAATGAGTGTACAGAAACAAGAAAGCCTCTCTACTGGTACCTGTTCAAGTGGGTGACTTCTGAAGCATTAAGACAAAATTGTACTTGCGTTATAAAGAGCATGAGCTGCTGCCTTTTTCCTGAATGTATTCCACGGACCTTCCATATTATTAGAAGGGAACACCTGCTGGGACATAGCATTATTATTGCAGTCTCTGTTCACATTTGTAAGGATAATGAAGCTGAGACAAATATTTATGTACACATCCTAGAAAGCTCACCTTTGAAGTACTGTAATAAATAACTATTAAAATTATTAGTAAGTACCTTCATTCTGATCCAAACAGAAATATCTTCTGACTTAATTAGGTGTTCAGTACGTAGTTATGTTAAGTTAGAACTCCATTTCAAGTTAAAACCTAGAGGTACTAAAACATCTCAGAAGCAGAAATGCTGTCATAAAAACGAAATGGTTTCCAGATATGGCTCTCAGGGTAGAAGACACAGTTTTCTAGAATACCCACATCTTCATTTCCTTATTTTTTCAATCAGCATTTTTTCCCCTATTGGAATGCTGTTATGTTAGTCATAAGGCTATCCGTTTCCAGTTGCTATTGAGTCTATAGGGTTATTTTCAGTATTACTAATCACAGATACCATATATTTCCTCTCTATCTTATATACACTCACTGGGGTAACCATGCAGATCTAATATATTTGTCTTAATTTATTAGTATAATAATAATCATCATTGAATATTGTGATAGTGTTGGAACATTTTTTGCTTCATTTTCAGCTTAACGAAAGGCTCTTTCTTGGCCCTGAGAATTGAGATATCTCTGAAATAATGAATTTGAACTCATAAAATCTTAATTAAAGACCATGTTTCGCTACTTATTAGATCTTAAAGAAGAAATCCTCTTGCACATCTGTTGAACTGCTAAATAAGAAGAGAAATCAGGCAAATAATACATCAGAAGTGTCATGATGGTGGAATGACAGCTAACATAACTCGGTAAAATATAAAATCAAATAAATGTATAAAATAATTTAAACGCTACAATTCATCATGTTATTCAGTATAATCATTACATATTATTTAATCACCTATTGAGGGAGGTAGTTTATTTTGCAAACCTGGCTGATAGACACATGTGGGGTTAATTGAAGAGCAGAGGGATAAATGTGGGGATAATTGAAGGGCGGATGGATAAATGGCTTGGTGAAGGACAGATGAACCCCCCAGGACCAGTGGAGAGAGTGGCGATGGCAGGAGGGTGGAGGGAAGTAGAAGGATAAGGGGGAACAGAGGACAAGGTTTACATGTGGCCTCCTCCCTGGGGGATGGACAGTGGAGAAGTGGGTGAGGGAGACATTGGATGGGGTAAGATATGATAAAATAATAATAAATTATAAATTATCAGG
>NW_022111321.1:13577348-13579588 GCF_000313985.2 Echinops telfairi
CTTACACATGAGTTTCTGTGGATTTGTTTCTCTAAAGTACCCAGACTAATACTCCTTTCATTTCTTTGAATCTTTATATCCCTGTCATGTGGGTATCAACGATATTGTCACACAGCTGATTGAAACTGTAGTTAAGGTAGATTAAGAGACTTGTCCAATTGTAGCTGCAGTAAAACCTGGTTTTTAGATCCCCAAATCATTCCACTACACTACAAAAATATATTCTTTAAGTCATTATGCTTAATTCTCCTACATTCATTCAGCCTGCATGTTTATCCACATATCTTCTTGTAGATACTTGTTGTTCCAGAATCACGTACGTGTATATTATCTCTGCTGGCTTTAACTTCTGTGGTATCCCATTGTCCTCCTGGCCTCTATTTTGCTTTGTCAACTTCCCTCTTGTTGTATATTGCCTTCTCTTCACCCATTTTTACATGTGCCCACCTGCTAGCCACTCCCTTTCTCTCCAACCTCTTATAACCATCAAATACTTTTGTTCATTCTTATTCTTTCACGTAGCTTAATATTTCATTGTGTATATCAACTAAAGTTTGTTGATATATTCTTCTATTGATGGACATTTATTTTGATTTTGTCTCTTTACTGCTGTGGATAGTGGTGAGAGGCATATGAGCACACACACATACTTGTGCCATTGCTCTTATGAGTATTTCTCAATGATAGATGAGGGAGTTTGGGAACATTTGGTATTTCTATTCCCAACTTTTTGGATACCTTTTTCACCATTTTCCAATCACATCACTAGTATATGAGGGTTTTATTCTCTCCAAAACCTTGCCCACATTTATTGTTTTCTATTCTTTTGAACTCAACTAGTAATGCTGGCATAAGATAATATCTTATTGTTATTTTTATTTACATTTCTCTAAAGGATAATAATTACAAGCACTTTTTTATGTTTGTTGCATTATTGAATATATGCTTTTAATTGGATTGTCTTTTCCTTTTGAGATGCGAAAGTTTCTGAAAAATTTAGAGATTACTCCCTTGCTGATTCTTATTCCATCAGTCTGTGAGTTCTCCTTTTATATTTTGGTGAAATTTTTGTACATGAAAGTGTCTAGTTTTTATAAGATTTTGTTACCGAGCTTATTTACTGCTGTTGTGTGTGTTTCAGTTATAGTATGCTATGAATTAGGGCTCCTAAGCATGTTACTATTTTTTGGTTGATGATTTGTACTACTCTCCGCTTTACATTCAAGTCTTTATTTCAGTGGACCACATAAGCCATGGGTTCCACTTCACTCTTTTGCATGTGGCGTTCCAGTTTTGCCAGCACCATTGGTTAGTGTTATCTTTTTTATTTCACTCCTTTTACAAGGATCTAGGTGATTGGATTTACTCCTGGGTTCTCAATTCTATTCCACTTATTTCTGAATCTTTCATACCCATACTAGCTTTTGTCTACCGTGCTCTATAGTAGATTTTGAGATAGGGAAGGGAGAGGATGCCCACTTTGTTGTTTTTATTTAGAAGTTTTTTATTTAATCCCGTCCCTTTCACTTCTATATAAAGTTGGTGATTAGTTATTCTATCTGTTTAAAGAATAATGGAGTACAGAGTGAGATTTCACTGTATTTGGAGAATGGCTTCTGTAGTATTGGGATTTTCACAATACTGTCTTCTTGTTCATGAACATAGTATAGTCTTTCATTTGGATAAGTCTATGTTTTTCTTTTTTTTAAAAAAAGAAGTATTTGTACTTTTCTTTAAATATATAATTCTTTAACAGTATCAGAAAGTAGTCAAGCATGCAATCAAGATGAATTGATAATCATTGGCGATTGCAATGCAAAATCTGGAAACAGAGAAATTAATAGCAGTTGGAAAATTAAGTCCTCATGATAGAATGAAGCTGGAGATCCCATGGTACAATTTTGCAGGGCCAGGATTTGCTATAGCAAATACCTTTTTCAACAATAAAAAAGCAAGTATACATGTGGATTTCTCCACATGGAATATTCAGGGAGGCTTGTAGTTTTGAACTACTGACCTTGCGGTTAACAGCCCAATATGTAATCATTAGAGGGTGGGATGTGTCTTGAGCCAGCACCTGATTAGAAAGTGTAACTCAAATCAACACTCCTTGCTCCCTTAATGGTTTGGTCTATACACAACATATACGAATGTTCTGGCAATGTTCTCTCTCTTGCTCTCAATGCTGCATCTGGCTTGTCTTTTTCTGACCTGTGGTTCCTGGGATCTGAGTCAACAGC
>NW_022111321.1:13581376-13582511 GCF_000313985.2 Echinops telfairi
GACTGGTCTTGGCCATTTTGAATAAGAGTCCAATGGTTTGCTATGCCGAGAATGATGGATTCTAGACACATGGGTTTGCATTCATTGTCCAAAGGACATTTCAAAAATGTTCATGAAGTACAACATTGTCTACAGTAGGATAATATCTCTACAGATACAAAGTATGAGAAAATTCAGTCAATACTATCATTCAAATTTTTCCCCTTTGTATTTTATTTTATCTTATTTTTTATTAAAAGATCCTTTTATTGGGGAGTCTTACGGCTCTTATAACAAAAAAGATGCTTACTTATGCTTTATCGACTATGCAAAGTCATTAAATGTGTGGACCATAACTAACTCTGGATATCATTGAAAAGAATGGGAATTCCACAACAACTCTTCACTCTACTCATGTGGAACCCATACATAAATCAAGAGGCAGTTGTGTGACCAGAACAAGGAAATAATGAATAGTTTAAAATAAGAAAAAGGTGTGTGTTATGGTTTTATTCATTCACCATCCTTATGCAAGATGTATGTGGAGCAAAAATTAAAGCAGCTGGATTATATGAAGAAGAACATGGCATCAGAATTGGAGGAAAGCTTCTTAACATCCAATGATATTCAGATGACACAACCTTGCTTGTTGAAATGGAGGAGGACTTGATGCATTTACTTGATGATGAGGAAGGCTTACAGCCTTCAGTCTGGATTACAACTCAATTTAAAGAGAACTAAAGTCCTCAAAACTGGACCAATAGATAACATCATGATAAATATAGAAAGAAATTGAAATTTTCAAGGATTTCATCATGCATGATCCATAATCAATACTCATGGAAACAGCTGTCAGGAGATCAAATAATATATTGCATAGAGTGGACCTGCTGCACAAGACCTCTTTAAAGCATGGAAGAGCAAGGTGTTACTTTGATGACTAAGGTGGGCATGACCCAAGCCTTGGCATTTTCAATCACCTCATATGCATGTGAAAGTTGAATATTGAATATGGAAAATCTAAGAATTAATGCTTATATATTATGATGCTGACAGACTATTGAAAATACCATGAGCTTGCTAAAGAACAAAAATAGCTGTCTTGGAAGGAGTACAGCCAGAATACTTAATAGACAAAATGATGGTGAGACTTTGT
>NW_022111321.1:13583933-13602449 GCF_000313985.2 Echinops telfairi
AACATATGAAATTATATTGCATCAGAGTGTATACTGTAGTAGATTTTAAGCACATTAAATAAAAAGCCAATGCTTTTTTCCCCTCCTTTGAATCTGATGCTTAGAATTTTCTTTATTAATATTTATAGAATAAACTAAATCATTCGGAGTTATGATGAATGAGCAAATGAATTAATTTTATGCTGAAAAGAGCACCAGAGGGGGTGGAGTGTAGAGCAGGAACAAAACCGAACAGGAGTTCTCCCAGTGCCCAAAGGCCCACCCACCTTTACTTTGACCCAGCACGGGCCTGACAAGTCCCACCGTCTCATGAAATCCCCACTAGGACACTCAGCACTTATGAGGGCTATTCCAGATTTCTCATAAGCTAGAAGGAAGGAGAAGCATGTGTTCTGTACACCACCACAGGTCTTGTTTTCGAGGGGAATGATCTCACTCTGTGGTTTGCCACTAGGGATCTTAAACTGTGATGTGAATTCTTCATTTTCTCTTTTCCTGCTTAAAGGCTCATAAGGACACCAATTTGTTGGAAAACATGAAATTGGGTGGAATATAATTGCTTTCTCATTCAGCTAGATTCTCTGCAGGACCTTACGACAGATCTATACTCTTATCCTGAGGTGGGGAAGGGAAGCAATTATTCTGAGAGTTTAGGCTGAGAAAGTATAGCAGAAAACACAGCCAGCTGTGCATTTTAAATTAACTCAAATTCCACCAAGGAGCTCAAAATAAACAATGATGAGGTGAAATTTCATAAGTGTATTTCTGAGGCGCCTATCTATTCTAATATCCATTAAGAAAATCTAATCCCATTAGCACCTGGCAATTGAGTATAGTTGGGAAGCCAGAAAACTGTCTTTTTTTCTTCTTTCTTTTTCTTTCTTCTCACAAAACTTTTCCTAATGAATGTTTCCTCTTCCTCATTCACTTCCTCCTTCTTTGCTTTTCTTTTTTCTTCCCCTTCACCTATAAAGAATTCCCCCACCCCAAAACTTACTAAGCTAATTCAAGGAAATCCTTTAAAACGTAAACTTAATTCTCAATTTTAAAATGATGGTAATGATGGAGGTCTAATAAAGGAAGATGTGTTTTGTTTTAACTTTTTAATGGGTCCTTCTGTTAGACAAGATATTGTTAAAGAAACTGTGATAGGTAGGTTTATTGTGCCAACGTGGCCAGTGAACACATGTGGAATTAATTGAAGGGCGGAGGGATAAATGGCTCGGTGAGCCTCACCTTTCTTGCCTCTTGCTCTTTGATGATCAGACCAGTGTGCAGCTGCCTTGCTTGTTCTCTACTTCAGTTTGCAAGCTACATTACCTGTGGGACACCTAACTCGAGGACTGTGTCACTGTAGTGTGAGGTTCCTTCAAGACCTGCTTCACCACACTACTGGAATTTACATCTCTTAAGCTGGGTACTGTCGGACCCTGTCATCTGGCTGACTGTTGGTGACCTGCCTTGCTGTTTGCTGTCTGTGCCCAGATAGCCTGAATTGCTCTACAGAGAACTACCTGGTGGCCCTCAAGACTTGTGAACTGTCTCACAAAAGTGAGTTACACTGAGCCATTTATATTGCTTTATAGATTAATTAACTGTTTATTTCTTATGATATATATATATGATATTCTTATGATATCATATATATATATAATCATTCGTGCCCTGGTTTTGTTTCTCTAGAGAATCTGTCTAACATTGAAACAGAGAGGTGGGTAGCAAGACAACTATAGGCCCAGAAGAATAAAGGACTAAAGATTTCCTACCACCTGTCAACTTGAGAGTGTGCTTGCTGAATCCTGAGCTCATTCTTTATTGATGGTGAACTCTGGGTCTTCTTTGAAGGCAATTTGGTAAAGAAAGTTCTCTTTGACTTCATTGCTTGTCCTAGATATTTGCTGCTGCATTCTTTTCATAAGGGGACTTTATTTTCAACTAAGACAAAACATTAGTTGTACTTAAATGTGAGATTCAAGATTTACCACAATAATTCTTGGGAATATACTTGGATAGAATATATTGTTAAGAGATTGCATTTTTATTAGTTTCTTTTAAAATCCCACTGTTCACAGAAACATGTTTATTTATTTATTGCCAGAAGATAGGGTAGATTTTAACATTACATATTTTATGCAAACATTTTTGTATCTATGATGGTAAAAACAAAACAAAACAGACAGACAAGTAAACACACAAAACAACTCGCTGCAATTGAGTCAATCCTGACGTACGGTAGCCCTACAGGACAGAGCCGAACTCACTCCTCGGGTTGTGAGGCTGCAGATCGTTTAGGGAAGAGAAAGCCTCATCTTTCTCACCATTCCATGAGGGGTCTGTTAAGATGGTAGACCTTAAAATATGTACTGTGATTAGTGTTTTCTGTCAATTTTGTGCACCTTTAAGAGGACATCATTTCAACTGATCAGTCAGGTCACAATCTAATTACATCTCCTTGGACTGTGGCTTATTTATTCGAGACCTTGTGGAGAACAGGTATCTTTCTCTTTGACCCCTCTCTTCCCTGCTTCTGGAGTTGATGGCTCATGTGGCCAGATGACTCTGAGAGCTGTCTGGGCCCTGCCATATTTCTGCCAACCTTGAATCCACAGGATTGTCTACCCTTTACCTATGATCTCCCAGTTTACTGTGCCGCATTCCAGAATCACTGGCCTGCAATGATGTGAGTCTCTACCTAGTATCTGATTCATCAGCGTGAGTTGGACTGAGCTGGGCTGGCTCTTCCTTAGTAAGAATTTCTTTCTCGATATAATGTGATTTCTGATACACGTATGAATGTCACTGGTTTTGTTTCTCTTGGCAACCCAGCCTTACCCATGTGATGTATGCTCTTAACCCATTGCTTCAACAAAGTAGTTGTATTTTTTCAACTTCAAAGTTGATGTTTAATTATTATGAAAGAGGTAATGAAGGGATCTTGATGGTCAAACTGTTAAGCTCTTGGTGCTTAACCAAAAGGTGGGCGATTTGAACTCTCCTACAGAGAGTTCAAAAAATGAAAATCAACTTCTATAACGATTAGAGTGGAGGAAATGCACCGTGGCGGTTCCACTCTGTCATACAGGGTCAGTATGAGTCAAAGTCAACTCAGTCACACCTACCAACAACAATCACAAAATAAGTACAATCTCTTTTTTAAAACAATAAGCAGTGTTGAAGAAGTAACACTGATGAGTTCAAGTACTTCAGTTTTAACTTAGCTTTGCCAAATGACTGGTGCCAAAGACTCTTTCTGAGCCTCATTTTCCTTGTCTGCAAAGTGGAAACAGTGCTATTATGACTCAGCCTGCTTCCCTGGACTATAGTGCATCCCAAATGCCCTCTGGTACAGTAAAATCATGTGAAAATTAAAATTCTAAATAGTCAGCTGAGGTTATTATTATTCTTTCAAAAATAAAGATAAAATGTAGAATATATAAAAGTCACCTTTAATAGCCAGTTTACTTCCTAGAATTGTCGTACCACCTGGAATTGTGAATAAATGGCTAATTCCATTGAAAATGCTATTCCGGGGTGAGAACGTACTAGCATTCACGCCACAGTGAACATTTGAATGAGTTGTCCACAGGAATTTACAACCTGTTGTCGTTGTTAGGTGCCATCAAGTCAGTTCTGACTCGTAGTGACTCCTATGCACAACACCACGGAACCCTGCCAAGTCAGGTGCATTGTTGCCACCTGGTCAACTCAACTTGTCAAAAGCAAATGCCTCTTTTTCACTGTCCGGCCACTTTACCAAGCATGATGTCCTTCTCCAGGAACCCGTCTCTCTTGACAACATGTCCAAAGTATGTGAAACCGAGTCTCATCATCCAAGCCTCTAAGGAGAATTCTGGGTTTACTTCATCCAAGATAAATCCCTTTGTTCTCTGGACAGTCCACGGTACATTTCAAGGTTCTTTGCCAGCACCATGATTCTAATGTATCGATTCTTCTTTGGCTGCCTTATTCTATAGCTGTGTTTCACATACATATGAGGCAATTGAAAATAGCATGTCTTGGATCAGGTACACCTTAGCCCCTGGAGAGACATCCTTACTTTTCAACACTCTAAAGAGGTCTGGTGCACCTGAGTGATGCAATATATCATTGGATCGCTCGACTGTGCTTCCATGAGCATGGATTAGCATGCCTGGTAAGAAATGGCTTCATTCCATGAAGCAGTCATAACTTAATATGAGGAGATAAATAATAATAATAATAATAATAATAATGCAGCAATAGACTTAATATTTTATAATTTCATACTATATTCTTTGCTTGAACTTAGAGTATAATAAATACCAGTCTGGAAAACATTAATCATTGAAAAGCACCTTAAAGCTTTAGAAAAACAACCTCTTGTGGAATGTCACACGGGAGCATAGTAACCAGCTTTAAGATTTTAGAAAATTTTCACTGTCATCTCTTCCTCAGTTTCTCACAGCTATCTAAGTTCTTCCTCAGCTAATTTCCTTCCTTAACTTTCAAACCAGCAAAGTCCTGTCTCTGACAAGAAGCACCGAGAGCACTGTGTATATATATTTTATATATACAGACATATATATGCATAGCCATGTAGCATTGTGGTTTTCTTTAGTTTACTAGCCCCTTTTCCATCATATTTTCTCCCTCTATCTCTTACTCTGTTGAATAAAGGTTGTTTCCTGGAAATGGAAATTGAGAGTTAGCATACAAATACTGTCGATTCCCTTTTCTGGATTGATTCCTGAAGCTTTAGCCATCCGTAATGATGAAATTAACCTACAGAACACATTGGGACACTAGTGGTTGCATGATTTTTTTGCCCCCAAATTGCCATGAGCCACTGTGATTAACCTCCTGTCTGATAAATTTGGAATTGGTTTTGTACAAGTATAAGGATAGATGAGGATGCAATTAGATATAATCAAGTTATAAGTCTTTCCAAATGGTTTTATATGCCACTGGTGATAGATCAAATTATTCTGAACAAATGAAGATAACACTGTCTCTGGAAGCATGTTTACTCTCTAGGGAAGGCAGCCCAGTCTGTCAGTCCAGAAGCCTGAGAGAGACGCCTGCCAGCTCTCATGGATGGTGATAAGGAGAAGGGGGTGTGAACCCGAAGTGAGGCATCAATAAGTGTCCTCAGAGGAAACCAACTCCCCACGTATAAAAGTCCCACATATTAAGTATTTTCTTTTTTTGATAATCAAATACAAATTCGTGAAAATGTGTGTCTTTTTATAATACTTTTATTGGGGTACAACTCATCACAATTCATCCATCCATCTATTTTGTCAAACACATTTACACATTTGCTGCCATCATCATTCTCAAAACATTCTTTCTACTCAAGTCCTTGGTATCAGCTCCTCATTTTTCCCCTGCCCCCCACCCTCACTCATGAACCCTTGATAATTTACAAATTTTTATTATTTTTTCATGTCTTACCCTGTCCAATGCCTCCCTTCACTTTTCTGCTGTCCGTCCCCCACGGGCTTATCTGTAGATCCTTGGGATGGGCTCCTCCTTTCTACCGTGAGTCTTTAGCAAAGGATTGCCCTGACAGTTGCTCAGACTTGGAGAGTCAGCGTGCCTTCATTTCCTCGTGGGCTTTCTGTGGGCGGGACGCTGGTCAATAAAGTGAATTATACATTAGACTTTCAAGTGGATGTGTTGATGGCGATGCCTGGACTGGGCATGCGGACATGTAATCCTCAGGAAAGGAGAGCTGTCGGAGACAGAAGGTTCAGATGTGCTGCCACTTTGAGAAGATCCCGCGTAGGAGCCACGCTCCTGGTCTCCTCAAAGGGAAAGGGACCCAGGAAATCTGTGTCACACTTGTGCTTTATGCTTTGTTAATATATTTTATAGCCCTTATTTGGATATTTATTCAGGCTTATTTTTCTGGTGATAAAGACTCAGTTTTAAAAGGACACTTGGAAGGACTACAGCTTTTATTATATGTGTGTGTGTTAACATTTGTAACCCTTTTTAAAAATCATTTTATTTATTGGGGACTCATACAACTCTTATCACAATCCATCCATCCATCCATTGTGTCAAGCACATTTGGACATTTGTTGCCCTCATCATTCTCAAAACATTTGCTCTCCACTTAAGCCCTTGGTATCAGCTCCTCATTTTCCCCCTTCCCTCCCTGCTGTCCCCTCCCTCTAGAACCCTTGATAATTCATAATTATTTTGTCACATCTTACTGTTTGTAACAAGTTTTGCAGAATGGTTTTCAGGGCCATTGAAGGGATCAAAGCAGCTGCTTGTGGAAGTGAGCTTGGAAGGGTGCGTGTGCATGTTCTGTGCGCAATGCCGGGTGGCACTCATTGCAAACACTAGCAGAAAATGTGTTGGTTTGAACCCACTGAGAATGCCTCAAAAGACAGGCCTGACAATCTGCTTGCAAAACGTCATGGCCTTGACCACAGCTGATTCCACAGCAATGACAACCACAACTACTACAATATATGATTTTCATATATGTATATGTGTCGGTGTAGTCTTCCATGTGCCTCTGTCTTTCTGTTGGGGTTGACATAAATTTTATTTCAAAACAGAAAAATGGATGTAGGGCAGGTTGCAATAAGGGGCTTGCATTATGCTTGCAATTAGTTCGGTGCTAAACTTTGGAGTGTTTAGATGGCCTTGTTCCTAGGAGGGAAATTGCTGCAAGTTGAGAAATTCTTACTGAATTGATTCTGTTATGAATATTTTACCTTCCTAAACTTTTATAGATTATGAGGTCAAATGAAATAATTTACATCCTTAAATATTTCCCATAAACTGCCCACAATGCTGCTCATATAATAAACCCATTTGTTACTGCCACGTCCATTCTGAATCATGGTGACCTGATATAGGGAAGAATGAAACTACCCCCAGGAGACTGAGATAAAATCTTTAAAGGCAAGCCACCTCATCATTTCTCCTGCTGACTCTGCAGATATGAGCCAAACACTTAGCCCAAAGCACCAGCGAGGCTCCTTTTGGTTTATTAACAAGTTACCCCAGATGAATAGGAAAACCAAAGTTGCCCTCACTTGCTGCTGCCCAGTGGATTCTAACTCCCAGTGACCCTGTCAGCAGAGTAGAATTGCGCCTAATGATTTCCCCAACTGTAAATCCTTACGGGGAGAAGGCATCTGTCTCACACAGAGAAGCTGTTGGGCTTGAACCGGTGGCCTCTGGTTAGCAATCCATTTAACCCACAGAATCACCAGACCTCCTTGAGTGTATAGTAGAGTCTAGAGTAGAGAATTACTAAATCTAAGATATTTAATATTTTGCCAAGTGATAAATGAGAATTTACAAATTGAATTGGATAATATTTCTTATAAAATTGGTGTTTACAATTAATTGGATTCATAAACCTGGTTTGTGTATAATTGAAATTAAGCTAATAAAATTAGAACAATTCATTTTCAACTTGGTTCTGAAATGTCCATCACAATTTCTTAAACACAAACTCAGAATTGAAATTAGATATCAACATATGGGAAAATGTGACTTGCACTTTTATAACTTAATTTAACGAGTGAGTAAATTGAATTGGAGGAGGCCTGAACCGCTACTCCTAAGAGCATCCTCTCCTCCTGAGCTGGTGTTCCTTTCATACAAGAATCACAACACTCGAATTCTGACTAGGAGCTTCAAGCCTGGAGGCTAGTACTCTGCATTTGAACTCCAACCCTGTTGCTCACTAACTGGATGGCCTTGAGCATATATTTCCTAACTTTTCTGTGCCTCAGTTTTTCCCTCTAAAAACTATTTCTCAGAGACGTTGTGGGGATTGAATAAATAAAAACCTGTGCTAGGTATACAAAGAAGATCCAGGTAAACATTACTATAATTTGTGAAGGTAAAGATTTTGTTTTATATTTCTTTTGTAAGCAATTACCATGAACTTCAATGTCTAAATAAGAAACTTTTCTTTTATATTTCTGGAGGGCAGATGTCTGATGCAAGTCTCACCATGCTAAAATTAAGATATTGTCAGACCGTGTTGCTTTCTGTAAGCTCTAGGGAGAGAGACGGTTTTTCATAAATCGTCATTTGGGCAGTGAGCAGACTTGAGTTCCTTGCATTTGTTGGAATGAGGTCCCTGTGTTCTCGCTGGCAGTAAGTCACCCTCAGGTCATTTCCATAAACAACTTCTGTGGTTTTGTCTTTCTCTTTACTTTTCACATAGTGTCTCTCTGAACTTACCTCTGTCTCTATGTCCCACACACACACACAGAGAGAGAGAGAGAGAGAGAGAGAGAGAGAGAGAGAGAGAGATTTAATGAGGAAAGATCCTTCACTTTTAAAGATGTATGCTATTAGATTGGGTTCAATCAGAAAATCAAAGATAATGTGCCCATTTCTAGGTCCTTATTTTTTTTTTCCTTTACCTTCTATTGTGAACTGACAGAAGGTTTTCAAAGCAGATCATGAGTTCTATCACTGTTAATACACCTGCAAAGCTGCTTTTGCCATGCTAAGTAATATATTAACATGTTTGCAGGTCTAGAGATATTATTGTTTGGGTGTTGTTGTTCTGCATACTATAATCACTATAGCCTTGTGGGTTTTGGAAAGGGCATGGGGGACACACACATCTTTCCATCTTCAGGCCCCACGGCAAATTGCCTCAGTGCAAGGTCAGACATGCCACCTCCCTCCATCCTTTTTATCCCATTCTGACACTAACCTTCAGACTTCTCTTTACTTCTATAATTGGGTATAATAATTCATTTCAATGTGGTCACACAGAACTCACAGACAATGCTCACAATGATGGGATTAAGAGAATTTCTTCTGAAAAGAAATTCACTACTTCTGTTTCTTCTGAAGTACCCTTAATCCCAAAAATGTTTAGCAAAATGAGCATTGCTTTGATGAGCTACTAAGAGCTCTGTTGGCATGGTGCTTCTGTGTCGTGCTGCTAACTGCGAGGTCAACAATTTGAAGCTAGCAGCTGCCCTGTGAGAGAAAGATGGGGCTTTCTACTCCCCTCAAGAGTTCATCTTGGAGACTCACAGGACAGGTCTTCCCTGTCTTACAGGGTCACGATGAGTCACCATGGACTCGCTGGCAGGGAGTCTGTTTGTTTTGAGTTTTCATGGGATAATAAGCACGATCTGTAAAAGCAAAACAAAACAGAAACAGGAGGGCTTATGTCTATTGTTAAAAAGATTGGGAAATAAAGAAAATTCAACAGAATCCTTTAATAAAAGATTATGGACTAAGTTAGTGTGCTATTGTGTACTACAATTTTTTGTTAAATCATGCTTTCCAACCATGTTTTATTATTAAATTTTTATTTATGCCTATTTTTAATTTTTTTTCTCTGAGGTAATGGTGGTGCAGACACTAGGAAATCAAGCAATGTAAGTAGCCAGTAGTATGCACAAACTTATTGCTTGGAAAAAAAATGAAGCCATATGTATATGTGATCTTTTCTATAGCATCCAATTTAGAACTTATTTTTGTTTTCAAATATAAACCCTGCTTTAAACTTCTCATTGTATTTCATCAGTTGCATATGCATATGGCTGTATCTTTATGCCATTAATTGAAAAATAGGTATAGTTATCATTAATGTTTATATTTTTACATGTGTTTAATATGCTTCCTGTATTTGGTTAAGGACCTGATGGTATGATTTTATTTAGTCTTCATATAACCCTCATGAAGTAAGTGTTATATGATCCTCATTTCATGGGTCCCATTTCATAGAGGAATCTGAGACAGCAAAGTTAACAGAATATATTTTGATTTGTAAATCAAAAGTAGGCTGCTTTACTTCACAAAGTGTCCTCTATTCACTATGCTACACTGCATCTTATCAATATGCTCATACATATGAAACATATACAAATGTAAAGACAGTGTTTTATTCCATAACAGTCTATAGAAACCACAATCCACAGTAAGGTAGGCATGTGTAGTTATTCCCTAACTAATGTCTCTGCTGTCACTTAAGGAAACTGCTACACTCCCAAAAGCCTCAGCTGACCTCTGAACCACAGCCTTATACACTCTGACCCAACACAAATCATTAGCATAGGTAGGAAATTCTGGGATCAAAATGAGCAATCCAGAAACTAGTCTGATCCAGTGAGATTCTGTTTGAATCTCCGAATAGAGCCACTCAAGGGGTGCAGTCCACACACATTCGCAGCCTTGGAAATCCCCGGGAGCAGGTGGTGCTGCCCTCTCGTGGGGCCCGGAGCTGGAATCGACCCAATGGTGATAAGGCCGAGTCACTGATGACCAGTCGAACAGAATGAGGTGGGTAAGGCCAGAAATGGTGTTCACGGTTTGTTTCTTGTCTGGACAGAAGGGAAAGATAAGACAGTATCTTTCACAGTTGGAAAAGACAAGTACCAAGAATTGTTGAGATTAGCTAAAAATGAAGCTTCCTAATGCTGGGATTGAAACCATATAATCCTGTTGACTTTAGAATCTGGCTGATTAATAAGAATTGTCTGATAATTGAGATGCTTGATTAAGACATTGGTAAAGTCTTCTTATCCCATTACTTTGATTATATAGTTGCTGAGCAATCTTCCGAGCTTACTCTGCTCCCAAGGAGGCTTTCCTAACAGGTGGTGAAAGTGTTTTGTGGCTGACAAAAGCATTCCTCACCTTGAATTAATACATTGTCATTCTAATGACAGCCGGGTCAGGGTGAATCATCAGACTTGATCACCTCTAGATGAAGGAATGGAATAAAGAGTCCAAATCCTCTTAGATGAATGGCCAGGTCACTTTCGGCAGCCTGGAGGTTTGAGCCAACAACTGGACATCCACACATGCATTAGGCCACAAATAAATTCTTCAGCAAATCTTTAGTGGATGCTGAGTGTGTGCCAAGCCCTGCTTCCTGTTTCCTGCACAGCAGAAATATATGTTAACATCTGAGAACTTACATTTTAGAACTGGAATATATATATATGTATATGTATATATTATAGCAATAGATGAATACATTTTAAAAATCAAAACACAAAAAGTATTAGATAATGATGTTTGGTGCTAAAAATAAAATTGAATTGGGGTGACAGAATATCAGTAGGTAACAATTATCTGAGAGGAACACTAATGAAGAGTGGGCTTCATGTACAGAGTCAAATCTGTCTCCATTATTCCCTAGTGTAGAACCTTGAACAGTTTTCTTAGCCTCTCTGTACAATGAGATTGACAGCTTTAGAATATATCTGTATGTTTGTTATGAACATTACCTGAGTTAGGCAGAATTATAAATCCTGTAAGAGTCATTCCAGACACATGGTGAGCCTTAAGAATGTGTTGATTATTTTCATTGCTCCGAGTTTATTTAGACATTTAGTTGAGTTTTTAATAAGTCAAAAGACTAATCCGCTGAACCAAGCAGATGGACATGCTAGGCGGAGGAAAATACTGGCACAGAGGCCTAGTTGGGTCTAGCTGAGGATCAGACAGGGGCCAGGGTGGCTTGAGCAAGAGAAAAGGAAGCACTGGTCAGAAAGGAAGTTAAGTGGGAAGGAAGGCTGGGTCACAAATGGTCCCTAAGCCAATGGCAAGGATTTGATTTTGGGGACAAACAATCTGTTCTTGCTTGGAAAGCGGATAAGCGGTTATGAAATGAAAGCAGAGAGACTGGTGAGGAGGGGATGACTGTCACCAGATAGGCAGTTTGAATACAGCCCCTGGAAAACCAACAGAGGCCGAAAGCCAAGCACCTCTACATAATGTACATAATATGAATGTTGTTGCATATGCAGCAGAGGACAGGAAGACAAGAGCAGTGAACAACAAAAAATCAGATGAAGGTTTTACCTTCAGAGAGTTTAATCTTGTAAAATAAATCTTTCTCTTGGATATTCCTATCATTTTACTTACCAATGCACCACCGTGGAGTCACTGCTGATGCGCTCCCAGCCCACATACAGGTTTGTCATCTTTTCTGGAGCAGAGAACCTTATTTTACTCTATGAGAGTGGCTAGGGCCCTACAAAAACATACATGCGATCTCTTTCTCTCAAAGATACTGCTGGCCTATCACCATCCTTAGTACCATTTGTGAGGATAGTTTATCATCTCTTCCACCTGTGGAATGATTGCTTAGACATTAATATAGAATTCTGGCATACCCATCACCGTGGTGATATATCAGAACACATATTTATCTCAGAGTCACATGTTTGCTGTGCACACACAAAGGGACTTCAGAAGTTTGTGGGGGAAATTCCATGATCTTTTCAGCCCATTTTCCCATGAACTCTTTGAAACCCCCTCATTGGATATACATCATTGTAACTCTTAGACAGCAAGTGATACACTTTCTACCCCAGGGCCCATAAGGTTTTCTTAATCACTCAAGCTATTACTTGGATGCCGTAGTTTAGCGGGAAAGACTCCCATCTAAACAAGGTCAAGCTAGCATGGATTTCCATAGGTGTGCTTCAAAATGATTGTCTTTTCCTTTAAATGATCAACCTTCGGACTTAGCTTCATTCCACCTATTATATCTAATATTGCTCTGACATTTAAAGCTAGGGTTTTCAAACACTTGGTTTGTTTGCAAGTCTATTCATTCCCTATCCAGGGATAACACAGCTCCCACATTGTTTATTTTCTCAGGTGGTTTTCTCTCCACTCATCCCTGAAAAAAATGTACAAGAATTGAGATGGGGGCTGGTGGGTGTTGATTTATTGTTCTTCTATAATAAGAAATCAATTAATATTGTAATATATATTTTGATAATGCATTATTTTTATATATATTATGTATTTCTGGAAATTGATAGTCTGTTAGATGTGACTTAGGAAGAGTTTAAATATTTCCTATAATATGATATTATACCTTAAATCTAATACCTTGTAACTGGAGAGATATGAAATACACTAGCGAATACTAAGACTACCCTGCTGTCCTAAATTTTCTTCTTCATGAGAATCCTAAAATCCTATAGATTTTAAAATTAGTAATTAGAAATAATTTTATTTAGTTAGCCTTTTTTCAGGCTTTCTTTAGAACATAATTATTGTTGTGACTTACTAATTCTCAGTGAGCTGCCAAATGATCTTATTCTGGCAGACAGAAAACATATATTGAAGAGAAGGATAATGGTCAGAGTATATAACTCAGCTTAGGAATATAAAATTATTAAAATGTAGGCTAGAGAAACTTTCACTTAAAAAATCAGTATAATGATTTTTATTTTCACGAAAGACTGCCATCATAAGCCCACGGGACCTGCTCAGACCAGGCCTCACCTTAGCGAGGCGCAGTGAGGTTTTGTTGCTGTTGGAAAGCGAGGATCCCAATATAGTCATTGTCCCAACCTCTTGTCATGACCACTGGAGTCACTAAACTCATGCTGGTGGGTTATACAGGGGACGGGGTGGGTGGGGGGAGGAAAAGTATATTGGTATAGATTTCACTATTCTGAGCAACTGAGGAACGATATAAAGGAAGACCTTCCAGGTAAGGTGGGGAGAATGCTAGCAGTAGACAACTAAGTACTATGAATAATTACATAGGATGTGCCCTCTGAGCCTTGCCAGCAGGAATGATCGAAGTGGACTCCTGACACCTGTGGTGCTGCTGAGAGCAATGGGGGAGACTCTGAAATGCTGTGATCGGAGCATGGAAAACTGTGAGCAAATGCTTTGCCCTTAAGGTAATCAACCCTGTAACCCTGATGCATTCCTCCTCCATTGACTCTTTATTACCAGCACAGTGGGCGGATGGGCCAGAGGATGTGAAACAAAGACAAATGAGAGAGAGAGAGAGAGAGAATACAAGCCAGTCTATTGACTTTCAAAACAGCAAGCTACTAAAATGCTATATGATTACTTTAGACGTGCAATTTAGCTGCTTAACTTTTAAAAGGAACTATTATCATGTTCAATGTCAATATTAACTTCTGGTTTGATTCTGAGACCAATTTTACATGTTTACTACAACCTGAAAGTCCTAAAAAGCTTGGAAATTTCCCCCCAGAATGTTCTCTATATCGAGACGACAGGCATTGAAACATGGCTCCAGTTCTTTTCTTTCTGTTATCCCTTAGAGTCACATGCACTAGGCTAGTTCGATTGAATATTTGAACTTACGTCAACCTATTAGATGACCACAGTTTGTTTGTAATGTGTTGGCTTTCCAAAACCCAGGCAAAGATGACTTGTTGTGCCCTGGAGGCTCCGGGCAGCAATGTTGTTGGGTTAGTGTAGTTAGTCCAAGGCAATGTAATATGTTGGTAATCCTGATGGTTTTCAACTATGTCTTCGTCAGCACGGCAATATGGCAGCTGTGACAGACACTAGAGAGAATATCTTCATAAAAACCTTGGCTCAATTAACCACCAATTCTTGCCATGTCATCACTTACAGGCATCCATTTATTACAGCTGTCTTCTAGCCAGTTTTCATGGAATTGGGGAAATTATTCCTGTTATTATGACTTGCATGATTGGCTCTGAATTCTGTGTTCTGATCGGTATCCTGGTGGACAACTAATCCTCATGGCTGGGAGGACTCCAGAGCTTAAATTAATTTTACTCTAGAAATGACTCCTGGGTGGCAGCAGGGGGCATTGGGCATTTAACTGCAGCACATTTTGTTGGTGATGAAAGGCTTTGAGTCCTGGACCAGTCTAAAGAGGGCTTACTTCTTGGTGGGCCTAAGAACTCAGACCTAAAATTTAAAGAAAAAATGTGAAAGCGGTCAGAGGATTTTAGATACTTTGAGTAGAAGACACACCCAATAAACTCCACCTTTG
This sequence comes from Echinops telfairi, assembly GCF_000313985.2. NCBI lineage: Eukaryota > Metazoa > Chordata > Mammalia > Afrosoricida > Tenrecidae > Echinops > Echinops telfairi. The sequence goes on from NW_022111321.1 coordinate 13,598,680, forward strand.
AAGATTTAGAACTTAAAATATTTTAATGGTGTTCTATCCCACTTCTGCCAGGCTCATCACTGTTATAGGAGTGGAAATTCGAGGCCCAGCATTCTGTTATTTTCCAGTTCATTTATCCTATTCTGCCTTTTACTTTTCCCTGTATTTTCTGATATTTCCCCCCCAACTACTTGAAAGAAGATATGTGAAGGGGTGTAAAAGTCCATTTCTGAATTCAAATAAGAGTCTTCCTGATTTTGAGCACATACGAATCTGAAAGTTAAGAGGAAATCAGGTTTTCCTGTTATTCATTGGTATGAAGTAATTTCTGGTGTTTAATTTAGCAAATATTTGAGAATATTTAATAAGAACCAGGAACAATGAAAGAGTGAAACAACTCACACGTTTGGCACTAACGTGTGTGAATATGTCACGTGTGCAAGATTCTGTCCGTTATTTCCATGGCAGCTGTCACCAAGACAGGAAGTGCCTGCGCCAGCCTTGCTCGCACTCACGTTGGTTGAAATACAGGCTTAATCTTTGAAGTTTAAGTTCATGAACTCTCATAGTCAGATGGGAGATAAGACATAGGTAAGAAGAAGCATGCCTGGAATGACAACAGACAGCACGAGAAATTTATAACTAGTGAAAAACAAATACACTTTGAAATGTTCATGCTAGAGATTGCTTATGGAAGTAAATATAAAATGTAGGTAGAAGATTTGATTCTATTTCACTGAAAATTTTCACTTTCACTAATATAGAGGATACTGTGTCATTGAAAATTATACATGTAACAATCTTTAATGTTTCATAAAAGATTTTACTTATTGGGAATATGGCTTGTTGACTTTGGATGAGGTTGCTACTTTTGTGCATCCTCACATATTGACTTGCACATCGGTGCACCTGATGTATTTTGTCTGAACGAGTCTTGTGTTTTCAGACAAAACAGGCAGACAAAATTGCCATCAATAGAGTGAAATTATCTGAAGAAATAAGAGTCGTAGTAACAAAACTCTGACACATATTCATCAGGAAGTCAGAGTATGAGTAATTGGATGACATGCAGCTCAATAAACAAAGCAGCCATTGAAAGTGACTCTAAATTATTCTTGTCTCTGCTTTAATTTCAGATGAATTTTATAGATAATGAATAATTTAAAACAAATGGCAATTAGCCAAACAAGAGGAATGATTGAATTATCTTTCCCTCTTCCCTATAGAAAATGATATCAAAATATTGCCATATGAATGGAAGTTAAAGAGAATTCAATTAGAAAATCATGGTACAAAGAAAAAAAATGTAAGGGTGCCAGGTGGTTAATTAATCAAAGATCACACATATTATATATAATATTTACATCTTATATACATTATGATGATATATTTTCCAGCTTTTAGAATTCATAATTTACATGGTATTTAATGCATTCTCTTATGCCTTTTTTAATTTGTGATTTTGTTTATATTTTCTTAGTGAATCATCCTCCAACTTTCACACCACAAAACTTGTATCTTTATAGCATAGTTTAGACATTAAACATTGATATGGTATCTTTCTCTAAGTATTTTAAAGCATAACATTTATTTAAGATGGTTTTTTCACTCTATGTCTTCATAAGGGTAATTATATGGGGGATAGTGTAATGTACTTTTTAGCTAAAATGTTGCAAAAAAGGAAATAATAATCTGGTAGAAATAGAAAGATACAAAATATCTTGGGACCTATTAAACTGAACAATAAATATTACGGAATTTGATCATATGTGATGTAATTTCTCATCTACATATTCAGGAATAAAATCAGAAATCTATGACTCAGTCTATTTTTATTATCTGTCATGAGTCGTGTGATCCCCAGGTAACCAGGTGTCTCTCAGTATCTCCATATGTATTTTAAAATTAGATTGATGTTGTCTAACCACTTTCCCCTACTTTATGGTTTTCTGTTCTGGAAAATTCATCCAAGTGTCAGCAGGCTTTATCTGACCTTATTTCAGGAAAAGCACCCCTGTCCCCTGTACACCCTTGACCTCTTTAGTACTCATTCCACACATTTTATAAATCCTACCGGGAAAAGGGAAATGAGGTGCAGAGCCGCTCGATTTCTTGCCCATCGTTCATCTGAGTATTGAAAAATGAGACTTCTGTTTCAGGCTCCAAACACAGCCTAAGTCAGCGAAACACGGAGGAAACGACTGTCCCAAAGTTCCGTTGTGGAGCTCTGGGTCCCGCAAGTGCTCCGTCTCGCTCAGGGACTTTTTCTGTAACCACGGCTCTCAGATGCAATTTTCCTAGACGACCAGAAAGTTCATCTTAAATGCTCAACAACAACAAAAGTCACCCTGAAGGGGGAATACTTTGAATTGAAGCGAGGTGTTTGCTTGAGAGGAATAGGATGGTGGATCTGAAGCTATTAGTGGAAGCCAAGCTTTTTCTTCATGTGAATCTGTGAAAGTGACCCAGAGGCTGCACCTCTTTATCTGTTTCCACAGTTCAGAGCGACAGAAGGTTTTGCTTCACTATGGGAAGCAGGAAATAGACCAGGAATTATGGAGGGAACTAGCTGAGGGGAAATTAATTTTCTGCTGGATAAAGATATTAAAGCGTCCTTTAAAAACAGATAAAATTTTATGGTGATTAATATATTTTCTCCTTCCAAATACATCATTCCTTGTTTAGTTGTTGCCTAGTCAGCTCCAACGCGTGGCAACTTGTGAGGAACAGAGCAAAATAGTTTCCAATTCAGTCCATTGTTACAATTGTTAGTCTTCTCAAGTTCATTGTTGAATTTGCTCTATATTTAAGGGACTTACAAGCTAAGAGATTCATCTTCTAGCACTATATTGAATAATATTCTACTGTGATTCTTGTTTTCCTTGGCTGCCTTTCAAAAGTAGGTTGCGTGAGTTTTCTTTCCAATTTGTCTTAGTTTGTAAACCCTTTCGAAAGCTACTGCCCGTTGGTCACCCAAAGGCTATTTGAAAGGACCCTGGCACACATTTCAACATCATAGCAATACCTAAACCTTCACAGAACAATAAGCAGGAAGATGGATGGTTAAAACACTAAGTTGTTAAATCTAATATTTTTTCTAGCGAGAGATGTGGTGTGTGATGACTTAGGTTATGAGGTAAGAAGCGAGTGCAGAATGACTTGTTCAGGACTTGCCTTACTCCTCAATGTGAGGAGCCTACCCTTCGACTGCATGAAGGGTATTAATGATGAGCCAGACCACAAATCAGCAAACAGCACCATTTCTAAACTTAAAGTTTTTCTGTTGAGTTCCTTAATTTCCAGAGAAGAAAATTAGTCAAGGAAAGCTAGATATGTTTATGTTAGTACAGACATCATCTATCTGTGTCCATTTCTCTATAGAATTGAATAGTTATACTATGAGTTTTCTTTTTAAACCAGATACAACATTTGTTGAAGCTATTGCTCCATACTTTTGAAATATGCTATTTTAATGGAATACTTAATTTTTTGAACCTACCCGTTTAATAAGCTAAACTGAAAGCAAGCACATTGCCATCAAATCTGTTCCAACTAATTGAAACCCTGTGGAACAGCGAAGACAGCCCCACAGCACCTGGGAGACCGTGTATCTTTAGAACAAATCGCCTTCTCTCTCCCAAGGAGTGATTAGTGAGCTTGAATAGCTGACCTTATACTTAGCAGCCCAATTCTTTTTTTTTTTAATAAACATTTTATTAGGGGCTCATACAACTGTTATCGCAATCCATACACACATCAATTGTGTAAAGCGCATTTGTACATCATTCTCA
>NW_022111321.1:13604260-13606444 GCF_000313985.2 Echinops telfairi
CCTGCAGCCCAATTCTTAACTCCTTATGTCACCCGGGATCCTTACAAATTTGATAAAACATTAACATGTAATAGACTACATTTATAGTTCATTGATGGAGATAAGAATTTATGTAGATGGCACAATAAAAATAGTTTATTACTCATTTATATAAATAGGATCATTTCTCTAAACAACCCTTCCTGGTCATTATCAGTTGAGTGTCATTTTAAGGAATGAAGCGATTTGGGGCCAGGTGGAAGAAAGCAGCGAGAAGAGAACCTTTATCTCAAGTGTGTTATGTAGACTTCGTAGTCTTCTATGTTAAAGTACTTTATTTTTGCGGTTCTAAGTCAAGTGTGGATTATAGTCACTGCATTCTCTGCTCTTGAAGGACCCTGGTGGCACTGTTAACTGTCTGACTGCTAACCACAGGTTAGTCATTCAAATCACCCTCTAGTAAATAGAGTCTCTTTGCTTGCTTAAAAACTTACAGCTGCAGAAGCCCATAGGTCACTATGAATTGTAATCAACAATGGCTTGGTTTGGGGGGAAGTTGATTTCAAGAATAAACAGTTACTGTCCAACCTATATAATTTTTGTTCTCCAACATAAATATAATTTTTAAGGCATAAAACATCTCATTCCCTGTTAAATTGCTTCATTATTTACTTTCTTTGGTGTGTAAAATGACCACAATAACCATTACATATAGGACATGGGTTTGAGAACATATATGTATTTCTCTTTTTTTTAATTAAAAGAATCATTTTATTGGGGACTCATACAGCCCTTATCACAATCCATGCATGCATTCATTGTATCAAGAACATTTGTACATTTGTTGCTATCATCACTTGCAAAACATTTTCTTTCTACTTGAGTCCTTGGTATCAGCTCCTCATTTCCCCCCTCCCTCATCCACCCTCCTTCCCTCCCGAACCGTTGATAATTTATAAATTATTGTTTTCTCATGTCTTACACTGACCTATGTCTCCCTTCACCCACTTTTCTGTTGTCCATCTCCCAGGGAAGGGGTTATATATAGATCATTGTGATCGGTTCTGAACTGAACACATATATGTATTTCTAAGTAAAATGCCTACCATTAACCCACAGGTTATCTGATTTTCCTGCAGAAACTAGAATTATTCCATATTTTCTAAATTTAGAATTTACAAAGGAGGTTGGGACAAATCCTCTATGACTAAAGGGGTTATGATTTCATCTTCATACCAATTCTTACATACAGTTTTTTTTCTCCTGCTTGGATATTTTTGCATTGGTACTGTCTGTACTTGGCTCTGATTACCCTAATACATCTAACTTTGGTTCCTGTCTCAGCCTTTAAGAAATATCTATCATTCCTATGTTCTGTTCTAAAAGCTGATTCTCCAAGAACACTTGAACTTATTCCCTGGCTGTCGCTTCGATGACTTGGGTCTCTTTTCCACAATAGGTGGAAAAATCTTAAAGCAGACTGTTTTATTCTGTTATACCTCCTGAAGTTTTTACAAAGCAGCAAAGGCCATGAGCAATGGACTGCTGGAAGAGAGATTTTGATCCAGAAGTCAGAGAAAAAGCAAGCGATGAGAGAGCATGCTTGGTACGCAATTAGAGAAAGAGAATTACCTTTTCATTGGGAGATATACAGGAACCCAAAACACTTCTTATACACTTTGCTTTGTAGAAACCCAAGTCCTTAGTGTGTATTGATCCTGCATGATCTGACTTCTCCCATGCACTAAATCTGGCACACACTGTCCAGAGTTGGACGATTCATAGGGTTCACTAGATGTATGTACCTTAATATAAATGTATCAGTAGATCTCACAGCTATACCTGGACAACTTATAAGGGAATCACCATCACTGGTTACAGCCTCCTTGGTTGCTGAGAGGTAGATTTAACCCCTTTAAATCCACTCTGCCTTTGCTGGAGGTTACAGATCTTTGGGAACCTATCAGTATCTCTAGAGGCTTTATCATTTTGATGCAAGAGTGAGCCTCCTCTTTGCTCTCTCCTGGAGAAGTCATGCTCACCTGACAATCTCAGGTCATGTATATACTCATTTGTGAAAACCCTAACCTTGATTTTGGCAGAATCAAAGACTGCCTCCTTCCTGTTCCCAGGACTCAGTGTGCATGTTTCTATCACTCTTGAGGCGTTTCCTGTAGTTGTTATTTAGTAACATAAGTCGCCTTA
>NW_022111321.1:13607395-13625102 GCF_000313985.2 Echinops telfairi
CTAATAAAATGATTATCTAAAAAAAAAAGCATTGTGAGCGTCACTAAAATTAACTTCAAAGAATTTTTAACTTTGTTTGAAATATGATCGTATAGTGCTGTTTTGGAGTATCCATAATCATTGTAAGAAAAAAAACCCTTACTATAGAGATTGGGTAAATGCTTACTTATCATTTTATTTTTTTGGACTTATTTATTAGAATATTATAACACAACTCAGGTGTATTCTTTTAGCTGTAAAAAATCTCAATCATTGATAGTACTATGATCAAGTGATTGGTACTGATAAAAACATTTTCTATTTCCACAAATGAAATTCATGCTTTCAGGTAACAATGTTTGGTTTTCATGAGAATTAAAATGTGACATCATCTTCATTGCTTACCTTTCTATATACGGTCACCTTTGAATTATAAGCAGTCTTATATCCTAAGCCTTCTGGGCTTCTTCATATTTGAAAATGGAGTTTACAGTAGATGCCTGTAGTACAGTTATACTACTAGAGACTGACTAAACAAAATAAGGATCCCAGGCAGCTGCCTGAACTTACATTCTTTCCAAGGGCAAATTCTTCTAAGTTATTGTATTGATTTAATTTGCATTCAAATTGCTCAGGATTTTGGCTGTGTGTTTTCACTTGAATGATTTGCTATCAAGTGGGGAATGAAAAGATGACATGTACAGACTCAAGTGTGGAGCTGAATATTAAAATGTTTACTAGTTTTAATACTCATTAATAATGAAAGAAAGAATAGTGAGAGCAAATGGAACTTTAACTCATTTCTTAAAGATATTCTAGAAAATTTTATTGGCTGTGAATTTCCATTATGAAGTTAATTTTATTTAATAAGAATTTATGTGTTATCAAAAAACCACCAAAAACAAAAGCTCAATGCCAAGGAGTCCACTGTGACTCAGATTCACTCTACAGAACAGAGTAGAACTGCCTTCCTGATTTTCTGATGCTATAAACCATCACAGGAGAGAAAGTGCCCTCTTTCTCCTGGAGTGGGTTTTGAACTGCTAACCTTGCATTTAGGAACCCAACACATAACCCATTACACTATTACTGCTCTCTTTATGTGTTATACTTTTGTCCAATTGATTTTGTTGTGTTAAGTCAACAGTAATTGGTTTTGGTAAATATTTATTAATCACAAAATATAATAACTGTTTAAAAATTCAGTCTGTAGTATATATTAAAAGCTCCTGGGGAGTTCAAATGGTTAACAGGATCATGCATTAACAGAAGGTTGGAGGTTCAAGTCCATGCAGAAGCTCCAAGGCAGAAGGTCCTATTGATCTACTTCTGAAAAAGCTGCTACTGAAACCTGTATGGAAAGTCATTCTGTTCCGACACACATGGAATCACTATTAGTCAGGACTGATTTGACAGCAACTGGTTTTAATATCATTGTGATGTGTTTATTATTCGAATCACGGACTGCTCAGACATAGAAATAGCAAAAATAATTAATTAGTTTCTTGGTGAGTTTGTCAGTAGTAAAAGTTACATAGGTCCTTACAGAAAATGTTAGCAGTCAGCATATCACATTATGTGAAATTCTGTCCATGTGGCAATTGCTTTTGGGTTTTTTTGGGGGGGGTGGTGCTTCAGATAATACAAATATCTTCTAGAGGAAATGTACTTAGATTGGATTTAGATTTCGATGTGGATTGTATTCACTCTGAGATAAACTTTGTATGTGTGCACACAAGTGAAGTGGGCAATTGGTTTATCTTTTCAAGACTCATTATTTTCTATTGTTAGTACTGGAACACAATCCTGGGGGAATATGTCTCTATTGGATAAGATGGCAGATGGCAACAGACAGCGTTGTTTAGCAGGTGCTCCAATCTTTATAAATGGATAAAGGAAAGACATGTGAATAAATGAATAAACAGAGAGGCAGAATGTACTGGGTCAGTGACCCTGTGGCACAGAGTTGATCTTTCTTATGAGAAATGAGGAGAGTAAATGACTAATGTTTAAAGGGAATAGATACAATTCATGGCAATACCCAGTATTTGTTTAGAACCTCCATTGTATCTGGAATTGCATATATAATCATCAAAGAAATATTTGTGGGAGCTACAAATATTGCCACTTTACTGAATCCTGGAAGGCTTAAATGATTTGTCTGTGGTTCGCATGGTAGTTTCCTCACATCGACAATCACATTCAGATCTTCTTGTTTGAGAGGTAATGTCCCAGAACCCCGTTTCCTTTCTTCTTGCAATCCCTGGACTACCCTTGACTACCTTGAATGTACTCTGGTGGGGCTTCTGAGTGTGAGTCTCATGGTTCAAATTCACGAGCAGCTCTGCAAAAGATAGATGACCCTATCTGGTCCCAAGAAGATTTGTAGCCATGAAATCCCCATATAAGGTAGCTGTTAGAATCAACTCAACGGGAGTGAATGTGTGTCTTAGATCAAGTATTCTGCGCAGATGTTGTGATTCCTAAACCAAATCCACCGCCATCGAGTCAATTCTAACTCCCTGTGGGTTTCCAAGACTGTCACTTTTTATGGGAATAGAAAACCCAGTGTTTCTCCCGCAGAGTTACTGGTGGATTTAAACTGCCAACCACGCATATCACAGATCAATGTGTAACCACTATACCACCAGGGCCCCCTGGATCTCACTCATAGTGACCCTTGTATACATACAATATATACAACAGAATGAAACACCATCTGATGCTGCCTATCCTCACAATTGTTCTTACGTTTGAGCTTCTTGTTAGTGCCACTCTGTCAATCCATTTTGTCAAGCATCTGCCTCTTTTTCCTTACAACTCTACATTATCAACCATGAAGGCCTTTACAGAGACTGGATTCTCTTGATAACCTGTTCAAAGCATGTGAATTAAAATATCATATCCTTGCTTCTAAGGAACATCTGTTGGGACTTCTTCCAAGACCGATAATTCAGAAGCATTGATTCTTCTTTGGTCTTCCTTATTAAATTTGCAACTTTCACATGCATATAAGGTGATTGAAACTATCACGGCTGGGGTCAGGTGCACTGCCGTCCTCAAATTAACATCCTTGCTTTTCAACACTTTAGTGAGGTCTTATGCAGCAGATGGACCTAATGGCATGCATTCTTTGATCTCTTAATTGTGAATTGCATGATCATCTATTGTGGATCAAAACAAGATGAAATCCTGGACAACTGCAGTCTTTTCTCCACTTCTCGTGTTAGCTAGTGATGTAGTTGTGAGAATCTTGGCCTTCTCTAAAAAACGGAAGGCTGCAATCCTTGATCTTCAAGTGCTTTAAGTACACCTCACTTTTAGTAAGCAAGATTTGTACATGACAGGTTGTCAATAAGCCTTCCTCAACTCCTGATGCACATTCTTCTTTAAAATAATCCCAGTTTCTCGGCTTCTCTGCTCAGAACCCAGATTGAATAAATATGGTGCGAGTATACAACTCTGATGCCCATTTTGATTTTAAACCAAGCTTTATTCTGTTCTGTTCACACAACTGCCTCTTGATATTATGTCATGGGCTTAGCAATTCAAAGAATCATGAGCATAGTATTCCTTAGCAGGGCATATTATGCAACATATACTTTATATTTTGAACTTAGATTTTCTCTAATTAAAATTTTCAGAAAGATTTATTTTATTTCTGATTTCCTTAAACTCCTAGAAATATAAATACATTAAATTACAGACCTTGCAAATCATAGCACCCAGTCCTAATCTGAAACACACGTGGGTTCCCGTAAATCAGAGTTAACTGTACTGCAACTGCTTGATTATCTTTCTCAAATTGCTGCCAAATCATTTAGTAGCTATTAGAATTCCATTGAGAGTAAAATTTCACCTTTCTCTACAAATGTGCAAAATTTTCCATTGGTCATTTTGAATACGTTTATATAAAAATAGAATGAGTATTTCACAATGCAGGAAAAGTATTTCACAATGTTACCATTAACTCTGGCAACAAGTACATTCAAGGTATATATGAATTTTAAAGCTTTGAGTATTACAACAGAAAATTTGTATAATGAACAAAAATAATTTCCCCATAGAAAATACTTGTCCATTTCGTGAGCCTATTCAATGCCCCCTTCTTCTACACAACACATATGCATACGTACACGTATACGCACAACCTTCATAGTTTATTCTGTGGAATGTGGCTTACTTAAAGTAAGTCTATGCTATAGAAAGACTCTTCACTGGAAGATAAAGAAACAATTTAAACCATAATTAGGTAATATACTTGAGATAGCATAACTAGTAGAGGCATAGCATGGTTTGAAATCTAGAATTTCCTCCTTTAAAGTCCAAATTCTCCAGTTAAATGATACTAATGAGATTTACACATGCCCTGGTGATGTAGAGGTTATATATTGGACTACTATCTGCAAGAGCACCAGTTCGAATCCACCAGCAGCTTTGAAGGAGTAAGAGGAGGCTTTCTACTCCCATAAAGTGTTACAGACTTATAAACCAACAAGGGCACTTCTACCCTATCTTCTAGAGTTGCCATGAATAAAAAATGATTTGATGTTAGTGAGTTGAATGATATTTACCTAATTCACTAAAATTCAGTAATTAATTTGAAAATAAAAGTGCTAAAGGAATGTTATATTCATGCTACTTGATATTACAGACACTTCTGCTATCAAATTTATATTTGTATGCTAACATATAGCTCTGTAATCTATACAGTATCTATAATCTATCAAGGCAGAATACAATAAGTGAGCTTAACCAAAATAATTTCATTTTCCATTAATTGATTATAACATACTTATTAACTTCATTGAGTTATATATATGCCCTTTGAACTGATAATTGATAAAAGAGCCTTTCAGAAGGCACTCTCAGTAACAATTGGGACTCTGTTGAGGAGGGCAGAAGGGGGCACCGAAAGTAGCTGAGTGGATGAAGCATCCATCATGTGGGTAAGAGTTTTCTGGGAAGGAGCGAGCTGTATTTGAAAACTTGGTGACAGAAGACTATACCAAATGTATGTAACTAGTGTGAGTGTTAAGAAACATGTTTCAAAATATTTCAAAAAAGATGTGACTTTCATGATGTAGCAGGTGAGGTAAATATTTAGAAAGTTTATTTTTAATTGACTGCATGACTAAGAGATGCCAAGATAAAACTACTCAGACAATTGGCAGGGTAGAGCTTGGGCTAGTAGATATTGGAGAAAGATATTGAATTCTTAATAGAAACTTCTCCCATATCAGTGTGCTACAAATTTTCCCTGTTGTCATCTCCATAATACAGGACACTGTTCATTATGTCTCAACTAGACTGATTTTTCCCCAAGCTGAAATGATTTTCTAAAGAAAGCCTTTGATCGCCCTCTGTACATTGAACAAATAGGGAAGGCAATTCAATGTATTAAATTTCTAGGCACGTAACATGATCTCATTTAACCTTCAGCAGAACCTTATGAAGTAGGTAAGAGAGATTGTCTTTACATAGGAGAAATCTAATCTTTAAAGAGGGCAAAAAGCTTGCCTGGGCTGTGTCTCCCTATCAAATGGAAACTCACTCCAACAAACAAATAAAAAGTATTGCTATTGAGTCACTCATAAAAATCCTATAGGTCAGAATAGAACTTCCGCTATGGGTTTTCAAGACTGAAAATCTTTGTAAGTGTATGAGGGGTTAACATTCCCCCTCAAAAAAAAACCAGAGAAAATAGCACCCCTGGGGGAGCTTTTATAGTCACATGTTTTTCTTACTAGGCTAGCATCTAGTAACTCACTCTGTTAGTGCACTCAGTGGCATCACTTGAAAAGGTCCTCTCCGGTCAACGTGACTTTTCTCATAAAAGCAGTTTCACTCAAACCTCTTTTTTTTGTGATGGCTGATTAAAGAGAACAATGTGTGGTTGTGAAATTTTATTTCCTGCTCAGGAAAAATGCAGCAGAAACTGTTGTGATGTTGAACACGGCTCACAAGGACAGCACTATGGAAAAAGTTTAAGTGTACGAGTGGTTTTCTCATTTCAACAAAGGTGAAATGTTGATTGATGACAAACCTCAAGCTGGACGTCCATTATCTTCCCAAACAGATGAAAATGTCAATAAAATTCATGAACTTGTGCTCAAAGACCAACACCAGACCACTGAAGATATGGGGAAGTTATCTGGACTATCTTGGAGCTCATTCTGTGAATTTTAACAGAAGGTTTGGGAATAGGATGGCTCCTTCGGTCTGACTCACCAGGAAAAAGAGCATCGAGTGGAAACATGCTGTGGCTTGAAAATAAGCTCTGAAGTGACCTAGGCTTTTTTCCCCAAGGTCATTACCAGTGATGAGACATGGTGCATTCTTATGACACCCAAAGCCAACTCCAAACAAGCCAGTGGAAGACACTAATGTCACCTCCTCCAAAAAAAGCTAGTCAAGTGAAATCAAAGATCAAGATGATGCTCATTTGTTTTTGTTTTTTGATGTGAGGGTAATAATGCATTTTGGAGTTTGTTCCACCAGTTCAGATTGTTAATCGAACTTCCTATTTAGAGGTTCTAAAAAGATTGCATAACAATGTGCAACAGAAAGGGCTTGATTGGTGGCAGATGGGGGACTGGTTTTGCCATAACAATGCAGCTGCTCACACAGCCATGTCAGTGTGTCACTTTTTGGGGAAAAAATAACATGCCAATCTTGCACCACACACCTTACTCACCTGACCTCATTCCGTGGGACTTCTTTTCATTTCAGCGAATGCAGAGGGACATGAAAGGACAGTGATTTGAGGATGTAGAAGAGATGAAGAGAAAAACAAGGGAGATACTGTCAGCCAGAATGGAATTGCATATTTGACAAATATATTAAGTGTAATGGAGAGTACTTTGATAGTCATAATGTTGTTTTGGAAAAAAAATACATAGCTTTGAAAAAAATCAATTGGGCAGGGGGTGGGGGGTGGGGCCCTTCATATAAAGCCTCATATTTCTCTAGAGGAGTGGCTTGTGGCTTCACACTGTGGACCTTGCCATTAGTGGCCAAATAGGTAACCTACTATGCCACCCGGTCTCCTAATTAAAGCTCAGTGAGGGCATATTCTGAGTCTATTTTGCTTACATCCTATCTCAGGTATCTGAAACATGCTCCAAATGTATTTATTGAATGAATGAATCACACACCATTGATATTCTTTCTTTAGTCCATATCTTTGCTTAACAAAGTTCATAGCCCTGCTTAACAATTATGTGATCATTGTCTCAAAGAACTGTCTGTGGAAATAAAGAAAATTGTGTTATATAATGTTGGATGAGGTGCTCCTTGTTCCGTAAGGTACTCAAAATTACAATAGGCGCCACAATGGACTTAGCACAGAGTCATTGTGAAAATGACTTGGCCCTGGGTAGAATTTCATTTTGTTCTACGAGGAGTCCAATGAGTAGAAGGTGACTCAATGGCAAGTAGCCGCTAAAACATCATTCTAAAAAGAAAAAGTTAAGTGTTGCACTAGAATTTTTTGTGTTTATATTATGCACTTTTTTTAGGTTCTCCTTCGATGTAGCTTTGACTTAATCTCCTTCCTTGGGTATTAAAATCAGTTGTAATGTTTAAAACAATGCTGCTAAATTTTCTTAAATTTCTCTTTACTAGTTTATATTATACAATTCAGAGTATCTGAATATTAAAATGGACTTTATAATAGCAACCATGCCCAATTAGTGGAAGGCATAGTGCCTAGGTTGTAAATCCTTGTTTTCAAACAGGCAGCCATCTAAGTGAGACATCAACTAAGTCCACAAGGAAGAAGCACAGCAGCCTGAGTAGTCCAAGGATTGTGAGTGATACAGCAGGATCCAAAGGAGGAGATGGTACCAGAGTTTAAATTGTGAACATTTGTTCTGCAGGAAGCTACAGATGCGGGGTAGCTCACAATTCATTGGCAGTATCCACACTAGGTTGAAGCCTTTACTATGAACTAAATTAATATATATGTGTGTGTGTGTGTGTGTGTGTACATACACACATTAGATTCACTTAGTGCATTAAATATTACATATATATGTAATATATATATATATACACACATTAGATTCACTTAGTGCATTAAATATTACAACTGGATACAGTGAGGCTTTCTGCAGCTTTTAAGTGAGTGAAGATGAGTAAACAGCAATTCTCAGAAATAATTGTAATGACAAGAAATACCACGAAAATGTGAACTAAAAAATATTCCTTTAAAATTTTAAACTGTTATTGAAAATTTTTGTTTTCCCATTGCCAATAGCAAAGTGCTTTTTCATTAATGGAGAATTCTGCCTTTCAACCATTTTAAATATGACAATGTTTATAAATGTGTGGTTCGGAGGAATTGTTTAAATTTTTTCCTAATTTTCTTTCACTTCAGGAGAGATGATTTCAGCCAGTAATCTGAAGTAATGACTATGTTACCTTCAATTTTGGGGTGTAGTAGCTATATTAAAGATAAACTATTTGGTCTCATTGAAGCCAACACAAACCCATCATTGTGTTTTTTCTTCAATGATCAATAAAATACTTAGAAAATTGAGGGGAAAAGTGAAGAGGTAATATATTTGGATTAAACCTCTGGTGAATCTAATCTGACCATAGATGAGATATGTGATTAACCTTCTTATCATGAAGAAAACATTGGAAAGGTAATTATTGCAGATGCAGAATTAAAATTAGACTAAAATCCTACACCTTACCTTAAACTTTATCTATCTTTTGAATTATCTTAAATTTGTTCTAGTGTTTCATATTCTCTGCTTTCTTTTTGATAGAGGTTTTTAAGTTTGTTTTTACTTTGTTATTGTTGTAATTTTAAAAATGTTATTCTGTATATGAAGTCCAGGATAGGTAAATCTATAGAGACAGTAATTGGATTAATTATTATTTGGAGGAATGGCAATGGCATTTTGGGAGGAAGCTAATAACTGAGTATAACACCAAAGAAAATGTTCTGAAATTGATTGTGAAATTCTTCTTATATAATTGAACTATTGAATAGTTTGACTCATAAATTATGTACAGATAAAACTTTTAAAATAATTTTAAAATTGTATGTCTTCTTTGGGCTTTATGAAATATAAATTATTATGAAATAAATTATTCAAGTAAAATTAAAAGTTATTTGTAAATTTTGTCCCAAATTTCTATTACACAACTCTAATAACACCCGTCACTTTCCTAATAGATGTTGGTGTTTTCCAGCAGATGAGTGCGCGGAGGAAAGTGAGTGCTGTGGGGGAGGAGGTAGAGCACTTGGAACATTGAAGTTGGGAGCATGGAGAATGTGAAATGCACAGCACACCGTCACTCCAGGCTCCTTTCAACAGACTGTAGGGTATTAATAAAACACAGCTTATATATTTAATGATGCATAGTATGATACCAATAATCATTATAATTATTATGCGGTAGAATGATATAGAAATCTAAAAAATAGAAAAACCTCAATTTGTTTAAGACTCACAGGTCTGTGATAGGAGCACAGAGCCTATGATCTTTGAGCGCCCACATTTTCCACTTGCTTAAGGCAGGGTGCTCACACTTTTTCAGCATGCGAGCTACTTATAAAACGATCAAGTCAAAATGATCTACCAACTAGAAAAATGCAAACATATATATTTATTTTTATTTATTTATTTATTACATTTATCCATAAATGCATTGAGAATTCTTCATATGTACAATGTATATTTATGTACCTTGCATAACTGCACGAGTCCATATTGCACAACACAACACAATTAACTATGTACATTTTTGTCACGACCTAAGTTTACGCTGCTGACTTGCACTGAAGGGAATGAGCCCCTAGGGATACATAGTCTGGACAGTAGCAGCTGACAGCCAGCCTCAAGCACACTTCCAAATGATCATCAGCCATGGTGGAACCGTACTTGGACTTAATGATCTTTATGTGGGAAAAGGCTGACTCACAGAAATAAGTAGAGCCAAATAATGCAGTCAAGGAGGTAGCACGTTTTCTCATGTTTGGGTACTTACTTTCCCTCTGCGAGCAAGTTCCAGAACTGTGCATGCACTCTGGACTTCAGCTGAAAGTCGGCTTGTAGTGTCAAAGTCTCCCATTGCATATGAAAGTGATGTTTTTGTCTTCTCACTTGGTCCAGCTCCCCCACTCATTTTAATACCCTTTCTTACGTTTAAGAGAAAAAAAACCAAGGTCTAAAAATTGGCGATAACTCAGCTTGTCAGTTTTGCTGCACTTAGTGCAGTTGTTTGCGCATGCATTTGACACCTAAGATTGCATCTGATTGGCTGCACTGTATATCAGTGAAGTGACAGGATTGATGATAGGCCTATGTCTCTTTTTTTAATGCCATGTGATCTACCCACATTTCATTTGCAATCAACTAGTAGATCGTGACGTATTGAGCACCCCTGGCCTAAGGAAATGTCTCTTTCACTTATGATACTGTGATTCTATGGGGTCAATGGGAAACTACATGTCCATTTTTATAAAAAATGTATGCCTTTCAAGTATTTGAAAATATGACCTTGGTAATCGAAATGAAACTGTAGATTGATCACATGATAGAATTTTGCAAGACCATTGACTTTGTCTTTGAAAATATCTTTTTTTAACAATACAGAAGGTGGCTTTATATGTGGACTTCTGCAGATTGAACAAAGAGAAATAAAATTGACTACATCTGTGGGAGCAGGCAAAGGAGAAGCTCAATCACAGCAGCTACAATGAGTCAGGGACTAACCATGGGGCAGACCATCATTTGTGTATATGTATGTACAGGTTGAAGTGGAAGAAAGCTTGTGAAAGTCTACAAAAGCCAAACTATGACCTTGCGTCTATCCCATTTGCATTTCAAGGACATCTCAAGAACAGCTCTGACACATGGAACACTAATGACAGAAGACTTGAAGAGGTAAGGAGTGCCATCAAGAACAATAGGCATAGAGAAAGCAAAAGATCATTTAAAATACAGGAAAGAAAACAAAAGGTCAAAGTGGATGTCAGAAGAGAACCTAAAACTTGCTCTTCATTGCAGTAGCTAAGGTAAATGGAAGAAATGATGAAATCAAAGAGCTTAACATAAAATTTCCTTGGGCAGCTCTAGAAGACAAAGCCAAATATTATAATGAAATGTGAAAATACTTAGAAAAGCAAAAAAGAGGAACACACTCAGCATGTCTGAAGCTGAAAGAACCAAAGAAAAAATTCCGATCTCAAGTTGCAACACTGAAAGATTCTATGGGCAAAATATTGAACGATGCAGAAAGTATCAAAATAAGACAGAAAAAATACAGAGTCCCTTGTACCCAAAATAACTAGTCTACATTCAACTATTTCAAGCATATGATCAAGAACAAGTGGTACTGAAGAAAGAAGTTCAAACTCTACTGAAGAAAGCACTAGCCAAACACAAGTCTCCAGGAAGTGATGCTTGAAGTACTTTTAACGAGCGGATGAAGGACTGGGAGCACTCACTGGTCCATGCCAGGAGGTGGCTTGAAGAGAACCATATTTATGCCCACCCCAAAGAAAAGTGACCCAACAAAATGCTCAAATTATAGAACAATATCATCGATATCACATAAAAGTAACAGTTTGCTGAAGCTCACCCAACAGTGGTTGCCAACAATTGGCAGGGGGCTGCCAAACATTCAGGCTGGACTCTGAAGAGGACATGGAACAAGAGTTACCGTTGTTGATGCCAGAGGAGTCTTGGCTGAAAGCGGTGAATACCAGAAAGATACTTACTTATGTTTTATTGACTGTTTAGGGCATTCAACTGCGTAGACCACAGCAAACAATGGATAACCTTGAGAAGAATCAGAGTTCCAGAACACTACTTTGTGTTCATGTGGAACCTGTGCATGGGTTGAGTCAATTGTGCAAACAGATCAAGTTGAGCATACTATATGGTTTAAAATAAAGAAACCTGGAGGTCCAGGTTGTATCTTCTCACCATACTTTTTCAATCTGTATGCTGAGGAAATCATGAGAGAAGCTAGACTTATGAAAAAGAATATGATGTATAACAATTGATGTATGTGTGGATTGTGATGAGAGTTGTATGAGCCCCTAATAAAATTATTTTTTTAAAAAGCATTGACCTGAAGGCAATCAATTCTAGATCTGTGGGTCAGCCAGCCTAACTTCCCACCTCATGTGCCTGGGGGTATCCCAACTATAATTGTGCCTTCTTCCTGAAAAGATCCCATAGTTTACTTTCCCTGTGGGCTGGGAAGCCCACCACTTTGTTTCCTGCTCTGGCTCCTAATTCTGCTTCTGCTGCCCCTCTATGTCACAGATCTCTGTCTCCTTTGTTGAGGTGATTCAGCTTATGGGACCTTGGAGTTCAGAGAATGCACTATACTTCTGGTTCTTCTTTCTTTATGGAGATCCCCTATTCCTGTTTCTGAGGTGGTTTATTTTGCACCCAGTTTTTTGTTGTTTACAAGTCAGCTCTGATTCATACCAACCCTCTGTACAAGAGAATAAAACAGCTCCTGCCTCTGTGCTGTCCTCCTGATGGATGTGATGCTGGAGCCCCTCGTGCTACACACTATCTCAAGCTTTCTCATCCAAAATCTGCCTCTTTTTCACTTACTCTTTCCTCTACCAAGTATAATGCCCTTTTCCATGGACCAGTCTTTCCTGATAACCTGCCCAAAGTACACGAGAAGAAATTTTACTATCTTCTCTTCTACTGATCATTCTGGCTGAATATTCCTCAAAACATATTTGTTTGTTCTTCTAGCAGTACATATTTTCATTTTTTATATATATCTAGAAGGATAGCAACGTTGACTAATTCCTGTGTTAGAGTTCCAAGGGTTCTTTCACAATTACAATGAACCCTGGTGATCATCACTTGCAACGGCTTCACATTAATCTGTCAGCACAGTTAAGTGATATGGAATTTCCATTCTTCCCCATGTTATCCAAAATTTGTTAAGATCCATGGAGTCACTTTGCATAGTCAATAAAACACAAGTAAACAACTTCCTGGCGCTATCTGCCATTGACTAAGATCTGTCTGACTAAAGCAATGATATCCCTTATGCCATAATCTGTCATAAATTCAGTTTACATTTCTAGTAGCTCTATGCACCGCTGCACCCATTTAAAAATTATTTTCAGAAAAAATAATTGCATGTGTTATTAATGACTCTGCTCATTCTGCATGCTGTTGTGTTACCTTTCTTTGAAATGGGCACAAATATGCAAGGGAGTTCTCAAAAATGGATTTTTTTCTAAGTTATGTATTTAATTTTTTAAAAACAAAACAAAACCATATAACCTTCAAAGTATTCTCCATCACACTTAATACATTTGTCAAATCTGTGAGTCAATTCGTGGAATATTTTTCAACCTCATCTGTTTGGATGGCGGACAGCACGTGCCTCATTTTTTCTTCACCTCTTCTATGTCATGTAATCACTGTCCTTTCATGTCCCTCTTCATTCAAGGAAACAAGAAAAAGTCTTACCATGTGAGGTCATGTGCATAAGATGTGTGGGACAAGATAAGCATACTGTTTTTGCCAAAACTGGTGCACTGATTGGCTGTGTGAGCAGGTGCCTGTCCTGGTGGCAAAACCAGTCCCCCATTTGCCACAAACCAGGCCTTTTTTGTCTCACACTGTTACGAAATCTTTTTCAAAACCTCTAAATAGAAAAGCTTAGTAGTCTGACCTGGTGGATCCAAACTCCAAATGCAGTACGAGTCAACATTTTCATCCTTTAGGGAAGTTGATGGACGTCCAGAAGAAGGTTTGTCATCAATCGACATTTCACATATTTTGAAATGAGAAAACCACACACACACTTGAGTTTTCCCTATAGCGCTGTCCTTGTACGCTGTGTTCAACACCTCAAGAGTTTCTGTAGCCTTCGCTGCTCCCCCCACCCCAAGCAGGAAACAAAATTTCACAGCCCCACATATGCTCTTAAATCGGCCATCACAAAAATGAGGTTGGAGAGAAACTGCTTTTATGGAAAAAATCCCTGTGACCAGAGAGAACCTTCCTAGGTGATGTCATTGGGTGCAATAACAGAGTGAGCTGCTTCATGCTGGCCTAGAGAGAAATACGTGTCCTATGAAAGCTCAGTCCAGTGGCGCTGTTTCCTGTTTGTTTGGTATTGTGGGGGGGATTGGGGGAACTCTTCAAGGTGGTGGACCAGATAGCTGTCTTCCAAGTTTTTTGACATAGACAAATATGTGTTTATAGTGCTGCATCTATTTTTGAAACATTTCAATTGGTAGTATGCCAATTCTTAAGAGCTATGTTTTCCACAACCTTCCACATAGCTTAGATTTCTTCCCTTAATAATATGGGATCATATGCTACTGTTGAAATGGTTGAACACTGAGCAATTCTGATTTTTTAGTGACGCTTCCATAATCTTTTCATCTTCTTGTATCAGTCACTATTTTGGCCCCAGAATCCATCAATATTTATCTCTAGGTTTGATTTTGTCTTCAGGTATTTCCACATGAGAAATATTAGCTATGTTCCTTCCTTTTGGCTTTCTAACTCCCTATCATTTTCTATTTTATTGTTATATGAATGTTACTTTGTCTTCTAAATTAACTCTTTGAAATCTTACAGTCAATTCACTTACTTGATCTTTTCTTCTTTCTCTAAAGTCTCTTCAGGCATTTACTTTGGACTCTGCTTTCTTGTCCATCTTTTACAATAACTTTTCAGTTCTTCTTGTACAATGTTCCTGGTGTCATTCACAACTTGTCTGGTCTTGGGTTATTTGTCTTCAATATGTCAAATATGTTCTTGAGATACTCTTTACAATTAGGTGTAATGTACTCACAGTCTTATTTTGGCTCCCCTACTGCATGCTAGATATATATCAATATGTAATATTTCAAAAGAGTTACAAGATCAAAAGAAAACTATTGTTATATCTTCATGGTCACTTAATCCACTGTAAAAGATTGTGTCAGTAAAGTTGAATATTTTTAAGGCACAAGAAAATTATTAAATGGAATGGAATTCTATGTGTTCATTCATATTTCTCCTATGTCACATATTCAACTCTTCTCCAAACTGTTTATCCTGAATCTTACGGGCTTTAGAATTTAGAAACCAACTGCTTCTAAGAGTTCAGCCAGATGCTAGTGCCTAACAAATTGGTTCTCTGAGGAATAGTAGGTAGAAACATTCTTCATTATTTTAGCTCTAGTTCTGGTTTTCTCTTCAGAGATTTAAGAAGTTGAGTCATTATTTTCCCCTTATCTACTCTCAGACACACATCTGCTCCTCGTCACAATTGTTCCCTCTGACATGCATAGCTCAGAATAGGCCACAGAACGAAACAAGTCTTCTAGGCAACTGCCAGGACTGAAAATGTAGCAAAGTGTTAACAGCCAATTGATCCTTACACAAAACAACTCCAGGAATATTTTTTTCTAAATGCAACATTTAAGTTTACACTATCTTTATTGGATTAAAATAAGTCAATCACATAACTTTAATAGCATCTGACATGAAG
Source organism: Echinops telfairi (assembly GCF_000313985.2). Taxonomy (NCBI): domain Eukaryota; kingdom Metazoa; phylum Chordata; class Mammalia; order Afrosoricida; family Tenrecidae; genus Echinops; species Echinops telfairi. The sequence goes on from NW_022111321.1 coordinate 13,622,870, forward strand.
AACACTGGGAAGTTTTACCAATATTTATGTCTAACAAACACAAAAGTCGTTACACGTGGCGATTATGTAGAGTATGAGTCCACAGGATTAAACATCACCGGTACGAAGGAAAAGACCTTGTGGAGAGCATCGGAAGAAGTCTGAAGAAGGGCTCAGCGTCAGCAAATGACGTGAGTCTGACTTCGGTAGTTGTGTTTAGTCCTCAGAGCAAAATCATAAGGGAAGAGCCACCAGGATCATTTTGAAGAGGAGGAGACAATTTCAAAGAAGTTAAATAACTGGCTATTGCCAAGTTAATGTGTACAATATCTATTGAATCCAATACAAGTCCCATTTTTTATCATTTCCTCTCAATGAAAGGTGCTTTATTTTCTCTTGATTGCAAAACAATATTTTTATTGATCATACAATTAATCATATACTACCAGAACACAGTGATATTATCTTGTAAATGAACATGTGTCCTTATATAAATATTTTATGTTAAATATACATTATATTTAATAGTTAATTGAAGGAATGGCTATTTACTTATTCAACTCTTTTTTAAAAGAGTTTTTAAAATCCCAACTAGTTGGGATTTAATGCATATATAAAATTATACAATTATTCCTAACATGATTGAATTATGGAATGGTACAATATATGTATCATTCAACTCTTTACTATGGAATTTTCCATTTGAGTATTTGAGTTTCTGGAGGATTTCAGAAATGATGATACAATGTGGTGTAAATTGAAGAGTATAAAATTCTTTATGGAAAAGTTAGAGATGAAACACCACTTTCTAAAATGTGTAGAAGACCTATATTGAAGATATGTCAAGAAACAATAGGTTCACATTTTGATGTTTTTGCTTAATAAAGCTTTCTATGATTTTATAGTAATGATGTGTGATATGTATACTGTGTAATTATATAAAATTTAAAAGAAAAAAACAGCCCTAGGGGAAAATAAAAATAGCATATGATTTCTAAAGAATAGAATTCATTAATCTTGAGACTTTATTAGCATTATTTATGGTAGAAAAATGATACTATTTGTTAGATTTTCCAGGTGGTGAGGAGGATGTGAGCCCTTGATAATACATCCAACAGTGTTCCAATTATCTACAAAATTTTCCAATCCAAAAAACTATTGTCAACTATGAAAGACTTAGGAAACATTTTTGCTAGTAGTGTATCCTGAGAAATCTATAAATAAGTAAATACTTGGCAGCCAAATAACTATGGATTCAGTTACGCTCATGTACCACTGAAGGTAAATACTAAACATATATCTATTTGTAGATTAGGGTAATTAGGGCTTAAATTGAGAAGTGTAGCATAAGTATGTAAAGATGACAAATCAGAAATTCATCTAATATGATTTCAATTCCATTTTCATTTGTTGTGCTTTCTTCATGTCAGCGTGGAGTTGTTTATTGTGAGTTCTTACCCCACAGAACTTGGAAAATGTTGCAAATATGATAATTTAGAACTTTTTTGGTTGTTGTTTGATGGGGGCAGAGCTGGCTGTTCAGTAGTATGAGCACACCATTGCTAAATGCACAGAAATTATCCATGCCATGTCTTGAAAGATCATTTCTTACTGAGATAACCTAAGCCTTTGTGAAGAATTGCCTGTTACCAGGTTGGGAAAGGCAAAAATTTTCAGGAGTCAAGAAGAAAGAGTAATTGACCAACCATCAGATCATTTAATTTCAGAAAGGATAATAATTGCACATTATTGAAAAATATCCCATGTCTGTAATCATGAATTGATAATGAATGAAGTTCAAGATTGGCTATTTTTTAGGAAATATTACAAAATTCAATTATCACCTTATAAACGGACAAGGTTGAAGGATAAAACATTCACCTACCTTTCTACATGAACTGGACCCCTTGATAACCAGGTTGTGCTAGATAATAAGATAACACAATTGATGCATGCAACATTTCTTCATAAAGTTTTTAAAGTAAAAACATTTTTAAGTAATAAAATGTTAAGATCACCATTTTTGTTATCCTGAATGCATTAGTGGATTTACTTATTGAATATGAATAGCTTCTAATATCACAACAACTGGGACAATGAGACACCATGTGCTTGATTTGCAAAAAACACAATATAATCAATAGCTATGTTGATGGGATCAAACTTGAGCCAATGCAAGACTGAATTTAGCTACCAAGTTTTCAAGTGATATAGATCCCAGAAGAACATGTTTGACTATATCTCGTATGTGCAT